>NW_015386356.1:2112820-2165148 GCF_001527695.2 Protobothrops mucrosquamatus
GTCTCGGTGATACCTGCCAGGTCCGCGCCCCCCTCTTGAATGAGATCTTGAATGAGGGGGGCTTTGTTCACCACTGACCTGGCGTTGCATAACATCAGCCGGTGATCCCGGGCCCGAGGAACTAAGCTCCCTGGGGACCGAGTAGAGCCCTGAGGACCGGAGCACCTACAAGCTTGTAGACAGCGTGTGTGTGCTCCCCGAACCCGATATGGTCCTCTGCTCCCGCCATATCTGCCCTTCCCACTGACCGTGCTGATCGTGCCACCCTCTCTTAATCCCCCAGCATGTCACAGTGTAGTTCAGAAATAAATCTGCCAGTTTTAGTGGGCTGAAGAGCAATGAACTGGATTTCAGAATGACCACAAATAAGGTAACCTCAACAGAAGAGAACTTATAAAAATTCTTTTTAATACTGACCAGAAAAATACAAGGAAGCATTACTGAAGAAAAAGTAATCATAAAGAAGAAAAAGTCTTGCTAAAATAAATATTTTGTAAATGACACTTTGTCTCACATTTTTAAAGATACAAACATGTAAAATAGAAGCTAAACCAATTGACTAAAACATTAAAAATATTGAACAAAATTTCCTACTGTAGCATAAGACAACAGATCTTCTAATGCACCAATTTCCTCCTCTACCCTCTTGTTTATTCATTCCTGCAATTTATATGTTACTTAGTCCAAAATGTTCAGAGCTGCTTACAAATTATAGAAAATAAAACAGAGGAAGTTTTAAAATAACCCAATCAACTTTTTAGCCATAAGTTTACACTGAGAAAAATACTTCTAGCAGCAAAAATAATCTTTTATGGGGAGGGAAGCCTGCCATGCCATGAATTCCTATAAGTTTTTTTGGAACATTTGGTTCTGGCAAATTTCCTGAACACCATCAGGTTAGTGCTAGCCAGATCTCCAAAGAAGAAGGGCACTGGCTACGGCACATCAAAAACGTAATTAAAAAGTAATAAATGTTTACATATGTCTAATTGTTCTGCCTTTTAAAAGCTTATCATAATTCAGTTCTTTTGATACCTTACGATAATAACTATTTGTTGTGTATCATGACAGCGCAACCCTCATTCATCTTCTTCGCTACCAGAATTAATTCTAATGCACTCAACTGATGTCTATAAGCTACTAAATGACTCATTTAAAAGACAAGTACATTAGTAAAGTTCACAAAGAAGCAATGTTAGCTCATCTTCTTCTCACAAAAATAAGAAGTGGCTACATTTTATCCCAAATATCCTTTGGGACTAGGAAATTACAAGTACTTTATAACAATAGTTAAGAAATAATTTGTGAGATGTTCAAATGATGGAAAAGAGTTTTCAATTTCATTAATAATTGCAAAATACATTTTTAAACCAGAACTGTACCAGTTGAATAGGTTTTAAGCCATACTAGATTTTGCACAGTGTATCAAAGTCTGCTTTTCTAATATATGCAGGATATACGGAGGGCTGAGTTTTTAAGAGATGAAATTGGTTTCACCTTAAACCATCAGTCATTTTTTAAAAAGGTGAAATGTTATGACCCATTCATTTCAGAAAAGTATCCCCTGCCAAAAAGAAGAAGAAAAGAGGTTGGTTGGCTACAGTTTTTGCACTTTCGCTTTAAAACATTATAAAATATATTTGCCATGGTGTATTGTCTTTCAAACATAAAATCACAACAATTAGAAGCCTTTTAATTAATAAAAGATGTTATTTCTTCTGAATGCTACTCCTCTTTGCTGATATGCACAAAATCAAACATAAACTCCCATCAAATTACTATATTCAGCTTGTCAATATTTATGTTACAAATGAAATGGAAAACTAAGGGCCACAAGATAAAATGCTTTTATAGCTTGACAGTGCATTTTATTCAAATACTTCCAATAAAGGTCTTATAACTACTGTTTTAAGTGAAAGAAACAGTAGTCAACTCAGAGCAAACAAAACAGAAATTCCTGCTCCCTTATTACCTTCTGATTTTCAGTACCCAGCATGAAAATGTCTTCATAAAGAAGTTGTACTAGTGAACAAGATGCTGCTTATAGATTCCACAGAATTGTAAAACACAGCTAAATTTCATTAATTTACAAAGCTATTGTGCAGCTCTCAATCAACATAAATTACTATCCCATTTTACAGATCAAAATAAAATACAAAGTACAGCATAGTTAGTAGCAATACAGATGAATATGACCTCCATCAAGCCCATTCATATATCTGCATCATCATCATCATCATCATCATCATCATCATCATCATCATTATTTAATATATATAAGTATCCAACTCTTTAAACATTTTAAACATTGCAACATAGGAGAAAAGATAAGCAAATATGGCTTCTGCAATTATTTCTAGTCCGTTCACCAGCAGTTGCGACAAGAGGCACTTCTATTTTCTTCTTTATAATGAAAGAGCAGTTGCATTTGTAAATTTCCTGGTCTCACTTTGTGTTACATCAATGGATAAGCATGTGTAACACTTTGTGTTACATGGGTGCGTAAGCATGTGCAGCCAGAAGCAAAGAATAATCTGCATATACTCTGTATTAGGTCATATGAACAGGAGGAAGGAGGGATGGTAACCACCACTCAACTGCATATCCCATAGGGATATGTCGGGGATCATCTCTCCCCCATTCCCCCACCCCCTGGCAATCTCAAGCCAAATCTACTATTTAGAACTCAGCCTTCCTTTTCCCAGCTTCTCAAACGGTACCAAATTTGGGTCTATTCCGCTTAGTTTATTAAGCGTTAACCTGCCAATGGGTGGGCAATCATGTAGAGCCCTGAGCTCTTCTGCAATTTTTCTCAATATTCCTTGGTGTTGGAAAGAAAAAGGAACCTCTAAAGGACTATCACATCCATATTGGTATCTGTATATATGTACAAGCCACTGCTGATCTGAAGTTGAAATAGTCTTAGGGTATGGAATCCCAAACTGCAACCATAATAGAAAGCAATTTTGTCAGCATTCTAATGTTTGACCTACTAGATATTAGATTTTTCTTTACTATTCTTTGAAGCTTGAAAAGTATGCTATAGAAATTGGAGGAGTTTCCTTTCCTCCATGCTTTCCAGTATCTGACTTAAGGCATTAAATTGCTTTTGGTGTTTTGGTTCACAATGAAAACATGCTCCTGGATGCATCAGAGCATCAAGTTATGATAAGAAGACGAGTTCTTAAAAGTTTGCCATCTAGTTTCAGTGATCAAGAACATATTATAAGCATTACCCTTACCAAAATAGAAAAATAAGGAAATATTTTCCCCTTTCATCGTTAAGTACAATTTCAGTAATGTACCACATTACTTCTTTAGTACTTCTGTACTACAACAAAAACGTTTCTTCCCACAACTCATATTTTATCTACAAGTTCTTGCCATTCAGTCCATTATGAGAAATATCATGTATGTTAATCTTGATCAAATAAACCAACTTTATATTCCTTTCTTTTGTTTTTAACAGTCTTGATCTTTGATCCCCATAGTGTCTCAGGATTTGATTCTTTTCCATTATTTTTGGTCACCTCTTAGAAGCTTTTTCAAAACTTTTAACATGTCCCATTTGTAAATTCAAATTAAGATTCCCACATCACTCTTCTGGTTTGTTATTTGTATACCCCTTTTAAATATTAAGACATCAGCTGATTCTATTTGTAAACCCAGTGTAACATCTTTTTCTTATCATTCTTGTAACCTGTTATTGTTAAATTCACATTCAAATCAGCCTTAGTCTTAAACTTGTCCAGCACCTATAACCTCTTTTAGATCCATTTTTATAATAGGCAATCTTGAGTATTTTGTTCCCTAACTTTGAATTCTTTCAAAGTTAGAGTATTTTGCTCCATTCTGTATTAGTAGCTCTCTTCTCCTTTATTTGTAATCTTTATAATCTCTTCTTTCTGATTCTCTCTAGCGTCTAACCTTCGAAGTACCATCTTATCATTTTCTTTTTCCAATCAACATTTTCCCATAGAAAGGTTTCTTAATTTCCAAATGTTCATATATTTTTAAAAAGAATTCTAAACAACCCACAGGAAGGATCCTGTAATTCATTTAAAAGTTTATTTCAAATTCATCTGGTCCCTTAGTTCATTTATAATTTTCCAAAATCAACATTCCGATCACCCTTTTGCCGTTTATTCAAAAATAACATTTTTAAGTCTTTCCATTTAAATTTAAACTTTGCCAAGGACTGAACAAAACTCACATGGTGTGACAAATTTTGCAATTCTGAAGGTTCTTAATATCTGAAAAATCATTACTAAGAAGTGATTAAGAAAGTATGGAAAACCTGTGTCCTTTTGGGCAAAAATAACAGCACCTCAGTTCCCAAAGCCTAAAGCCCTAAACTCGCCAAAATTGTTGTGTTACAATCTTCCTCATGGAGAAACTAGTGTATGGAGCATGTGTGGACAATTCCAAGTCCTCTCTTGACAAGAATTCTGAAAATAGACCCATTTTCTGTCTTATTCTGCCATGATTATCAGCTACATTTTCAGCAGGGCAGACTTAAGTTCACCAATGCTTTACCAGAAGTCAGAAACAATGGAATCAATGAGAAATCTTAAGATCATTTCAAAATGTTGATAGAAACTTCCAGAGGTAGAAATTGCTTTTTTTGCTCTTGATAACTTTGAGAAGTTATTCTCAGTCTATTGTTTCTATTTGTTGACTAGATGCTGCTAAATACTGCAACTCTCAAAGGTAAAAAACAAGACTGAATTTACAGAAGGTAAGATTGAAGTCACAAAAAGATTTTATATTCTGTATTGGGCTGAGAACAGTGGAATAGAATAGTTAGCAATTCATAAGAAACAGAATTTATGTACATAAAAGGGTAAATTAACAGGTAATAACAATCAGTGAGATGAAATACTGAGAGATATGAAATTTTCTCAGAATGATCAAATCATGGTTTGATTTTTACGATCACACAATGAAATTTGATGCTATTATTTTTCATAGGGCTGTCCTTAAACCTATTTATATGTAACTATGTTAAAAGTTTGTCTTAAAAGCCCAAATTTCTTCTTCCTATTCAGGCTTTGTAATGAAAATTTTAAAAAATCACAAAATAAAATAGTTTTTACAAAAAGATGAATTTGGTAAAATGTCCCTCTCAAGGAATAAAGGATCTACTATGAAAATGCATAGATAGATGCCCCTCCACCCCACTCTACCACACACAATCAGCCATACATAGATATAAATTATTGTCCTTTTAGTTTGGCCATATGTTACCCACCCACATATACTCCCTTAAACATTATACAATGTAGGGCAATTCTCCACAGACTTACTCAGGAGTAAGTCCAGATAAATACAATGCAATTTGCTGAGTAATACACAGAGGGGATTTTTAATGCTTTAAATCTCATTTTAAAGAAAAATCAGAATAAATTCCGCCCAGAATTGCAAACTGCTGTGTTGATGAACCACCAGAGGGAGCACTTTTTGTAGAAATAGACAGTTGTTTGCTCCTAGGAAGTATTTAATTTTATGCTGACCTGCAAAATATAGTCCCATACTTTGTAAAGGGGCAAGGACTACAAATAAAGAAGATATCTCCCTATCTTCTGGTGTTTTTCCAAACGTGTTCTTCTCTTTAATAATGAATTAAGTCTAAACTAGCCCAGGTTGTTTTCCAAACAAAGCTGAGAAAATGCTACAATACACATATAACAACTCAGAATCACAACTATAACAGATTCACCTAAACTATAAAAATCTAGTTTTAAAATATATACATTCAAGTCTTATTTGTAGTATGCAATTTCTAAAAATGTTCTTAAAAATTCGCTGTTTCTTAAAGCTGGTAGAATTAAATCACTGCTGAGTATGCAGCACTGTTCTGGGTGAGAATAAAAATCTTTTTCATGTTCCTATGTTTTAACATAGTTAGGGACAGGCAATCTGAGGACCACACGTAGCCCTCAAAAATTTGGGGAGGGGGAGGCAACCCACAGAGCTTCCCATTGCAGAAAATTAAGAGTAGTATCTTTTCAGTAAAAGAAACGAAAAGTTGGTATTTTCTTTGCAGGAGACAGTTTTTAAAGGTTTAACTCAGGGGTCTTCAAACTTGTCCCTTTTATGATTTGTGGAGTTCAATTCTCAGAATTCCTCAGCCAGGCACGCTGGCTGAGGAATTCTGAGAGTTGAAATCCACAAGTCATAAAAGGACCAAGTTTGAAGACCCCTGGTTTAACTCATGGATGGAGTAAACACAGAACATCATGGACTTTTGTTTTCTTTTCTGGGGTGCTGCTTTTCAATACAGGTACACTCCTCAGGTTATGATGGCAATTGGGAATTTCTGTTGCTAAGTGATGTGGTCCTAAAGCTAAAGAATTTCCAACAGCTATTGTAATTCTATCCCATGTAAGTCATTAAGTGAGGACCTCACATGGTTGTGATGTGGGAAAAGGTGGGAGATCCAGACAAGCAGGCCAGCCAGGAGAGTTATGGGCTGGTGGGTGAGTGTTGCAAATGGGCACTATGAACTATGTAGTTTAGCAATCATACAGGCAGTTTTAACAGCCACTCAGTTATGTTAGTACTCAAAAGTAACTTTGTGACCAATCCTTGCAGCTAGACCAATTCTTTTGCAGGTCTGTAAAGTAGTGTAAAGGGAAGCTGAAGTAAGATCATAAGAACAAAGTTTCACTTAGTGATCTTTTTGTTTCACAACTGAATTGCTTAACTGTGGTCACAAAAATATAATGGTATGTGGTATCTGACAAGGTCAGATAGATAAAAGACAGCTTAACCTGTAGCAGGAATGTGAGTAGAGCAAGGGTCTCAAAAGGGACTCACTCTGGTTTCCTGGGCTGTTAAGTGGACAAGGTGAGAGAAGTACTCTCAGCCTTGCAAGATTTTGTTAGTGTACCCTTACAATGAAGTGGAATTAGGTTATCGGGTCAAGTTTCCTGTATGGTCTACTTGTAAGGTTGACACTAAATGAAGACGAGCTGAATTTGGAACAGATACAACTGGTAGAAAGGCCAACTTTTGCTCCAAATTATAAACATTAAATTAAACAATATTTCTAGTTGTAATTTATTTCTAGAGGAATTTCATCACTTTTCTTGAGAAATGCATATACTCTGTAATTGAACGTTAACTCCTATTACAAAGAGAAGCCAATTGTGATTTCTAGCCATGAATTTTAGTGCAATTTGTTAACAGGATTAACATTCCAATACATAAAAGGAATGTGAATGATAAAACATAGCACAACTTATTTTTTGAACAGCATTCTGCATAGCCCACCAACAAAGAGCAGCCTATGTCTCCTCTTTTTGAAAACTGTGAAAACAAGACATGCTTTATTAAATAAATCACTGGCTGCTGCCTCCAATTCAGCCATATGGTAGAAGTAATGCCCCCCCCCCCCAGGCACAGTCAACTGTTTTCCACACTCCCACCCATACAGATTTAGAAGCAGTTGTATAGAGAGAAGCTGATTAATTTCAGGACAATCCTGTAGATTACACAACAGTTCTCTTTGCACTGT
This sequence comes from Protobothrops mucrosquamatus, assembly GCF_001527695.2. NCBI lineage: Eukaryota > Metazoa > Chordata > Lepidosauria > Squamata > Viperidae > Protobothrops > Protobothrops mucrosquamatus. Next base: position 2,120,340 of record NW_015386356.1, read on the forward strand.
TCATTTGTTCTCCCTGCAACTGCCCAGCATGTGCTCCATTTTCCATGATTCTTTCTCTGGGTAAAGAACAGGCTCATCTCCCCTCACCCCCAGCCCAGTATTTGGTGATTTTAAAGATATGGAAGATGCCAGATCCGATGTTGCAGTAAATTCACCTAGTAATTCTCTGCACTTACAGTGTGATGTGGGGAAAAAATGACCAAACAATTTTGTCTGATGATAAGAAAGGCAAACCAAATAGGGGCACTGAGATAAGACAAGAGCACTGGTCAACACTTAATGCAGGTCTTAGATTGCATCTCCTTTTGCCTGCAAGATACAACCCAGAAAAATTGTTCAATGAACAACATAGGTCTTGAGATTGACCTGCTAGTGGTCATGGTCAATGCAGACAGCCTCAGGGCAAAGAGTTAATACTTGCAAGGCAACAAGTAAAAGCTGGAAATCTCTCTAATCCATAATAAGGGACAGGTATGTACTGTCTTCCCCCCTAAAACACAGAAACTTCAAAAGTGTTGTACCACACTGACAGGAAAAAAGGCACAAGAATATATCTCTTGATTTAATCATAAATAGGGCTTGCATTTAGTACATAGTACTGAAATTCTTACATAATTGTTTCATTTGCTTGTTTTTGCAATACATGTATTTATCAGACTCCTGCATCCCTGAAAGCCTGCCTGCCTGCCTATGTTTCTAGTTCTAATATTTGCCATTCAAATTCCTTTAATGAAATCTGTCTTGTAATCATATTAACAAGGCTCTGGAAGTAGATATTAAGTCTGGGGATGAGGAAATTATCAATCAGAATTAGAACAGAGCTGGAAGGGACCTTGGAGGTCTTCCAGTCCAGCCCCCTGCTCAAGCAGGAGTCCCTATATCAGTGGTTCTCAACCTTTTTAATGCCGCAACCCCAACTGGTTGTAAGTCGAGGACTAAACCGGTCGTAAGTCAAGGACTAAACCGGTCGTAAGTCGAGGGCTACCCAACCGGTCGTAAGTTGAGGACTTTCCCTGCCCGGGAGCACCGCGCATGCGTGGTTCTGCCCCCTGCACTGGCCGAGGCGTAGCTGGCAAGCGGCAGAGACGGAGCAGGCCGACCACCAGCTGGCCCAGCCCAAGGGAGGTAAGGCACCCGCTGGAAAAGGGGAAAAAAATGGCGGACAAAAAAAATGGCGGACAGCCTTGCTTGGCGACCCCCATGAAATGGTCGATCGACCCCAAATGGGGTCCCAACCCACAGGTTGAGAACCACTGCCCTATATGATATCATTTCAGACAAGTGGCTGTCCAGTCTCTTCTTAAAAGGCACTATCAGGAGTAGACAAAGAAAACAGGGTTATCTCTAAAGCAAATTTCACTAGACTTTATACCTGTGTCTATACTGTCATCCACCACAGCAAACTGTGAAAGACTAACAGTTCTTGGCTTCCTTTATTTTTGAACTATTTACATTTCGGTTGTCTCTAGAACAAGAGAAATAATGTCTCTCTGCATTGTATCTATCATTATAAGACTTAGTAACTTGCCTTCATTTGTTTTGATTTCCTTATTCCTTCCGGAGTCCTTTTCCCTTTTGTACTGTTGAAGGCATAGTCTCATTTTTATTTGTAAGCAGATCTGGGAGACTTTCTAGGGTATGAATGCTTTAAATAAAGAAATTAAATAAATTAGTCACCTTAACGATGCCTCTGGTTGCAATGTAACATACTCTTTCATCCTGTGCTCACTAGGGAGCCTTCAAGGAGCACCAATTGAACAGCTCCAGCAAAACTAATATTTAAACCATGATATATGGACAGTTACAACACATTCTCTCCACTCCCACTCTAGCTTTTATCAATCAACATGGTCTTTGAAAAAAGTTCCTGTTTGTTATAAAGAAATTTGTTCCCAAATCTGTTCCTTTCATGTCTTGTATTGTTTTGGTACTGCATGTACAAGGTCGGAGGTCGCTGGGTAAGAAATATATCATTTTTCAATATTTATACAATTCCTAGAAACTTACAATAATAATGTTATTGCTACTGTATCTAAAATAATTGGGACCGTACAACAATTATTAAAAATCTTAAGACCTTGCCTACAGCTTGAACTCAAAATTACTAAAACATAAAAGATATACCAGGAGAAAAGTAGTAGAATAATCAAATATTTGTCTTCTACTACATTATTTGATGAACTACTTCCTCCCAGTACTATCAAGGTATTTTCTCAGGTATTCCATTGAATATTACTCCAGTACAGCTTAAATAAGTCCTATACATATGTTTTAAAATAAGCCTGCTGAAAACAATGACATTTATTATTTAATAAATATGAATGGGATTGGATAAGGAACTTTTTAAAGTAAGTCCAGTTAACAGAATATACATTGAAAGCTAATGAAGTATTTAAATGTGTCTTTGATAAAAAATCTGCAAACAGAATTACCCAACTTAATAACTCTCTCTCTCTCTCTCTCTCTCTCTCTCTCACACACACACACACACACACACACACACAGAGAGAGATATACATCCTTCCTTGAAAGTATACAGGCTTATACTTGCCTCTGAAACAACTCTATGAGGAACTGGAAGCTTCACAACGTAGGATTTTAAACTTTGTTTCTCCAAAGTCAGATACCAGATTTGACTGCATTATATTAAGCTTAATAAAATATTTCTAGGAAATGTGAATTCAAATCATTCATAAACAGAATATGCCAAACATTCTTGAAATAGACAAGAAAGAAAGCAGGTTTAAAATCAAATGGATATAAATTTAAATGCAAGTTTATGATGAAATAAATACAACCAACTTTTACAATAAGCACACAAAAGAGCAAATCTTTTCAGAGAATATGTTGGTTTATCATACGGGTTTATATGATACTGGAAATGTACTGACTAAAAACAGATTGAATTGACATTCTTTCTTGGGCCACTGGAATACACAACATCTTACACACAAATGCATAAACACAGACATGAATATAAAGAACAAATGTTCACTTCTGTTTTGGATTAGATTCTCTACACAAAAACCTAATTGTATATGTGAAAGTGTTAGAAACTACTCAACATTTCTATCATCCATATATGTGTCTTCTCTCCCTGCTGGACATTTCATTATCTATACCAGTATGTCTACCTGACTGGCAACATTAACTTCCCTGGGGCAGAGAGATCTTTCACTCTGACTTTACTGCACTCTGTATTCCTGGCCATTCGCCAAATTTCCTGCTAAGTCACAGATTCTTTTTCCTAAATAAGAAGAGAGAAACCAGTATTTTTTTTAAAAAAAACATAATAGCTATAACAGTACAAATTATTAGTCAGAAAACTATAGCAAGGCAAGAACTGCAGTTCCAGTGACAGTGTCCTATGTGAAAGAGAGAAAAGTGAAAGAGGTATTTTTTCTTTTCACTTGAATTAGAAGATAACATTGTTCTTAGACGTGTACCCACTATGGATGACCTGGATGTTTCTAATATTAATTCTCACTGCTAGTCCAAGTTATTAAAACTTTTAAACTTTTCACCACAGAGCAAGGCAGTTTCACTACAAAAAACCTACTGTATTAGCTTCACTGATACTCATAGCAATTCTGAGATATTTTGTCCCATCAGCATAATATATAAGATTTACAATTTTGGATGCTGTCCCCTAACCAAATAATTTTACTTTTTTTCTCTTTAACAATTATTCACTGCAATCCACATACAGGTACTTGCTTTCTCATATTCTAATCCATGTGGCCTATATTTTTAAAAAGTTATTTTTCACCATATTAAAGGGTAGCAAAAAGGGAATAGAACTATTCATGTCCAAAATACTAAGGTGATAGAATAGAAACAAAGAGCTGTTTTTCTTTAGAGTACCTCATTCCCATATGAATTATTTTATCTAGAGGGGCTACATACCAAATATATAGTCAGAGACAGTGGTAGACAGGATGAAATCAAAACAGAATCCACTTCTTTTTCTTTCTCTACTTCTCTTTTTCCCCCTCATATGTCTTTTATGTTTCTGATGTTTGCTTCTGTACTGTATGTTTCTCTCTCAGGCTACAGGAAAAGGAATAGATCAGTCTTGCCAAGGGTCACATTAAAATTGAACTTGTTATTCATCTCCCAGTTAAGGATACACAATACAGATTGAAAAGAAGCATGAAATACTTATGTGCATTTTAGGTAAACACACCACAATGTGGAAAGTTACTGCAGCTAATCAACATTGTGTGTGGAAACTGAGTCACTCTTTTCGCTAAAGTCTTGTGCTCTAAATAATCAAATTGTTTCTAGTGCACTTTCGTTCCTGGAAATTTGCTAAGCTTTTTTGGGAAATATATTTTATAAATATTCAAACTATGTATTTAATGCAAGTCACATGTGAATTTATACTTGCAACATGCAAATCTGATAATTGTGCAGCAACTGTTTTGATTTGGTTATGTATGTGCTCAAACAGGTCAAACTAAACAGTCAAGAAAGTGATGCCACAACATGATGTAACTCAAAGCACAATGTAACCCACCAGCAATTATTTCTAAAAACAATTATTGGCTCGAAGCATTATAAAATCCTCTTCCGATGCTTAGTCAGAAATAGAACCATATGATTCCTAGTTAATTTCAGGGTCTATTTTTAATACAAATACAGTATAACTTGATAGTGCTTTTTGATCTTAGAAACAGTCACTGTTTTTAGCAAAAACACCAAATGTATTTGCATATCATTGCTCTTAACATCCTAAATAGCTACATATTTCCAGATCATAACAGGTGCTAAAACTACATTAAATACTTTTTCTCTGCACAGAGGAATTATTTACAGGCTATAGAACTGACTATAGGAAATTGTTCTATAAATGAACTAGCCAAATCCCAGAAATCACTTCATGACATAATTTGGTTTCTCCTTCCAGGGGAGGAGAAAGTAATTCCAAACTTTCCAACATCAGCCTTTATATGATGGGTTACAAAGACTAACATCACCACGTTTATAACTATGCCGAGTGTTACGGCGTGAGGCTGAAAGTAGCTCTTCCTAAATAATATCAATCAATCTGCAATCAAATAAACCTTAACACTGATCCCCTACGTTCCCCACCTCTTATCACATTAGTACAGACAGAAACCCTGCAAATCATAGGGAGGCAATTAGTCCAAAATGGAATGAAAATAATCTACTCTGCAGCCTTTTAAAGATGCATTCTATAATCCCCAAAGATTCAAAAGCATTACCTCACCGCTGCTTTGAGACAAACTGAGCATTCACTCTGGGCTCTACCCAGCATTCCCTGGTTCACACAAAGACAACAGAGGTGTGACCAATCACATTGTGGCAAGCAGGCACTGTTTGAAAGCTCCCTCCCTGCACTGCCCATTGACATGCTCGCTGGCAGCCTGCTGAACTTGTTGTCATGGCAACACATCTTAGCTGCTCTCCACTGAGGTTTGTTATATTATTCAGCCCCTCTCCCTTTTCACCACTCTTGCTAATTAAAAATTTAGGCCCACGTTTTGCGTTTTGGAGCAAACAGAAAGCAACAGACTCCTTGGTCTTGAAAAAGCTGAAAGTGCACAATTAAAAAATTAATTACAGGATCTGTTCTAACCTATCAAAGGTACGCTGCTCAGACCTGGACAGATAAACTTTTCACTCAAGCCTGTCTTTGTTTTACAGCAAACAATCTCAGACCAAAAGTACCCCCTTCTACATCTTGCAGACCATAGAGACAATGCTCTCCTTAAAATGATGGCTTCTGTACTATCTGCTGGCTAGAATACTTTAACAACAGTGCTCTGAGTGCTCCCGTGAAGTGAGGCAGGAGAAAGGACAGAATGAAACTTTCCATGGCTAAACAGTTACACCATCAAGGAGTGGTGCTATGTTGAATACCCAGAGCCCACATGAAGTCCCACAACTGACCTCATGAAGCTTTCCTTCGAATCTAAATGATGAGTAAAGTCATGAAAAAAGAGGAAGGACCTAAAAATGAATAACATCTCAGGATTAAAGCTATATTGTCACAATAATATGCTTAAATAGTAAGATAGCCATAGCTGACCAAACAGAAGAGGTCAGAAATAACAAACCTGTGAATGAACCAGTATCTTTAGGGCTACAATCCCAATGTGCTGGTGCTGGATTTCTTTGAAGAAATTCAAGGGTTTTAAAAGTGAAGCAGTTAATCACTTTAAGGATATTATTTGCTTTTTATTGGAAATTATTTGATTCCTTCCTTGAAAGAATGGTTAAACAATCTATGAGAATATGCTTTGATGTCCACATCACTTTATAATTTATTTTTGAGTTAGATAATAATAACCTAATGGAAACCATTCCTAGACTATAATCTAATAACTGATTTATATCACACCTGAAAAATGGGGGTTTCTATCCATAAAGCCTATATTTTAAGTTCGTAGTAGTTAAAATAATCTCATGGGAAATTATATTCCTAGTATTAGATCAATTTTAATCAATAATTTTTACTGTGTTAATCATGGTTCTTACTATATATCTTAGCTTAAATTTTAAATGTTTAATTTTAAGTGATATAATAGATTTTATAATTTCATAAGTAATTAGTGATATTTGGAAAACCTGTTTTCAAACTAGATTTAGAACAGGCGATTGGAAAAGACTAATATTGTGCTGTGTCGTACATTTTTTAGGAACAGGACAATTGGATTTGTTGTTATTTATTGAATTTGAATATGACTCCTCTCTGTGTTTGTTGAACACATTTGCCTTCCAAATGGTTTATACCGTAGCTATTATCTCCATCATTTGCCCTCTAAAACTCCTGCCTCTACAGATCTTTGAGTGTCTGATTTTTTCTCAGGTGACAAAGATCCTCTTAAAAGAACTTAAAAGTTAGATTTATTTTTATATGTATAGTTAGCTTTGTACATATGCAGCAAATGCACAAAGGCAAAAGGGGCCAATGCTGCAAGGTGGGGGTCAGATTTTATATAACTGTTCACTAAGTTTTTACTTTCCTCTTGACTGCAGAACAAATTAAACTCAAAGTTTATGGATTCCTTCCCTGTCATCAGATCAGATAGTAGCTTTTCATCTGTAATCATCCATCTCAATAAAAATATATATTTCACTTTTCTGTCCTTTTATGAAGGGGCCTCCCTATTCCTTATAATCAGGGCCTTCTCCCCCACCAAAGGGAGATAAAGTGTATTCTGGAGTCTTGATACAGGATCCTGCTATCATTTGCACCCTTTGGAGGTCCTCCACTGACATTAGTACTAACAAGGCTTTTTTCCCCCTTCCATTCAATGGTATTTGACTCTTGGGAGACTTCCTGGACAAGTCCCTGCAGTTTTATTGGCAAGGTTTTTCAGAAGCGGTTTATCATTGCCTCTTCCCTATGATTGATAGAAATGACTGGCTGAAGAACTGAAGAAGCTTCTTGGATGAGAAGTTTAATATTTTCAAGGAAAACCCAAGAAGTTCTAGTTGCCTTTTGAAAAGCACCTTTGGTACAACCATGACCTGCATATTGCGAGTCTCCATAGACATTTGACTGGCTCAAGGTCACCAGGTGGCTTCATGCCTAAGATGGGACTGGTTTCTAGGCTGATGTTTTAACTACTACACCAAACTGGCATAAAAAGGCATAAAGACTGTATTTTTTGCAAAACTTTCTATCAATCTGTCAGTAACAAGGATTACAAAACTACAGAAACAGAAAGATAAAACTGAATAATTCTATACAGCACTGTTTTTGATATATCATCTTTATTACTAGACTAGTTATGCATTCATCCCTACATTCATTTATAACACAGCAACTGTCAAAAGAAAATGGGGCTTTGCTTGTTTGCACGGCCCCATTTCTGGCATGCCATGGCTCAGTGCCAGTCCACAGACCGGGATTGGGGACCCTTTACCTAGAGTAACCCCATGGCAAAACAGGCAGCAAATATGTTTAACAGATAAAATATAATAATAACAACTGCGTCATAACTGCCTCAAATCAGTCCAGCACAATACCAATGAAAAAGAAAAAGAAAAGCTCTCAAAAGAAAGCAGCATGGCTGCATAAAGAACTCTCTGATAAATTGAAAGACAAAAAGGACAAGTATAAAAAGTGAAAAGAGAGGCACATAACTAAGGCAGAATATCAGCAGATAGCCCAAGCTTGCAAAGATGAAATGAAGAAAGCTAAGGCTCAAAATGAACTAAGGCTTGTGACAAAAGTCAAAAAATAACCAAAAAAAGCTTATTTCAACATGTAAAAAACAAGAAAAAAGTTAAGGAAACGATTGGTCCATTAGTGGGAGAAAGTGGCAAGAAGGTGACAAGCAACAGGGAGAAAGCAGAACTACTTAACTCATTTTTTGCATCCATCTTTACCCAAAGGGAAAAACAGTCCAACCTATGAAAAATAGTACCATAAAAAACAGATTAGAAAGTTAAAATAGGCAACAAAATGGTAAGTCAGCACCTGTCCACCCTAGATGAGTTCAAATCACCAGGACCAGATGGATTACGCTCCAAAGTTCTGAAGGAACTGGCAGACGTGATCTCAGAACCACTGAACTATATCTTTCAAAGATCCTGGAGTACCGGGGAACTATCAGAGGACTGGCAAAGAGCTAATGTAATTCCCATCTTCAAAAAAGGAAAAAAAATAGATCCAGGAAACTACAGACCTATAACTACAGACCTATCAGCCTGACCTCAACACCTGGGAAGATTCTGGGAAAGATAATCAAGCAAAGAATCAGTGAACACCTAGAGGCAAACAAAGTCATAACCAAAAGCCAACATGGGTTTGTCAAAAACAGATCATGCCAGACAAATCTTATTGCATTCTTCGACAAGGTGACAAAATTAGTGGACCAGAGGATTGCTATGGATATCATTTACTTGGATTTCAGTAAGACATTCAATAAAATAGACCACAACCTACTAATTGATAAGATGGAAAAATGTGGGTTAGACAGCATCACCACCAGATGCATTCGTAACTAGCTGTGTGTAGTCCTCAATGGAACTGCTTCTACATGGAGGGAAATATGCAGTGGGGTACCCCAAGACTCTGTTTTAGGCCCAGTATTCTTCAACATCTTCATCAATGATTTGGGTGAGGGGATAGATGGGAAACTCATCAAATTTGCAGACAACATCAAGCTGGCAGGAATAGTCAACACTCCAGAAGATACAGAAGGATCTTGATAGACTTGAACATTGGGGGTTATCTAACAAAATGAAATTTAATGGTGAAAAAAGTAAGGTTCTACATTTAGGCAAGAAAAACCAAATGCACAGGTATAGTATAGGTGGTACCTTGCTCAATAGTAGCAACTGTGAGAGGGATCTTGGAGTCCTAGCGGACAATCACTTAGATATGAGCCAGCAGTGTACTGTAGCTGGCAAAAAAGCCAACTCAGTTCTAGGCTGCATTAACAAAGGGATAGAATCAAGATCACGTGAAGTGTTAATACCACTTTACAATGCCTTGGTAAGGCCACACTTGGAATACTGCATCCAGTTTTGGTCACCACAATGTAAAAAAGATGTTGAGACTCTAGAAAAGTGCAGAGAAGAGCAACAAAGATGATTAGGGAATTGGAGGCTACAACATATAAAGAACGGTTGCTGGAATTGGTTATGTCTAGTTTAATGAAAAGAAGGACAAGGGGTGACATGATAGCAGTGTTCCAATATCTCAAGGGTTGCCACAGAGAAGAGGGAGTCAAACTATTCTCCAAAGCACTTGAGGGCAGGACAAGAAGCAATGGATTGAAACTAATCAAGGAGAGAGGCAACCTAGAACTAAGAAGAGATTGGACAACCATCTAGTTCAGGGTTGTCAAACTGCTGGCCCGCACGCCGGATGCATCATCAGGAAACCACGCCCATCCCATTGCTGGCAATAGCGAAAAAGCTCTGATATGTTGCATGACGTCATGTGACGTCGCGAGTTTGACATGTCTGATCTAGTCCTACCTGAGCAGGGGGTTGGACTAGAAGACCTCCAAGGTCCCTTCCAATTCTGGTATTGAATATTGAATATTGAAACAAATGGGTAGAGTTGGGTTGTATAAAGGAGGAATAGATCTTACACAGAGTTTACTTCCTTTGCTAACTCCAGCACAATTTGTGTTTATGTATGTTTATGTTTTCCATCTCTTTTTCTAAACAATCTCAAGTTATGCAGAGCTTAACCATATAGCAATATTTGTCAGATGGGTGCTAAAAACAGAAATAATATCTTTAAGAGGGTAAAATACATAACTGACAGTTGCAGATCAAATATATTTTAAATCACTACACAACTCACACTGTCAAATTATAAATTTCAACACATTATAATCAGGGATTTCTTAAGGAGAAAAATTAATAATGGTAGAAATGTTTCTCTAGAGCAGTGGTTTTCAACCTTCCTAATGCCGCGACCCTTTAATACAGTTCCTCATGTTGTGATAACCCCCAACCATAAAATTATTCCAGGGTCATGTGATCACCTTTTGCAACCTTGTGACAAGCAAAGTTAGTGGGGAAACCAGATTCACTGACCATGTTACTAATTTAATCTCTCTCCCTCTTTCTCTCTCTCTCTCTCTCTCTCTCCCTCTTTCTTTCTCTCTCCCTTTCTCTTTCCCTCTCTCCCTTTCTTTCTCCCTCCCTGTCTCTTTCTCTCTCCCCGTCTCCCTTTCTCTCTCTTTCTCTCCCTCTCTCTTTCTCTCTCTCCCTCTCTCTATTTCTCTTTCCCTCTTTCTTTCCCTCTCTCTATTTCTCTCTCCCTCTCAAAGATCCTTAAAATCCTTAAAAGTTATGTTTGGGTGGAAGATTTTTTCTTTTACAGATGGGGCAGGTGGGAACGACATTCACGGGCAGGCAGGACCCCGCCTGCCGAGCCACTGCCTCCCCATCGCCCTCCACGCCAGCCGGCTCCCTTGCCAGACCTCCCAGCTGACAAGCGCAAATTTGGGGGTCACCAGCTGATGGGTGCAGAGTTTGGCGCTGCGGCGGCCTCCCCTTCGGCTTCCTCACCGGCCAAAGTGTTGCCGGATGTTCCAGCTGACGGGCGCAGGTTCGGAGGTCGCCAGCTGACGGGCGCAGGAGGTCGGCGGCGCGACAGCCTTCCAGCCGCCTGCTTCTTAGGCTGGAGCAGTTGCCAGGGCTTGCATGGTCGCTGGCGGCAGGGAGCGAGTCAGCGGCCATTGGGGACCACGCCAGAGGTCCTGTGCCATGGAGGCTTGAGGCACGGAGGTGCAGGACGTGGAGTGGTGCGGTGCCATGGGAAGCAGCAGGACAGGGGGGAGAGGTTACCTGCATCCTACCAGCTGAACTCTGGAAGCCTGCCTGAATGAAGAATTTTAGGGGGTGTAACATGTAACATGCTGCAGTTGCCAGTCTCAGTTGTGATCACTAAGCAAGGAATATCTGCACACTGGTTTTTACTCAATGCCATTTCTTATCTGAGATATTCAGAAAGTCTTTATTTATTTGACTTCTATGCTATCCATTTTGATTCTAGGTGGCTTACAGTCAAGCTATAAATAAGAACCATACATTTACATATTCAAACATATTCAAAAATGTGATTCAAAAAATGTTCCTCAATGTGAAATGGTTAACAATGATTATGCAATGACTATTGCATATAAGCTATGTCCGTGGTGGCGAACCTATGGCACGCGTGCCACAGGCGGCACGCGGAGCCGTCTCTGGTGGCACGCGAGCCATTGCTGGGCCGAGCTTCTCCCTCCTCCTCTCCGTGCATGTGCAGCTTTCCACAGAGCTGCGCATGCACAGCTCTCTGCACATGCGCAGTCTGGGAATAGGCAAGAAGCTATAAAGGGAGCAACGTTCAGCGGAAGCAGGCACGGAAAGCGAGGCAGCAGCCCTGTGTGTGTCCCCATGCGCGAGCGTGCCCCTGCCCTGCCAGGTAAGCGGAGCCACGGCATCTTCAGCAGAAGAGCGCAGGCGGGCAGTGGAAGGCGCAAGGAGCCCCAATCCCAGCACAGCCCCTCCTCCCCCCCTCGGAAGAACTGCGGGGCTGAGTCTCTCCCCATGCCCCCCACCCACTGAGCAAGATGTCCTCCTGTCCACTGCCCCACCCGCCAGAGCAACATCGAGTTGGCCACGCCCGCCCTGGCCATGCCCACCCAGTCTGCCATTTCCACCATAGCCACGCCCACCCAGCACCTGGCAATACATAAGTGGGATTTGGGTTGCAGTTTGGGCACTCGGTCTCTAAAAGGTTTGCCACCACTGAGCTATGTATACAGAACAAATATGAAGCTTTTGAAAAATCAGAACAAGTTTTTAAAAGTGGATACATACTTTAAACACGCATTCTGAGATCAGATTAACATTTGGAGGAAAAAGTTAAAATAGAAAATTCCAGACTTCAAGGGAAGAAATGGCAAACTGAAGATGTCTTTATTAAAAGGTAAAGCCAATAATCAGGAAAAAATAAAGTACCAGCAAGTAGATTGCCCTTCATAATTCTTTTTTGGACAAGGAGAGAACTTGAGATTGCACAGAGTGCTCCATGCACATGTTCCTCAAGAGAAGACCACAAGACAATGGTCTCTGTTAATTTTAAGAACTCTGGGGGATTAGGGAATAGCTATCTTGCTCGAACTAGTTACTACCTTTAAAAGGACACTGGGTTCACATACTTCCTTTTCTAGTCACTTTCAGAAATTGCTTGTTACCTTCTTTTCAGCTATTAGGAATCTTTGGATTAATTAGTTTGAAAACTCTGGGTGAGTTCTCTTTGATCTCTAGCAAAAAAAAAAAAGTTTTAAATACAAATTTAGACTTTAAAACTTTTTTTTTGGCCTAAACAGCAAACAAATAAGTAGAACTTTGATTCTGGAAAGGTTCAAATAAACTGAGGGTCCAGATTTGAAATAAGATTTTTAGAATTCATAATAGGACTCTTTCCTATGGGAAAATGTTTTTGTTTTGAATTATTTTTAAAGAAGCATGTCAAGGTGGAACTTTGAAGGTTGGACACTATAATTAAAGGAGAAGAACACTTAAATTCAACTTACAAATGTAGAATGAAGCAAAATAACACTGGAAATACTGAAGGACAGTGGACCCAGAGGTTAATTTAAACAGTGTCTGCCTCTACAGATAAAATGTATTTAAAAGAACATTTTTGGATTGCATTGTTCACAAAAGGCTTGTTAAACCTTTGAAGAATTTTGTGAGAAGGGACAAAGAAAAAATGAAAATAAATCAAGTTCTACAACATTTTTAAAGGGATTAAAGATAAAGATTATTAAAAGTTAAAAAAATGTACATAAAGTTGGTTTCTTTGATCAAGATTAAAATAGGTATCTTATCTCTGGTAACTCTTAATGAACTTTAGTTAGTATCAGGGGTGAAGTGATAAGGCTTTACAGTACTTAAAATGATAGAGGAGACTGAAATTGCAGGAACTTTGGGGGAGAGTAACTATGTCATATTGGAATTCAATATAATGCACACACGAGCAATAGAACAAAATCAAACTAGTGTCGTCGACTTTAAAAGAACTCATTTCAACAAACTTAGAGCTTGAGAAGGATTCACTGGATGAAAATCTTAAAGGAGAAAACAACTCAAGAAGCTTGGGAAACTCTGAAAAATGTGATTATAAAAGCCCAGTCAACCACAATACCACTGAAAAAGAAAAATAAGAAATCCAAGAAGAAACCAGCATGGTTGCATAAAGAACTCTCTGATAAACTGAAAAACAAATAGATTAGTATAAAAATGGAATGAGGGACATATAACTAAGGCACAGTATCAGCAGATAGCCTGAATCTGCAAAGATGAAGTCAGGAAAGCAAGTCAAGGAAACAGTAGGTCCAATTAAGAGAGAAGATGGCAAGGAAGTGACAGGTAGTAGAGAGAAAGCAGAGCTGCTTAACTCATTCTTTGCATCAGTCTTCACGCAAAAAGAAACTATAGCTCAGCCTACCAAAAATCTAACTGTAAAAGACAGACTAGAAATAAAAATTAAAATAAGCAAGAAAATGGTTAGAGAACACCTATCTGATCTTGATGAATATAAATCACCAGGACCTGATGGATTACATTCCAGAGTTCTGAAGGAGCTGGCAAATGTTATCTCAGAACCATTGTACCATATCTTTAATAAATCCTGGAGCACTGGGGAACTACCTGAGGATTGGAAAAGAGCTGATGTGGTTCCCATCTTCAAAAAAGGAGGAAAAAAAAGAGACTCTGGAAACTACAGACCAATCAGACTAACATCAATACCTGAGAAGATACTGGGAAAGATAATCAAAGAACACTAGAAACAAATAAAGTTATAACTATATAAACAGAGGCATAGAAGCAAAATGACGTGAAGTATTAGTACCGCTTTATAAAACCTTAGTAAGACTCTGCCTGGAATACTGCATCTAGTTTTGGTCATCACATTACAAAAAAGATATTGAGACTTTGGAAAAAATGTACAGAAGAGCAACTAAGATGATTAAAGGCCTGGAGACTAAAACATATGAAGAATAATTGCACAATTTGGGTATGGCTAATTCAGAGAAAAGAAGGACTAAGGGTGACATGATAGCAATATTCCAGTATTTGAGGGGCTGCCACAAAGAAGAGGGGGTCAACTTATTTTCCAAAGCACCAGAGAGCAAGACAAGAAACAATGGATGGAAACTAACCAAGGAGAGAAGCAATTTGGAATTAAGGAGAAACTTCCAAACAGTGAGAACAATTAACCAGTGGAATAGCTTGTCTTCAGAAGTTGTGGGTGCTTCATCACTGGAGGTTTTTAAGAAGAGGCTGGACAGCCACTTGTCTGAAATGGTATAGGGTAGGGGTCCCCAACCCCCGATCCGTGGACCAGTACTGGGCCGCAGCATGCCAGCAACTGGTCCGCACAAACAAACAAAGCCCCACCGCAAGATGTAGGCAGCACACAAAACCACACACCCTGCGGTCCGTGGAAAAACCTCTCTCCACAGAATCGGTCCCTGATGCCCAAAAGGTTGGGGACCACTGGTATAGGGACCCCTGCTTGAGCAGGGGGGAATGGACTAGAACAGGGCATTTCAACCTTTTCACAAATTGTACCACTTTTAGGACATGGCAATATTTCGAGTACCACCAGTCGCCTAGCAAGGTGTCAAAAACTTGACCAAAAAAAGGAAAAAAGGAAAAAAGGAAAAAAAGTGATAAAGTAGAGGTAGTCCTCAACTTACAACAGTTCACCTAGTGACTGTTCGAAGTTACAACGGCACTAGAAAATGTGACTTATAACCATTTTTCACACTTATGATCGCTGCATCCCCATCATGTGATTTACATTTGGTTGCTTGGCAACTGATTTATATTTCTGGTCCCAGGGTCATGTGATCCCCTTTTGCAACCTTTTGACAAGCAAAGCCAATGGCCAGGGAGCATGACCAGCTCAGGTTGGGGGGTGCCTGTGGGGGGGGCAGGCGAGGCTGTGAGGAAGATCCAGGGGTCTCCAGTGGAGAGGATGGGGCTGGGGGGGTGGGGCATGGTCCACCAGAGGAGCCTCGCTGTCCTTTTTGGGCTGCACAGGGGACTCCCAGACGGTGGCACAGGCTGCCTGAAGCCCTGGGCAGCGAAGGGCAAGTGTCCAACCCAGCTCTGAAGCCCCAAGGCACCAGGACCCCGCAGCCCAACCCAGTCCAGCCCCACTTGCCCGAGGGGGCACCCAGCTGCACTTACCTCCTCCTCAAGGCTGATGCTGCCATGCTCTCCTTGGCCAGGTTGCTCATGGTGGGTGCAGGAGGGCAAAATGCATGGGTCAGAGGGAGGCCCACTCCCTCTCCATGCAAGGAGACCCAGCTTTATAACCAAAGCGTCCTTTGTGTTAGGATGGGAGATCACCACAAGAGGCCAGGAGGAGGGGGCAAGGGGATAGCAAAAGGGCAGCAGGTGGCCAAGTGCTAATGCAGGACTTCTCTCAGGCCCTCCCTCCCTCCCTTCCTTCCTTCCTTCCTTCCTTCCTTCCTTCCTTCCTTCCTCCGTGTCTCACCTCCAGCCGATGCTGCCTTTCTTCATTCCTCATGGAGGGCGATCCCTTCCCAGCTGCATTTCTTGCCTGTTTTTCGCTGCCACCTGTGTGCATGCCCAGCACGGATGGCTGCCACCAAGTTGTAGATCAGCTCCCAGCCAGCCTGTTTTATCTCTCCTCTCTCCCCCCTCATCATTTTCTCTTCAGTGCAGCTCCAGCTGACTCCTCCTCCCAAGGCTGCGTCTTTTTTCTTCTCTCCCTTTCCCGCCAAAACTGCCTCCTTTTATAGCCTTTCCTGTCTCCGCCTTCCTCTTTCTTTCTCTTCCAGGTGAGTCGGAAATGCAGATCCTGGGGCCTTTGTCTCGCCCCAGCAGCCCTGCAGCTTCTAAAGACTCTCTCTCAGGGCAAGTCCTGCGCTATGCCGGTTTAGCTCATCTCTTTCCCCCACTACATTTGGCTAGGCTGGGCAGAGCCGTGTACCACCTGCCAGGTGCCAATGTACCACCGGTAGTATGCGTACCACCGGTTGGACTAGAAGACCTCCCAAGATCTCCTCCAGCTCTATTCTGAATTGAAAGTTACTAAAATTGTTTATGCTTATTGAGAAGAAGGAGAAAGTCATTCTTTATAGATTTTTTCTTTATTATATTCTTATTTTTTCTATTTTTTTAATTTGTATTATTTTATTGCTGCAGTAATTTTTAATAAATGTCATAAAATAGAAAGTTTCCTAATTTGCTCTGCTTAAAACAAAAAAAAAAGTCTTTAAAGGTGCACTTTTAATCCTGTCCACTAAATATACTGCAGCATGCATGCAAAGTTCTACCAGTTTTGACAAAGACAGACAGGTTTAACTGAAACATGTGCAATTTCCATAGTAACCTTCTTCATTGTTTATTTGCCATTTTTTATGATGCCCTTGGGTGCTAGCATTTTGCCCCCCCCCTTTTTTTTTAATAGCACTCAATTATTGTAGTTCATCCCACCTGGCTGGGCGGTAAATGTAAAATGCACTAAACTCTTTATCAGCAACTATTTGGCACTTCTACAAACTACATAAAACAGATTTCTGTTTCAGTGCAAAAGAGTAATGGCTTTAGTTTGTTTCTTTTTTGCCAACACACTTTTTCATTAAAACGTAATGAAATGTTATATTTGGCAAATATTACATGCCTGCATTAATAAAATATTACTTTTAGGATAATGTTAACCCAAAATAGACAACAGTATGCAGAGAATTAAAGAAATAACAGTCTTAAAACATCTGGGAGCATTAGCTTGCAGGAAGCTGAAGAGACAAATATACTGTTGTTTTAGCTGGCAATGACTGGAGACAGTTTCATACTGAGGGATTTCTGACTTGATCCAGCAAGAAATTTGTATTTTAAAGATAATTTTTTAGAATCTTAGAATATTTACGGCTAACTTTAAATTCAAACTTCCTAGATTAGTGAATAAATTTCAAGATGCAAGCTCAAAATTCCTGCACTGGGCCTAGAGCTGATCTAGGTAAAATCTATAATTCCTTCCAATCCTCCTAATGTATTAATATGAATATATTATTACTGATATTGATATTATTTTATTAGAGTTGTGCAGAAATCTTGATCAAAGACCAAAATGTGTAAATAGGTACCTAGCAGTTAATAAGGAACACTTTAAAGCAGCTGCATCTTTTCCTGGGCTTGCACAGCTGCCCTAGGCAGCTGACATGGAATCTTGGAAAAAAGCACATTTGGTTTAAGATACTCCCAACAGATGCTATGGTTACACCCACACGTTCCAAATCACACTTTGCCTTTTGTATCCAGATTCATGCACAGTCCTAAAGCTTATTATCAACTGAAAAAGTCATGGGAGAACAATTTAATTTTTAGAGTCATTTTAGAGTAATTTGTGTAGGAAATGTTACCCCAAACTATTCAAAGCAATAGTTCTAATATAGTTGTCAGAACTACTTTCATCACTAGTTTTCATATAAATAGAGTATTCTGTACTTATGCATGCAAAAGACCACAAAGCAGTGCACAAAAAGTAATCAGGTATTTCAAATGACACACCATAATGTTTCCATAAGGAAAGCGGTAACAACCTTAGAGTAACAAAATACAGATCCTATCATTTCTAAAATTTACCCCAAAGCCATAATGCACCATAATGACTTAAAATCATATTAACCTGCAAGTGCAACTCACTGAGGAATACTCTATGGCAGAGGTTGGCGGACTGGAGGGAAAGGGAGGGGAAGCATTTTACGCGCCTGCGGGGTCGCAAGCACGCAGAATGCAAACGGGCAGTGCTAGTGCCCACGTGACACTCGGTTTTGCCACACGGCGCCCCATTTCCATAGCAGCAGCGCTAGCACGAGTGAGGGTGAGTGTAGTGGGCCACGGCCCACAGGTTGGTGACCCCTGCTCTATGGCATAGTTCTGATTAAAAGTCAACAAGTAAGTTGAACAAGAGGCATCATCATAATATAGCCAACCCTTAATAGGACCCCTTTCTGTACCTAAATCCAAGAAGGAATGTTTGAAGGCAGCTGTGGGATAAATGAGAGAACATTTAATTTAGACAAAACATACAAGAAACTTAATGGCTCAGCTAGTGTACAAACGGCCTCATGTATGGATAGATAACACTCCTACCCTGAATGGTTTGGAATCATTCCTGGGCTCTTTGTTTCTCACAGCAGTAAAGACCATCATTTGTGGCCAGAAAAACTTGTACCAGCTCTGGCTGGTTCATGAATTATACCCTTACCTTTCCTTGAAAAGCTATGTATAGATAATCCACGACTTACAACTTAGTGACTGTTCAAAGTTACAATGGACCTCCCCAGCGATACTTACAACCCAGTTCTGAAGTTCTTATCGCCGGGACTCCCTGCTTGCGGTCACATCACCGGACTTCAGGCTACTAGCAACTGGCCCGTATTTACAACCGTTTGCAGAGTCCCATGATCATATGACCATTTTACAATATTTTTGCCAAAAGTCAGCATTTACTTCTAGTTTTCAGCAAAAATACTGCAAACTGAACAATTGGTTTGCTTAATGACCACCACAAAAAAGGTCATAGAATCAGGTCAGACACAAGGGTCACTTTACGACCATCATGACTTATGACTGTAATGGGCAGGCTCCATTGTAGTTATAAGTCGAGGTTGACCACTTAGGTTGTGTTATATTTAATACTGCATCCACTGTATGGGGGCTGCTCTAAAAGAAAGTATAAAATCTTCAACAGGTGAAGAATATTGTAGAAAGAATGTCTACATTTCTAAACTTAAATCAAGGTGCTTAGGTAATTTGAGATAGACTAGCTGAAGGCAGCCAGTAAATAAAAAGTGTCAAAGACTACTTTCTTTTTCACTATTAGACTATTATCTGCGGCAGTCCCTAATAGGAAATATGTTGAGAGAGAAACTTTATTTTTGTAATATAATAAAAGGTTTTTTTTCATCCCTGTCCATTTTAAGCTGATTTTGCACAGTATATCAACAGTAGTTTTAGCTTACTTTATTCCAGTATTCCATAATAATTTTCAGATCTGTTTTCATCTTATTGACTTATAACTTTTATTATGCCCTTTCTGCACTGTTATTTTTTGGTGATACTAGAAGCTATAACTTTGAGAGTACAGATTCCCAGAAAGGCAGCTTGGAAAACAGGTCAAGCTAAATATAATTTGCTGGAGAAGGAAACCTCAACCCATTGTTATTTTTCCCCCTTTATTATTGTTTTCTTTTTTTCTCCCTTTTGTTGTTAGATGGTCTTTATTTGTATTTAGGGCTTGGGGGAGGGGAGAAATATTTTTGTGTATTTTAAAAAAACCTGTAATAAAATAACTTTTTTTAAAAAAAAATCCACTCTGCAATTAGGACAATCAAAGATGAGTCCCCCAAGGTTGGAAGGTATATAGCAAGCTACTGGGAAAGAGCAGAGAGCAAATACAAGTAATACTACTACTTATTATATAGTTGTAAATAAAGATAAAAAGACATCCAGCTGCTGATGTGTTTTTGCAAAAATGTACAGCATTGATATGTTGAAGCCAGAACCAAACACTATTGTCACAGATGAAACATCAAGATTAAATATTATCATTCTGGAGTCAGAAACTTTAAGGGAATGGAACAGGTCACTTCACATCTTTTAATACAAACAATAAAAATCATAGAAGAAATTTAGTAATTAACATTATTAACAAAATCAAGTTCTTAGATACAACTTTCAAAATGACAAAATGAAAGCAATCTGAATCCAAGTCAAGTCACCACAGTAATCCAAGTTTTATGTTCCAATAATGAAAGTATTCAACTTCCACTTTCCAGATTCAGGGAAAGTGGAAGTTGAACACTTTAATAATGATTTACAATACCTTGTTGATACAGAAACTCCCCCCCTCCAAATCATACTAATTACAGGAGACTGGAATGCTGAAGTTGGAAATAAACAAGTTGCAAGTAAATAAGTACTATGAACAATGAAAATTTGGACTCAGAATACCACAAAGCAGAGTAAATTTGCTTTTGTTAATGTAATTGTGCAAAAAACAGCCCATAGCAAACAATAGCATTTGCTTACTGGCCATCGCAAAAAAGTTGTAAAATCAGGCACAGTCATGTGGGGACCTGCTTTATGACTGACACAACTTACAACCAAAATTGTTGGCTCAATTACGGCTGTTAATTTGAGAACTATATTTTTTATGTGACTTGACAGGACTTTTTTTATTGCAGGACATATGAATATGTATATTTATGTAATTAATCTATACACTGCAAGCAAAGAGAGCATTATTCTGTCAGTTAAAACAAAACCTGATGATTCCAACTCAAATCACAAATCCCTTTCCAAGTTGTAACTTTAAATAAAAGAATATTATCAGTACATCACAATACAAACTCAACAATATTCCATATAATTAAGTAGAGAAGGAAATAAATATAATGGATTAAGCAAATATCTGGACTTAAATTTGTCATATCATTAAATATGAAGTAAACAAATACATCTTGAAAGGCAATTTAGGGAAAGCAGTATGCAAGGGACACAGAGAAACTATATACTGAGTTGTTATCCTTAAAGAAACCGGCAATAACAGCTGAATGGGAAAACAAGAGATTTATTTAAGAAATGATGGGAAATCAAGGGAAACATTTTTGCAAACATGGGCATGACAAAAGATGAAAAAGAGCTATTAGAGATAAATATAAAAAAGAGATGTTGCAAACATGCAGAAAACTGATGACACTTACGAGTAGTACTTGGGCTATGATGGCAATTGGAACCAGGACTGTCATTGCTAAGCAAAGTAGTTGTGAAGTATGACATCATAAGATCGCATTGCTTAACAATGACAATCTATTAGTCCCAGTTGCCCAGAACAGGTTGTGCACGGTTGGGGAGGCCAGGAGGTGTGGCACTGCACAAGGAAAGGGAGGCTGGGGGAATGAATGGCACAATGCCACACGATCACAGGGTGACCAGGTGAATAAATGGTGCAGCAATACGTGAGTACAGGGAGGCCAAGTGGCTTATCAGAACAACTAGAGACCTTCCGTGCTAGCTTCCCCATTAACTTTGTTTGTAGGAGGCTGTCAAGGAAGGACACAAGGTGATCACATAAGTGTAGAGTGTAACAACTGTGAGCTGGTTGCAAAGTGCCCAAATTGAGAACATGTGACTATGGGGGTGGCACAACAGCCAGAATTGTGAGGATCGGTCATAACTACCAGTTTTCAAAATCATCACAATTCTGGTCAGTCAGCAAGCACTACTTGTACAGATTAGATGACTGAAGTTCTGGAAAGTAAAATGAAATGGACCCTAAAACACATCAAACAATGAAACTGCAGAAATTGGTGAAAACATAGAACTATTTAAAATCTTGCAATACAATGCTACATATGATATTTAAATTCACATAGAAAGCACAATAGTGGACACAGGACTAGAAAAAAAATTGATCTATATTCCAATATTGAAAGTGCTTAAGAATGCTCACAGTATCAAACAACACATCCTAATAAAATAGCTCAGATGCTGTTTTAATCAACAATACATGATATCAGAATGCTCAGATATACAGTGCAAGCTGGATTTAAAAAAGGCACAAGGAGGCAAAATCAGAATAGGATATAGAGCCACTTAATGGTTCAAAATTGAGAAAGGATTTTTTGCAATCCAGTATAATATTTAAATAATAAAACTAGCAAAAATAAACCATCAATTTATTATTAATAAAAACCCTAACCTAATCCTTGATAAAAGTTACAACAGAATAAGACCAAACCATCAGAAAAATAAACTTTGTGGGTGGATAGTTCTGACACATACAATTGGAAATATCAAGGGGTTGCAGTCTGTCAAATAGAGCAGATATTTGGCCATCCTTCTACATCATCACTGTCTTTGGAAACCAAAGTGAGCTTTGTAGGCAAAAGTGCTATTGCCAGCTTTAGCCAGTATGCCATCTATACCCATTGCTGGACAGGTAAGACCTAGTTACAGTTGTTCAACTATGAATATGTCACATTTAGATTGTGTAGAGTCCAAAGCTGCAGCGGATGTAAACAGCAACACTAACTTGCTGAATGGCCATGATCACATTAATATGAAGCAACTTAGAAATCCTAAATAATTTGAAAAAGGAATGGAACGATGTAGTGACACTATTTTGTTTTTGTTTTCTTATTCTTCCACCTTTTTAATATTTTATAATGCTTTAATTTGTTTTTAATATTATATTGTAATATTTTTAAATAATTTTGAGATTCAACTGTATGGAAAATAGTACATAAATATATTAATACTTTCTTTTCAATATTAATATTGAAAATAAATATTGGGATGGCAAGTGGGATCCCAATTATCACCTGACTTCCTGTGGTTCACTAAATCACCCATAATCATTAAGTGAGACATCATGTGATTGTGACTTGCAATTTTATTGTTGACTTTTCTATTGATTCTGCTGTCCAAAGTCAACTGTCAAGTATGCAAATGGTGCTCATATAACCTTAGGATGGTTATCCAATGGTTATAAATAAACATCACTGGCTGTGAAGCACTCAAATTCTGATCATGTGACCACTGGGATGCTGCCACATGTGAGGATTGGTCATAAAATTACTTTATTATTTTTTCAAAACCTATCAACTGGTTGCCAAACAGGGCAATCATTAAACAAAGTCTACCTGTACAAAATCCTTCAAATGTAGAAATTACTTAATACAAAATTGGAGGGATTCAAAGAAATCTACAGCGCTTAGCTGAATAAGTAGATGTGAAAGTTGTGCCAGTAACAAGCTGGAAAAAGCTGTGTGCACTGCTACTTCTTTTTCAATCACAAAGCAAAATATGTTAGTCTGTAATACCTCTATGAACTGAAAAACAAACAGTATTTTGATTTTGTTGATAGGGTAAGCCAAAACAATACTGAGATACCCAAATGGAGAGAAATAATTCTTTCTGAGATTAATTTAATTCAGCAAAAAAAAAAATCCACCGAAAGCATTATTCCTCTTCTCCTTTATACTAGCCATCTCTGATACAGCTTATAGTTAATGATTAATCATTCTCCTGTGAAGTGTACTGTAGACTGTGGAAATTTTACATCTAGCTCTGAAATCCTTTCATTTGTCTGTGAAACTGAAAATGGTATAACCGATAAAGTGGAAATTCCAGGCAGTATTTTTCATGACTAGATCTGCGTGACATAGTAAAAGACAATGACTGTACTCCTTACATTTACAATAAATAGAGCAGGGGTGTCAAAGTCGTGTTGTGACGTATCACGACTTTTTTGCCATTGCCGGCAATGGGGTGGGCGCGGTTTCGCTATGATGCTCTGGCCTGCAAGTCGCCAGTTTGACACCCCTGATATAGAGCAACAATTCAAAGCAGTATCAAGTCGCTTACTTTACAGATTGGAAAAATAAAGGTTATGATCACTGGTGGTACTTACAGTTAGTTCTTTTATATACAGTTCTTTTCCACAAACAGAAAAAGACTTCATAGAATTAAATTATATTATAACAATTAAAATTCATTTGGAAAGGTCAAAAGTTTAAATAAAGACAAAATATATTAACAAACCAGTCAACAATACCCAGTTTCAAAATATCTACATCATATCTATCTTAAACAATTCAGTAATTCATTTAAAAAATATAGTAATCAGAAGCTTTCCTATAGTGAACAAGCAGCAAAAGCAAAAATAAAAACCTTTAAATATTATATTGCTTTAAAAAGATACAAACAAGACATTATGGAGCTCTATTTACAACAATACACGGAGCTCTGTGTATTGTGTATTTATATGCACAGCTCCGACTTCAAGTCTAGCACAGTGAAGGAGCGTTGGCTTACCAGAACGCCTCTTCTCAGCATGATGAAGAAGAATCCACCGATGGGTTATTTCAGTCCTCTTGCCCAATCAGACTAAGTTGTCAAGTTGTCACGCCCCCTGCTTGACTGGGACCTCCCAGTTTCATCGACGGCGTAGCCAATGACAACAGTTCGACGTGATGACTCTCAGAAAAAGTGAAGAAAAAAAAATACAACCCCCTAGCACGGACCTAACTGATCTCTAGAGGGGAGGGCGTGGATTCTTCTTCATCATGCTGAGAAGAGGCGTTCAGGTAAGCCAACGCTCCTTCTCCAGCATGATGACAGAAGAATCCACCAATGGGACGTACCAAAGCTCCTGCTGTCCCTACGGGAGGGAGTCAGTTGGGGCCTGTGATCCTGATGCCTGCACTACCTGTTGGAGTATTCGCCTACCGAAGGAGGCCTCAGCCAAGGCAAATTTGTCCAAACGGTAATGCCTAATGAAAGGAGAAGGCGAAGACCATGTCGCTGCCTTACAAATGTCCTCTATGTATGCTTGAGTTGCCCACGCCGCAGATGTGGCAGCACTGCGGGTGGAGTGTGCCGTCACATGACTAGGAACAGGCAAGGCAAGTGACCCGTAGGCACCTGCTATGCACGCCCTGATCCACCTGCCAATGGTTGAGGCGGACACCTTTCGCCCCATGGATGAAGGCTGAAAGGATACAAACAGGGCTTCAGGCTTACGGAAGGCCGCCATGCGTTTGATGTAACAGCGCAAGGCTTATCGTACGTCCAACGTGTGCCATTGCCGTTCCAAGTCATGTGACGGGCGGGGACAAAAATCTGGGAGAATAACATCCTGTGATCTATGAAACACAGTGTTGATCTTAGGGATGAGGGATCTAATCTAAGAACAACCCTGTCCTCGTGAAACGTGCACAGGTCCTTCCTGATAGATAAGGCAGCCAGTTCCGAGATACGCCTGGCGGAGGTAATGGCTATCAGGAAGGAGACCTTAAGTGACAGATACCGGAAGGAGCAGGAACTAAGGGGTTCAAAGGGCGAGGAAGTTAGGTCCTGCAGAACCCGGGGCAGCTCCCAGGAGGGATACCTGTGGACCACAGGCGGTCTGCTGTTGGTAACTCCTTTAAGAAAGGAGCGGACCATAGGGTGCTAAGACAAGGACTCTGATGAGTCCCAGGAAAGCACCGTGGAAAGAGCCGCTACCTGTCTACGAATGGTGTTTGGCGACAACCCCTTGTTGACGCCCTCCAACAAGTATTCTAAGACCCTTGGGATGGTTACCTTGGATAGAGCCAAGTGATTCCTGTCGCACCAATGGCAGAAGTTCCGCCAAGTATGATCGTAAATGCGGTTAGTCGCCGGTCTCCTGGCAGCCTGGATCATGTCAATCACACCTGACGAATATGACTCCTGGGTCAGAGTACGGCGTTCAAGTGCCAGGCGGCCAACTGGAGCCATTGGGGGTCCGGATGTTGTAGATCCCCCTGCGATAACCGTATGTGACTGTCGGGAATCCGCCACGGAGCTGAGGTGGAGAGGCTCACTAGATCTGCGAACCACAGCCTCCTGGGCCAGTGAGGTGCAATAAAGATTAACTCTGCCTGTTCCTCCAGGATCTTCCTGATAACCGCTGGAAGCAGAGATAGCGGGGGGAAAGCGTACAGAAGCCCCTGCGGCCATGGGCTGCATAGTGCGTCCGTCCCCTCCACCCCCCGAGAGGGGAAGCGTGAAAAGAACCTGGGGAGCTGGGTGTTCTCCGGCGAGGCGAACAGGTCCAAGATCAGATGGCCAAACCTGTCTGTGATCTCCTTGAAGAGATCCGGGTGTTGACGCCACTCCGAATGGTCCACTATTGACCTGCTGAGGAAATCCGCCTGCCGGTTCGCCTCTCCTGAGATATGCTAGGCCCTGATGGAAAGCAGGTTGTTCTCTGCCCAGGAGTCCAACGCCCGAGCCTCCGTCATGAGGGACCTGGATCTATCACCGCACCCAGGTGTAGCAGGCGGGTTGAGGGAGACGTTTGGCTCTTTTTGAAATTTATCAAGAACCCGTGGTTCTGGAGAATCCTGATAGTAAGGGCCAGATCCGACTGGGCGGCCGTGACAGAATTTGATTGGATCAGTATGTCGTCCAGGTAGCACTGGACGCACACCGGGACCAATCTCAAGTGTGCTGCCAACACCGCCAGGATCTTGGTGAAGACCCTTGGGGCGGAGGAAAGACCGAATGGTAGGGCCCTGTACTGGAAGTGGCGGTTGAGGTGACAAAACCGCAGAAATTTGCGATGCTCCGGGAGGATGGGAATGTGCAGATATGCCTCTGTGAGATCTATTGAGGTCATGAGATCTCCTCGCCTGACACTGCCCAGAATGGAATGGAGTGTCTGCATTTTGAACTTCCGATACTGGAGATGGAGGTTCAGACCCTTGAGGTCGAGGATTGCCCTCCATCCCCCTGATGATTTGGGAACTACAAATAGGATGGAGTAATACCCCTGTCCCACCTGGTTCAAGGGGACCTCCTCTATGGCCTTGATGTTTACTAAATGACGAATGGCGTCCTCCATGAGCCCTCTTTTTGTTGAGTTTCTCAGGGTTGGACAAGAGACGAAATGGTTTATGGGAGTGGATTTGAACTCCAGGGACAGGCCTTCTCTTATGGTGCGCAGAACCCAGGAGTCTGTGGTCGTGTTTTCCCACTGGCGGAAGAAAACAGTGAGTCTGCCGCCAATGGGAGGGGTCCCCCCTAAGTCACTTGGTGCGACGGTAGGGACGGCCCCCTCTGCCACGAAACGAAGACTTGCTCTGGGCCTGGTACCGAGACCGGTCCCTATAATTTGTCTTGTCAAATGGACGTTCTGTCTTGGGAGCTGAAGGCCGGTATGATTGTCCCGTCTCTGCCAAAGCACCAGTCCGAAAGGACTGACGGCGACCATAGGGGAGGAAGCGTCTGTTAGCTCTCCGTGTCAAATGAGAGATGACCTTCTGTTTCTGTTTGTTTTCTATGAGGTATGGAGTTAATGCCTCCCCAAATAATCTGCCTCCCTTGAAGGGGGCAGTGGCCACCCGCCACTTGTGTTTGCTTTCGGCCCTCCAATTTTTAAGCCAAAGCAGTCTCTGAGCGACTATGCTGGAAGCCATTGCCCAGGCCGAGTGTTTGGCGGAGTATAGGGAGACATCTGCCATATACTCAGAGGTCGCTATGAGTTTGGTCAGGTCCTGGTGGACTCTGACCTCCTCCAGAGGAATTCTGTCTTGTAGTTGTCTAAGCCAGGTAAGGGAAATTCTGCGAAGAATGAGGTGGAGGTTGCCGCCTTCGCAGCCCATGCAGATGCTTGGTGAACTTTGAGTAATGCTAGTTGAGATTTTTTATCCTCTGCCTTAAGGGCGTCAGATACATCTGCTGGTAGACTGGCTGTTGAGAAAAGCGGAGCTAGGGATTCATCCACTTTGGGCACCTCCAATAAGTCTGACAAGTTTTGAGCCATGTCAACAATTTTACATTCAGCCACTGCTTGGGATGGCTGAGCTGCCGGGGATTCCCATTGTCCCTGAATATTTTTCAGGAATAAGGGGGGACAGGGAATTTGCAGACATCGAATTACCGGTTCTGAGAACAGGGGATTCGTGTCCTGTCCAGTGGAAGCCTCTGGGGTGGGAACCGGGTCGGAGGTGATCTTACCCGCTGCGCAAGCCCTGCGTAGTAAGGAAGGAAAAAGAGAAGCATTAAATAGCTCCGCCATTGGCTGGGAGTCTTGTGGAGGCTCCTCGCAGTACAACCATCGGTCTGCAGCAACGTCATAATCCGAAGCGCTGGAGGAATCGGACTCAGGTAAGTGAGATGGTGATACCAATCCGGAACGGTCGAGTATGGGTCGTGATGAGGTGGAGGGCGCTGACCTCGGCATGGCAGGCGTTTGATGATGATGACCTGATGAGGCCATGGCTTGGAGGACCGCCTGCGATATTAAGGACTGCAGCTGGTCGGTAAATGAGGTCTCATGTGGAGGCCGAAGCCCCGCTGCAGTTGGCGTGAAAGTTGCTGTAGGTGCCGTGGAGGGGCCTGGCAGCTCGAGGTCCTCCCCAAGGAGGGGTGGATCTCTCTGAACAAAGGTCTGAACAGAGACCTGCTGATACTCACGCTCTGGTGACCATGCCCTTGACGAAGCAGGCTGCTGTGCTCCTGTGCTCCTGTCTCAGGAGCCGCAGGTTGGGGGAGCGGAGACGCCTGTCCTTCCCCGGCTGATAAGCGTTGGGCCCGGGAGAATTGCTTCTCTAGGGCTCGGTGCGTGCGGTCGGCCTGCTTGTCGCTTGCCTTACTTGCCTTCCTGCCATACTTGGATTTGGCTTTGGCCTTCCCTCTAGTCACCTCTGGAGCAGGTTCTGTGTGGCTGGATTGCTTGTCCGCATCCAAAGGGTTTGGCTCAGTGAAGTCTGCCATGGTAGGACGAGAGGCGTTCCAGATGAGACTCTGGAACTGACTTGCTCTGCAAGAGACGTCAGTTACCCCCCCCCCCGTGGGGGGGACTGACTGCACGTGGATTAGCGTGAACCGGCCCACTGGCTAAGCCGGACTCACGCTGGGCGCTTCAAGGCGCTCACCACCAAGGCAAAGGATAATCCGTATGCCCAGTCCTGTGGTCAAAGTGGTGGCGAAATCACACGCGTCTCACAATAGTGACGATGGTCAGGTCCTGGTAAGCAACCACTAGATGCAGAGTGGCAGAGATAAATGTAAAGGGGCTTTAGGCAAGCAGGGCTGAAAGATCCTGTTGTCAGCAAAGGTGTTAAAGTATCCACTGATCTTGCTGTAATTTTCACTGATATTTGAATTAGGTCAGATCAAACAGTAGAATGCAGATGACTAAAAGGGAGACCAACTTGATGTTGTTTATGCTTAGGAATGGGTACTATAACCTAACAATAAGATGCCTCTGGGTGTGGCCAGACCTCACAAAATGGCGTCCGCAATTGTGAGGCAGTTCTAGAATATTCCCTGTGGAATACTAGTGCCTCGCAAAATGGCGGACGCTCCCAATTCTGGGGGGGTGGGGGGAGGTGAGGGTTTGGCGATCGAGGCCTGGTTTGATTATGAAGGTCCTCCGGTAAAATTAAATTGCCCTTTAAGAACGGAGAGAAGACTGGTTGATTCGAGGCGCGACGGTGCTAATGGTGCCCTAGCAGGGCCTCCGTCGGAAAAGCAATTGGTGAGAGGAGGATTGAGATTGCCTTTTCTCCCCCCCAGCACTCGCAATTCGTCAATTCAGCCCTTTCACTGGGCCGCAGGAGGCTTCAGCAAAAGTTTGCAGGCCGAATGGCCTCAAGATGGCGACCGTGAGAAGGGAAGCATCGACGGAGGCCAGGGGGAAGCAGAAGGCCGAGCAGCCTCAAAATTGCAGCCGCGAGAGTGAGAACGATGACGGAGTGAAACTCCGTGCGCTCAGGCTCTCTGGAGGGGACTGGGAAGGAGACTCAGCTGAATGCTGAGCTGTGGAACGAGGGAATCCACCTCCCCGGCAACTAGAAAAAGGGGCCTGAGGATGAGACTCAGCTGGCTGCTGAGCTGTACGGAGGAAAAAGACCAATCCCCCCCCCAATAACAGGGGAGAAAATACTCCTTTATCCCCCCCCCCGTGAAAGGGAATTAAGGGACAGAATCCCCTGTAGGAGAATAATCAGAGACTAGAAGCCTCCAATTTTCTGATTTGAAGAATCCACTAATGGGTATAACAGTTTCTATAGTCTAACCTGCCTGAGAGTCAAGTTATCACGTCCTCATGGGCGAAAGACTAAGATGAAACTGGGAGGTCCCAGTCAAGCAGGGGGCGTGACAACTTGACAACTTAGTCTGATTGGGCAGGAGGACTGAAATAACCCATTGGTGGATTCTTCTGTCATCATGCTGGAGAACAGTGATGGACAATGGATCTTGTTGAGTAACCTTCAAAAATTCTGAATACCATGCACAATTGTATGAATGGAACATAATGTTGTCCTTTCCTCAACCACAGGAAAGATACATTTAGACCACAGTTACCTAACTGGAATCAACAAACATTTAATTCCTGGAAGAGAGATCACCTGTGGCCTCTAATCCTGTGAAAAGTTCATTTTTATTGCAAGTAAATGGACAATGATCATTTACAGAAAATACATCTCCACTAGACTGTTGACTGACTAGCAGCAGTCACACACTGGAGTTACAAATTCATTTTAAAGTGTTATATTGGCAACATATCACATGCTACAGCTAAGTACACTATGTGGTAAATAAATGTTATGGTTTGCAAACTATTATGTTTCATTAAATATAATATAAGTAGTTTTTCTGACAACTACTTTTGTCAAACTACTATCAACTACTGATGATAGGGTTGTCTTTTCTTTCCAGGCTGGGTTCTGCACTAAGAGCAGCTACTGTGAGCAAGTTCTGGCTCTTACTTCATTTATCGAAGTTGGTTTCCAAAAAGACTAAAAATTTCAGTGGCTTTTATTGATTGATTTTACTGCAGCTTATGACACAGTGTGGCTTGATGGTTTGATGCTCAAGCTGTCAAAAACTATTCTGTGTCTTAAAGTAATAAGCCTTCTGAAGAACATGTTTACAAAAAGATACTTCAAGGTTACTATAAAAGGCACCACTAATAATTTTTTCTCCATTAAGAATGGCTTGCCACAAGGATTGGTTATAGCCTCATTCCTATTTAATCTATATACTAGTGATTTACCAGAAACCAACTCTGAAAAATTCTGCTATGCCAATGATATGGCAATAGCTATCCAAACCAAGGATTTTGAAGAAGCTGAATACATTCTTACTAAAGATCAGAGATCACTAAGTTAATATTATGAGAAGTGACAGCTATGCCCTAACCCAAATAAAACCAAAATATGTGCCTTCCATCTAAGCAATCATACATACAGCAAAGAAAGAGTTAATGTAGCTTCTTGTGGAAAGAGAATAAAACACAATTACCATCCAAAATATCTTGGAATAACCCTTGACCGATTCCTTACATTTGGAAAACATCTTGAAGTAATCGGATAAAAATTGAAAACCAGGAACAACTTGATCAGGAAAATAGCAGGAATAGGTTGGGGAGCACGAGTCAAAATATTATGTATAGTGGCACAATCATTCATATACTCTGTTGCCGAATACTACACACCAGTATGAGGAAGAAGTTGTCATACCAACAAGATTGATGTTCGTCTTTATGACACAATGAGAATAATATCTGGAACCCTTAAACCCATGTTGCTCATGGGTCCACGTTCTTTCTAACATTGCCTCTCTTGATCTCAGGTGATAACAACAGACATTTCGAGAGTGGAATAAAACCCGCTATCAACTCCTAGAGATCTTCCAATACATAAATTATTAGACTACCTCTCATTGGGCTTAAATCTAGGAAACCAATTTGGAATAACATACCACAGACTTACAATCTGCAGAATGGTGATTAAGATGGGCAACGTTTAATAACTACAACTAAACAGATCACACAGATCAGTGGTGGGATTCAAATATGTGAACAACCGGTTCTCTGTGTGGATTCCGTTTCCAGAAGTCTATTCTGGGGCTGGGCAACAAAAAATTAGCTACCGGTTCTGCTGAAGTGGTGCGAACTGGCTGAATCCCACCACTGACACAGATCCAACAAACCACTTCCAGGAATGTAGTTGCCCCCCAAAATATAGAGCCACTTGAATAGCATCAAGACAGGCCATGCCAGAACTAAGGCAAAGTACTTTAAATGAGGAATGGCCAAAAGCCTGCAATGTGACTGTGGTGCACCAGAACAAATTATAACACATATAGTTCAAGAAGGTCCTCTCAGGAAGTTTCAAGGCACCTGATATGACCTTGCTGCAACCACACCAGAAGCAGTTAGATCATGGGTTTCAAACTCGCTGCATCATGTGATGTGTTATGACGTATTGCAACTTTTTCGCACTGCTGGAGCCGGGGTGGGTGCGGCTCCGCATGACACAACCAGCCTGCAGGCCAGCATGTTTGACACCCCTGAGTTATATATGATTAGCTTCCTTAGATATTGAATTATAACATCTATTGATGCAATTCTATCACTTCATATTGTGATGATTTTATTATGGTTTTATCTTAATTTAATGTATTTTCCTATAGTGTATTACCCACAAATCATATATACACAGATGTGTACGTATATGTACATACATATACATACACACACATCTGTATGTATATGTTTGTGTGTGTGTATGTATATATATATGTGTGTGTGTATACCTTTGTGGGATACACACACATGCAAATATATCTGTACACACACACACACACACACACACACACTGTTTCCCTGAAAAAAAGACCTGGTTTTATATATATATATATATATGGACCAACAGTTCCATTAGGGCTTATTTCCGGGAGAGGTCTTATTTTGTGGTAGCCCGCCCGCTCTATCCTACTGTCTGGTTGCTCGCAGCTGCAACGGGACAAGAGAGCACGTGCCGCCATGGGAAAGTTATACCAGAGCTGGCGGGGGTGCGCTCTGAAGACCGCGCTGCCATGACTCTAGCCGTCAACTCTCCCGTGGCTGTGTGGGCAGAGCCGTGAAAGGGGCCAGCCCAGGGACGATGCAGAGAGCCTACCACTGGCCTCCAGAGCTGACGCCATTGAAACCATACAATACAGGCGGCGAATTGGGACCATGCAGCGCGACGTAGTGCTGCAGGACTCAAGCAGCAGGTGAAAGAGGAGGCAGTTGCCAGGCAGGTGACCTGTGGGGTGGGACGGGACTGGCAGGGACCAAAGAAAGCCCCTCCAGCAGTAGACACAATTGATGCACAGTGGCGGCAGAGGCCTTTCGATGTCACTTCCGTCTGGTTCTGAAACGGTGGACTGAGTAAGGCTACTGAGCCTCCCCCGCCCATCCTCCATAGCATGGCTCAGGAAGGGAGTGAAAAGGAAGAGGCAGGCAGGCAGCTGGGTCATTGAACGAGTGGGGGGAGATCGCCGAGTGGGGAGTGGTCTGGCTGCGGGAGCTGAGGTAAGCAGGTGCAAGGTGTGTGGGGTAGCTCCACCCCCACTGCCTCGCCTGAACTTGTTGTGGCACCAGTGCATCACGCAGCCTCCTGTCCCATTACAGCAGCGAGCAAGCTGACAGTGGGATGGAGTGGGTGGGCTCTTAACTAGGGCCTATTTTTGGGGTAGGACTTATATTAGGCACACGCCAAAAATCAGGCTTATTTTCTGGGTAGGTCTTATTTTCTGGGTACACATTGTGTATATGTGTGTGTGTGTGTATACACACACACACATATTTGCTGACACGTTATTTAAATTAAATTTGTATATCAGTGATTGCATGACTTCTGTAGTAGATGTCATATGTTAAATAAAGAAATAACTACTTTTAAGGCATTGAAGTAGCACCTGGATCTGTTGTAGCAGGCTCCTACCTTTTACTCTTGGGGTCTTTTTGCCTAAATTTTCAATTATGAGGCAACACATGGCTATTTTACTTATGGAATATAAGAAAATGGCACATGACATTTTATACCCTATCACTGAGTAGTATATGTATCTTCTGTGTCCTTTGTGCATGGGATGGATACAGAGATGCAGTTCACATAATCTTTACATTACATGCAGCTCTCATCCCAAGTTTTTGGTTACAAATAGTTGCTCACTCTTCCTGTAATACAATGTAAACTAAGTTCTCACCTATGCAATCAGCACACGGCTTCTTTAAGGAAAAGTCTTTGACATACTTTTCCACAAAAATTATGGAAAATATAATACTTTTCATGAAACAAACCAGAAATAGAAAGAGTAATCAGAAATAACACATTTCACACACTAATCAGAAGTTTATACGTTGCAAATTCCCTCACTCCACAAAATTATTAGTAGCAACTCGATATATCCTTAATTTTCTGCTATGCTAAAAGTAAATTATCAAAATAGAGAGAGGGAAAGAGGGGGACGGAGGGGGAGAGAAGGAAAAGTTCGTCCAATTAAGAGCTGATAGTTTTGTATATCCCCCAAACCCCCCCAAAAAAGCCATCTGCTTGACATATCTCATTACAACTCTAACTTCCAAAAATGTGGGACAATTTAAATCTTTAAGCCATGCAATTTTATTGGGAGACATAATAAAAGATGAGGTATACTTTTTATATTTATAACTTTATAAAAGAACTGCATATTCAGAACAATTATTATTCAAAAGCTCAGTGATTTCTCCTAGACATTTGTTTTTCTTTCTAGTTACATTCTTTTAAGATTTATCTTACTCAGTATTATTGAAATTCCAAAATAAACACATTTCAATTCCAAGTATCAGACAAACTGGCAATAGAAAATACACAAGAATAACACATTGTCCAAAAACAATGAAGAACACTGAAGTACAATATTCTCACTGAAATGAATTATTTGGAAAAAATGTATAACTACTAAAAAATAAAGACAGATAGATAGGGGTGCAAACATTTGTTCATCCTGGAAAAGACAGTTCCTGAGAATGCCAGAATGTTTCATTTTTCCCAAGACCATGTCAATTCTCTTCCTCCAGACCATGTTAGATTAGATTTTTTTTTAGATTAGATAACCTTTATTGTCATTTTTTTACAGTGGGCACAACGGCACACATTAAAAATGAAATTTAGTTGCTTGCTCTCAAAGCGTACACATACGTAACACACATTTAAACATACTATATACAACATATGTATAAACCTACACCCTTACACGGTGCTTTTTTTGTAAAAAAAAAAAAAAAAAGGTGCAGGAACTCACACACATCATACAACCTGCCTTGCCTACCCTACAAGGTTCCATCCCAAAAAGGTTCCGGAACTCCGTTCTGGGCGTTCTATGACAAAAAAAGCCCTGCCCTTACATATAAGTAACATAAATATTAATCACTGTCCATCTTGAATACATAATAGGAGGAAGCTTTAGAGCAGGGCTTTTCAACCTTTTCACACCACTTTTAGGACATGACAATATTTGAGTACCACCAGTGCTTAGCAAGGTATCAAAAACTTGATGACTAAAAAAAGGGAGAGGATTTGGAGTTTTACTGATTAGATTCATTTGTTGTTATAGAAATGGCTAGTTTATAATATTATGGAAAAGTAAAAAGTTGAGGTTCAATGTTAATGCTTCCTTCTACTGCAACAGAAAAAGGATGTTCTTTTTCCCTTCTCCCCCTCATTCCCCCCCCCTTTTTCCTCCCCACTGTGTCCTATTTGCTTTTGTATTTTTGTATTTTATTCTATAATCTAATAAAATATTACAAACTGTAGAAAAAAAGTAAAAAAAATACTAATTTTAATTTCTTTGGTGGCTGTTCCTTTGCAGAATCCCTTTCCCTGACAAATGTATGATGAATTTATCCATGTTTATTAATATGCATCACTACCAGCTAATTCAGGGGCCTTCAAACTTGACACTTTTAAGACTTGTGGACTTCAACTCCCAGAATTTCTCAACCCTCATGGCTGATTGAGGAATTCTGGGAGTTGAAGTCCACAGGTCTTAAAGTTGCTAAGTTT
The DNA here is from genome assembly GCF_001527695.2 of Protobothrops mucrosquamatus. Taxonomy (NCBI): domain Eukaryota; kingdom Metazoa; phylum Chordata; class Lepidosauria; order Squamata; family Viperidae; genus Protobothrops; species Protobothrops mucrosquamatus. The sequence continues at coordinate 2,156,234 of NW_015386356.1, forward strand.
GTAGACTCCTGAGCTAGCTGGTTGGCCCTTCTTCCTCTCTCCCTTCTGAGCTCTTCCACAGTGTAGTAAGACTGTATCCCCCCAATCCCTTCCCTGTACCCTTAAAGACACAGGAATCAAGTGCAAAGCAAGAAAATAAAATAAACACAAACTCCGTTTTTTTCTCTCTTTAAGCTGCCTCAGGTATGTCACGTGTCACATTGTTGCAATCCTAGACTGAAAGGCTCTGGCAATTGCAAAAAGCTTTAGCTTTAAATTAAGCCTGTTTACCTTTCAAAGAAAACTTTCTAAAACCCATAGACAGGCTCAATTAAAGGGGGTAAAACTAATTACATTTTTAAAGGGATTAAACCTTTCCTGTTCTCTTTTTTTCCCTTCCCCCACCAAAACCATGTTCTTTTATAGCCTCTCCTCTTTCCCCCCCCCCTTTTCTTCAGTTCACCTCCAGCTCTGGAAGCTCCAATCAGCTGGAGTCCTGCTGGCTCCTGGTCTTCTGCCAAGCCCAGACAGTCATGCAGCTGCAGCTACCTCTCCCTCAGGCTTGGCTCACTTAGGCTCATTCCCCTCCCCTGCTACACTTGGCTAGCAGTCGCGTACCACCTGCCACGTGGCAAAGTATCACAGGTGGTACGTGTACCACCAGTTGAAAAGCTCTGCTTTAGAGTTCACAAGGTTAATACTGTATGGCACAAAACTGTGACTGAATCTGGATGTTCTGCTTCGGATACCACAGAGCCTCCCCCTAGAAGGTAACAAAGAAAACAGGTCGTGAAGAGGATGTGTAGTGTCCCAGACAATCTGATGGACCCTGCTCAAGCAACACTTATGTGCTATGTCCTGGATGGAAGGGAGGGACCTGCCAATGATCTTTTCAGCCATCCTCACCATTCTCTGCACTGCCTTCCTGTCTGAAGCAGTGATGCTTCTAAACCAGACAGTGATACTGTATGACAGGATGCTCTTGATCATCCCTCTGTAGAAAGTGGTAAGGATAGGGAAGGAAGATGAGCTTTTCTCATGTGGAACAGAAAATGCAGGTGCTGTTGAGCGACCAAGCCAGCCTACTTGTTAACGGCACATCCAGAAATTTGCTGCTGGTAACCATCTCCACAGGTGAATCACTAATGCACAGAGAAGTGTGGCTATGCCTGCCTTTTCTGAAATCGACAATGATCTCTTTGGCTTTTCCATTATTTAAAACTAGGCTGTTTTTCTTACATCAGTTTACCAAACTCTCAACCTCCTTGTGGTAAGCACCCTCATTGTCATCATAAATAAGGCCCACTACTATTGTATCATCTGCGAACTTCACAATATGGTTGGTGGCAAACCTAGCACAACAGTCATGGGTCAACAGGGTGAACAGGAGCGGACTTAGGACGCAGTCCTGAGGAGAACCTGTGCTCAAGAAAATGGTGTTAGAAATATTTGTTTCAGCTCGCACATATTGCGGCCTGTTAGTAAGAAAATCAAGAATTCAGTTGCACTAAGGAGTGTTTAAGCCTAAAAGGCTCAGTTTGTCTACTAGATGCTGGGCAATGATTGTGTTAAATGCCGAAATGAACAAATGCACATGAGTGTTTCTTTCCTCTAAGTGCTTCAAGCTCAGATGGAGAACAGAAGAAATAGTATCCTCTGTAGAGCGATTTGGCCGGTAAGCAAACTGAAGCCGGTCAAATGCTGGCAGGAGGCTAGATACAATAATGTCCTTTATCAGCTTCTCAAAGCATTTCATAATGATGGGTGTCAGTGCAACCGGATGGTACCACTTGATATTCTTGATATTCTAGCTGAAATAAATCTTCTGACTGGAAACTGTTCAAGCTATTCCGTAGGTGGTCTTGTCCCTAAACTAGCCTGCTGCATCTGGTGCATTATGTCTAAAAAACCTTGAACTGCTTCTAATCTAGGAGTACCGAATGCCCCACCACTACCACACTGCATAGTCTGGAGAGGAGCAGAACTTATCAGAGGTTTTCCAGAACAGTTATTTGTTGGGTCAACAAATTAACAAGTTTATATATTATCCTCAATCATTGCCAGAGTAATATCTGGGAACACTACATATTCATGCATGTCAATGTATTTATATTTTATGTTTTTCTTTATACTACATCTAAGATTTAATTTCTAGTGAATTCATTTTACAATATAATCTGAAAAAGGCATGCATGACTTGCTCTCATTTGAAATGCAAACCAATTCTATAAATGCAGACCAATTCTACCACTTTCATTTCTTTTGAAAATATATAGCGGTCACTGCAGTGATTTAGTTACAACATTTTATAGCTGTCTCAAAGTGTTACTAAAATAGGCAACATCAATCGATAGTTTTCTAGAACATTATAATATCTAACTAATTAGAGTGCACTTCCATACCAATCTTTTCATTCCTTCAGGTGTGAAAGAGCAGGTCCACATGAGAATGTTCAATTAAATTGTTTTATTGCCAAATGCCTACGCACAGCAATCTTCTCAATAATGGTCAGCACTTTCCTAGGCTGATCCCCCTTTTCATTCTGCCCCCAGGTTCTGCAGCCCTTCTCCTACATCTCCTTGATCTTTCACTACCCAGGCTAAAGTTGAACTGGACTATCCTAAATTGCAAATCTTGAAATAAAATGATCAGGCAGAAAATGCCAAAAAACAATTAGTACTCTGGTCCATTTCTGTGGACAACAACAGTTATCACAACAAAGTGCCAATCAGTGACCAGTTACAAATTATTCAAGTCTTGGAACAACAATAAAATTCCCCATTCTATATAAAATAATAAACTATATCCATCCATATCTTTAGAAAATACTGTGCACATCTACAAGATCCTTTGCAAAATCCCCCCACAAACCCTAAAACATTTCTGTAAAGGGATAAACTATGAAGCAGTCAAATCACTGTTCCTCTGTTGCATTAGAAGCATCCTGCTATTGTTTTCCTTATTTTCCTTTGTATGGCATTATTAAATAAATAAAAGCAAAAAAAACATTAAAGTTTCTTCCTTAATGTTAACAGATCTGGACTGCAAACATCCAGAGGACCATAGATGGCAGCAAAGAGACAGAGAACCACTTTGTTTCCATCCAAATATGACCTGAATTTCTGTTGCCAGCAGTAGCATGCCAGCAGTTTTGCAAATGCTTTCTTATGTGGTTGAAGGCTGCTGTAGTGGCTGGCTTGGAGGAGAGGCGCTCATGTTCAATATTCATATCCATGTAACATTGTTATATGTGTAGCGCTACCTCCTCAGAGGCCGCCAATACCCAGGCCCTCCCAGCCACGTCCCCCCTTGTCCAGCCTTGCAGCAACGTTCTTTAGAGATCAATGAGATGTCTTACAACCGGAGCTCACGCAGCATTAATGGGTGGCAGGCTCTTCTTGTTGAAGCAGGACTTTCAGGCTCGAACTTAACCAGTCTCAGTGGTTGATGCTCTGAAGATGTATATAACAGCTCAGGGCTGCTTTAGCAGCAGGAGTAACAGGCCCCTGAGCAATCGTTCAGAATCCGATGAAATGGGGGGGGGGGGGTAAACCCCAGCTCCAGATGGTAATAATAACAATGAAGGCCAGTATGTTATGGCAATGGCTCATCCCCCAGGGCAACTCCCCCCCCNCCAGATGCCTCCAAAGTCCACAGCAACAGTTGGCAGCAACAGCTGGCACCACCAGTCTCTCTCCTCCTGGTGCTTCTTCTCTAGGATTCTTCTTCAGGCTTCAGGATTCAAAACCACCCCCCTCCCTTACTCTTTATTATTAAAATCCGAGGCTAGAAACCCCAGCCAACTCCCTTACTTCACACTCTCGCTTGCCTCCATCTCAGATATCCTCCCACGGAGGAAGCAATAAAACTTCACTCTATCTAGCCTCTATTTAAAATACCCTTGGTAGAAAAATAAAATAAGCTTCCAGACCTTCTCTTCTCAACTCCAACCACCCCCACCTTCTCCTTCTCTTCCCTTTTCTATCCTTCCTCCTTCCACTCACGCCAGCCACACCCAAGCCAACTGCAGCTGTCCCAATCTTCCCCTTCCCAGTCAAGCTCCTGCAAGCACTCTCAGGCAGTCCCCGCTACATATGAAACAAGGCTTATGGAAAGTTACTAGAAATGATTCTACATCTGTGGAGCAACAAAAATCATTTAAACCACATACGAATAGAGAAGAAACCCACATGCTTTTTTGGGGGGAATCTTGGACCATAAGTAAGTCAGTTCAACACAAACAATAATACAAAGGAACAAAATTGATTTTCAAACAATGAAGAAATGTCTAGTTGGTTTTTCTTGCATGCAAAAAAAAAAGTAATTAGGTATCTTCATCAGTTCATCGTTATTTTCTTTGGAGTAGTTGTACTTGACACAAAACATCAAAATAGCTTTCTATGTGAGTTACTAAAAGAAAAGAAAATTTCTACTTCCTGATGTATTAATTCTATAATTTTGAGTTAACACCATTTAGAGTAGAACTGAACAGTATTACATATATTCACACAAAATGCTATCCCTTAAAAGCAGATTTGTGTTCTTGTGGATATGATCTAATATGTATCACAGTGAGATACTCACAAAATCAATAACTTAATTAAATGTCCAAACATAATTCTATTCACTCTGCCATCATATATGAAATCTTTAACATGGCTTTGTCCATCTGTCTTAAAAGAAGGCTAGATATTCTTTAGAATAGCCTCAAATATCTTTGATCAACAGATTCTTAGGAAATTATGTAATTCTTCAGTCATATGCTTTCCATATCAAAATCCAGGAAACTTTGAGGAATCCAAATTAAAGCATCCCCTAAAATTACCATCTAAACTATAAATCAATATATCCAGTGAAGGATAGTATGTCTCACTGTGTAACTGGTTCCATTCTTGAACTGGTCACGCTAATGAAGATTTTTCTAACATTTGATAGGAGTATTAAAATTTGAAGATTTTAAACACTTTAAAAAGTTTTATGTCTTATATTCTGGAATGATGGAGAACATGTTCACAGGTAAAATATTATTAGATCCCTCTGCTGTTTCAAGGAAAATTATATCCAATGCCTTCAACCTCTTTTCATAGGATTTAGTATCTTTATTCGGTTCACACTTGTTGCCTTTGTTTGAAACTATTTCAATTGCACTGATTTTTTTCTTACAGTCCCATACCTAGTCTGACCAATGCAACATAGATGAAATTATTTCCCTTGACTTGGAAATCATACTTCTATGGATGAAACCTAAAACAGTATATATAACACTGCTGATTCAATCAACACTGTTCCAAGATATTTTTCACAAACACCCTTCACAAATATTTATCTCCCTTACACCTTTACCTTCTATTTCCTAAGTGAAGTCTACATTGTGTGTGTGTGTGTGTGTGTGTGTGTGTGTGTGTGTGTGTGTGTGTGTGTGCACGCACGCATATTTAAATTTTTAAAAAATTCTGGCAAAGTTTCTATCTCCCCATTTTTGTATGATCTATAAAATTACTGAGTATTTGTACCAATTCTCGTTCCAAATTAGTAACAACACTGAAAACCAGAAGTCCCAAGAGAGAACTTTGTAGCCCCCATTCAATTTGATGAGGAACCACTGATAGAAGACAGATTTATCGATCTTCCTGTCACTTGGTTTAGGAGAATAAATGGCAGAACTCTTCTCAATTTAACCAACTCCCCATATCTTACTTCTAGTAAGTTTTGCAAAAGAATGGCAGTGCAGCCAGCAAGTGGTTGCAATCAGTTATTCCTGGCACATCCCAAATGGTGCTAGAGTAGGCAAAATCGCACCATCTCATTCCAAAAGTAATAAAACAGTGAACTATTTGCTGAGGATGAGCAATCAGAGTAAGTGAGAATTAGAAGACTAAACTCTGTTTATTAGCCAGATTAATACCGTGGGCTATTTCCTTTCTTTTGATTTGTGTTGGAGATGTTTAATTGTACAATTAAACTTTTAATGCACTCATTTGAAGCAAAACCAGCTATACATCTGTTTTCTAGTTTGAATCAAACAGTGAAAGCTATGAACTGTATATAAGCCAATGTTCAGTTATAGCCTTTGTGATTATGCTCATTATGCTTTGGGCAAACACCTTTTTACTAGTTCTTTGTGCAACCTAGAAACCAAATCCCTCCTTTAGGTACCATTTACACAGCTGGTCATTCACTTGCAGTGGGTCTCTTCTGTGGACTGGAGGAATGAATGAGCATACCCATCTGAGTCCTAGGACTTCAACTTTCCCTCCAAAATCCATAGTGTCTACCTGTAGCTTTTCTTTGAAGTAGTATTTGTCCTAACACAGTCAATTTTAATAATGTTAGTATGCCACCCCCATTCTACTTTTCGCAAAAAATCTGGAAATATTAAGCCCATAGGACCAAATGAAGAAAAAAAAAACCCCAAAGCTAAAAAATGAACAAATTGTTCCTTTGGCATATGCACAGTCTCACTAAATAGACGATGCCTGACTCTCTGACTGCTATAAATATATGATTATGGATGTTTGGAAAGCTTTGTGCTATAGTTTGTGGGGAAGCTGAAGGCTGATTACAGAACTGAGGTTACAAACTAATTCACTACAATGTGAAATTTAAAAACAATGAGATGTTTTAGATAAAAAAAATTTTAGCCAGAATATATTTGTGGGATATCCATACTCCGTGTCTAGAAAAAGAAATAAAGAATTATTTTGAACTAAGAATTTTTCAGTGGAATTTCTTGTCATATATTGGATTATATAGCCTTAAACAATAGAAATAAAACCTTAAATGATTCTAATAGGAAAATCTAAAATAAACTTTTATCTACAACAAAGAGAATATGCAAATGCATGGAGGACATGGCTTATATAGAATCATCAGCTAAAATATGTTAACATGTATATATGCAAATGGAGTGAATCCAAAACATTTATTACCTAATAAACGTATTACTCATTAAGGTACAAGGAGATCAATTGAACATGCTGCCACCCAGAATGGAGTCTCCGGACCTCCCCTGACCTCCGTTCTGGGAGACAATGGCTTGGAGCAGTCCTCCAAGGCCTGGATCCAACCTCCGGAGGCATGCAGAAGCCTCCCCTAACCTCCGTTCTGGGCGCAAACGGCTTGGAGGACCACCCCCCCCCCGAGGCCTGGATCCAACCTCCGGAGGCACCGTTCCGGGTGCAAATGGCTTGGAGCAGTCCTCCAAGGCCTGGATTTCTGTTCTGGGGCAGCGGCCACGTGTCTCCAGAGCTGGGGGGGGAGGCAGGCACCGCAAACAGCGCGAGAGTTCAGGCACCCATTCTCTGCAAAAGAGGATCGGTGCCTGAATTTGCATGATATTACGGCACCCAGGGGCTTCCAGCAACTCTCTTGTCCCTCAAAAGCAGGAACCACGACAGAGAGGAGACAGTTCCATCACTAGGCCCCCCATGGCCTTCCCCACCCTGAGATACCTCATGTTCACTTAACGATCCGCATGTGTTTTAACGAGCAGGGAGTTTTCTCGTTTGAGGTACGAGATTCACTCCGAGTTTACGAGTTACGAGTGGAATGAGCAGGCTCCATTACACTCATAACTTGAGGACTACCTGTAGTTTTATGAATCCTGCTACACTGTTCATGTCTCAAGAAAATTCAAAATGTGTATGCATTTTAGCCTAAACAACAGAATGTATATTTTTATAGAAATTATGCATTTAAATACTGATACTATGGAAAAATGTTACTTCATTCTTGGAGGACTGAAAGTCTCTTTCAATTTAAGATAGTCTCTTAGCTATTTTTCATCTCTCCACCTAATGAAGGACTTCTATTCTGAGAAATGCATTTTATACGTCAGGAAAACTGGCAGTAGAATTTCTCTGATGCCTCTTAAGGAATCTGTTTAAAAACAAATGCCCCTCAGCTTCATTCAGTTTTACTTATAGAGAATAAATTGACATTTTGTTTTCATACTTCTACCTGACCTGTACAAGTCATTTTATCATTTCAAAATTGTCGGACCAGATTATTATATTTGGATAATATCACAAATAACACAAATAAAATAAGTAAACCTGTGACAGCATTCAAATGAGAGATATGTTTTTATTTTAGGACTGAACTAATCATTAGGAAAAAGACATTATGAGTGGCTGTATTCCAGTTGTGCAACATCTTTCCTGAAATACTTGACTGCATTTTACAGGCATCGATCAATGCTTTTTAAAAAAATTTCAAACTTTTTAAAAAAGTATTTTAACAAAGGCTTTGGGCAAGTTTTGAGGGCTCAGGAGACTTCTGTAGGGCTACAGAAAACAATGACAGCATCTCAATAGATTTGGCCAAAATTCTTAAGTCTATATTTTCAGAAGCAGAACAACTTCAGGAGACAAACAGTGACCACTCTCCAGCCTTGAACCAATATCCCAACACAGGGACCAAACTCACACTACTGACATTCAATGATTTTGCCCAATAATTTTCACAATGCAATCTTGGGATAGCTGGGAACTATAGGTAAGTTGACTGGCATATGGGGAAGTTTGATACTACTTTTTCTTCATCCTGATTTTAGGTTTTATTTATGTTGGTCTATGGCTGTAATAAAGATTTGATTTGGTTTTGATTTTATTCAGTTCTATTTTCCTCTTAGGTTTTATGTTAAATTTTTTTACATCCTATAAGATATTTTTCTATAAATATTCCAGACTATATGATAATCGGTGATATAAAATATAGAAAATACACTTCCTAAAATTTACCGTATATTCCGGCGTATAAGACGACTGGGCGTATAAGACGACCCCCAACTTTTCCAGTTAAAATATAGAGTTTGGGCTATACTCACCGTATAAGACTACCCCTGTTCCAACGCACACCAAATAAAAATTAAAAAACATCAGATTTGATTTCAATATGGTAATTTTAATTCAGATGCTTATGACATGCAGGTACTT
>NW_015386356.1:2166382-2176751 GCF_001527695.2 Protobothrops mucrosquamatus
ACGCAGAGCGGCGCGGTGCGGTGGGAGGCGGCAGGACGGGGGGAGGGGTTACCTGCATCCTGCCAGCCGAACTCTGGAAGCCTGCCTGAATACCCGTATTTTCCGGCGTATAAGACGACTGGGCGTATAAGACGACCCCCGACTTTTGAGAAGATTTTCAGGGTTTAGAAAGTCGTCTTATACGCCGGAAAATACGGTACTTAACAGTAAAAGTTTCCTTTGGCCTTTAATACTGTATTATAATATCTAATATTAATCTATAAATATTTCACATGATTTAGTTAATTAACCCTGTGGAGCTGAAGGAAACATATCAAAGCCCCAAAAATATTCCTTGTGATACAATTGTCCTGCCAATCCAGTATGAATTATGTGCATTATGTTCTTTCACTTAGGAACTGTCCAACACCAAAATAGATTGCCCATTAGACTCAGAATGCTCGATTCAATTTCAGTTCCCTTTCTTTGGGCAAGCAATGGTCTCATGAACAGAGTACTACTAAAAACATGGCCATCATGCTTTGTACTACTGTGTTATTTAAGATAGGGATGGCACTCTTCAACAGAAGATCCCATTTACTTCCTTGTATTTTAATAAGATGAATATGCCAAGGATTGCAGGTGGTCAAAAGTTAGGTTTTTTTTACTGTTTCTGTTTATTGGAAGGTTTGGTTTTTTTCATATATTCATGGGATGCAAAAACACACATGGACGCTTAGAATGTAGCGGCTTGGAATTCAGATTCCCACAAAGTGTCTCTAAACCTTCTTCCCACAATTTCTGGAGAGAATCAAATAGGCATGGTGCAACTTTACTCAAGAGAAAGTCTCTCTGCCACTTAATTATCTTGGAGGAAGTAAAGTAAGGAGGGAAATCTCTTTCTTCAGAAGCCTGGTCTGGAAGATATGTGGACCAAAGGATAAATCCTTTTCCCAGAATAACTATCACCAGTTCACAAATTTAACAACTTCATTACATATAATGAGGTCAGAAATCTAGAAGATGATTGAAGAAAAAGACATAAAAGACAAAAGAAAAAGAAAATGGAGAAGAAATAACCTTTAGCCCAGAATTCCACATAAGCACCATGCCAGACCAAATCTATGCAGCCCAGATTTCAGTCCCTAAAATAAGATGTAATATATACTGAAACAAACTTCACTAACCTTAATTTGCTATTTTATTCATTGCTCTATACCAGAGGTAGGCAACCTCGGCTCTTTTATGACTCATGGACTTCAACTCCCAGCATAGCTGACTCAGGAATTCTGGGAGTTGAAGTCCATGGGTAGGCAACCTCGGCTCTTTTATGACTCATGGACTTCAACTCTTCAGCATAGCTGACTCAGGAATTCTGGGAGTTGAAGTCCATGAGTCATAAAAGAGCCGAGGTTGCCTACCCCTGCTCTATACCAATTGCTACTGGCTGGGATATGACTCTTGGCTTTCAACCAACCTGGATACATAGAAGGAGGAGATACCAAAAGAGAATGAAAAATGGACACTGCTTTTCTCTCTTCTATGTTAGTCCCCAAGAGGGAAAGCTGCTCATCTGACTGGCTGTTAAGCATTTGATTTCCCAGGCTTTGGTTTTTCTGTCCATTACCTGGATTGATGGGTTGTCACTTTTCAGTCACTGAACTTCTTGAAATGGAATTTCTGCATATTGTAATTGGTATATAATAATTTGGCAATTCAAGTTAAATAATTGTGATTAATTATGCAAAACATCCTAGGCCAGAATCATATAATACTTTTATGTCGGTTTAAATAGAATTTATCCATTGACTTACAGGCATAAACAATGTTGACAAATTGTATTCCAACAATAGAAGATTCTCAGAGTAAAATATCTATTGGTTTATATTCAGCAGAACAACATTTTTTTTAATGCCCAAGTTTCTTCAATAGATTAAAGGGTCTTAGGTAGACAAATTAAATAGTTTTGGGGTAAAATAAATGTCCCCAAATCTGACCAAACTGTATATTTAGATGCAATATTACCTCTTCAAACATTGTTAAATTAAAACTATTAAATTAATGAAAAGTGCTAGTGTTCTTTAAACAAATTTGTATGAAATATCTAGTAAAGCAGGAGTATACAACCTTGGCAATTTTAAATCTTGTGGACTTCAATTCCCAGAATTCCCCAGCCAGCCCATGTCTTAAAGTTGCCAAGGTTGGACATCCCTGTAGTAAAGGATATTATGGATTATCTTATCTCTCATCCCTGTTGCCCTAAAGGATCCACATCACCTTAAACAATGCTGCTGGAAGACACCCTATGCATGCTGTAAGGACAGACAAGAAACATTCGTTCACTGCTTAGATTGTTTCTCTATAGGTTTCTCTCTTCTCCTGCCTCTCTCAAACTCCTCAGAGCATCCCTGTATATACACATAAAAGCTATTGGGGGCATTTCAGTCTGTACTGTCTTGCCTCTGTATACCATTTTATATAGTTTAGTAAGCTAAAATAAAAAAATGAAGGGCCAAAAGCATATGAAGAAACCCACTTTAACAGAAATGCTTCAATACTCAAGGTTATAATATGCAATTTGGAGGTGCATGATGATTGATTATATATACATACACATATGCATATATACACATATATACATATACACACATACATATAATATACATACATATATTATGCAACACTGAAGGTTTTTAAGAAGAATTTGACAACCATTTTTCTGAAATAATATGGGGTTTCCTGCTTGAGTAGGGGATGGACTAGAAGCCCTTCAAGATCTCTTCCAACTCTGTTTTGCTGTTATTCTATTATTCAATGTTGCAATGCTATCACTGGAAAATGATCTTTCCTTTAATTCTGCTCTTAACTATCCAATATAAGGAAATAGCTACAGGACATAATAAACTGTAATTAGAATTGGAAATCAGTAGAAAAAATGGAGGAAATTGCAAGAAGAAAGAAATTTTGATGGAACCTGAAATGGAGAATCTAAAACTAGTATTTAAGAGATGTGTCCTTATGACTGACCTTGCTTCCTCAGACATAAACATTCTCATGAAGGCCTTTCCTTTGTTTCAGCCATGCCAGAAAGCTGTGAAAGAAAAACAGGTGGCTAACTATTTACTCACCCTCCCTTGCACTTTACATTGCTAGTAATCAAGAACTATTTACCATTTAGGAATGATTTCAAATAAATTTTGTTTTTAACAAACAAAAAAATCATGGACATAGAGACTGACACTATAGCAAAATCTGTCATATGTTTGAGCTTATCCCCACAGAAGACCCACACTACATATGTATCAAATGTAAATCATATGAATTACTAGAAGAAAAAGTAAAAGGTCTAGAACAGTGATGGCGAACCTTTTAGAGACTGAGTGCCCAAACTGCAACCCAAAACCCACTTATGAATCGTCGAGTGCCGGGTGGGTGTGGCCCATTGGCTGGGTGCGGCCAATTGGGTGGGCGTGGCTGCGGTGGTAACGGCAGACTAGGTGGGACTAAAAAGTTCAATCAATCAATTCCAACTTTGCAAGATCTTTTTTTCCCCCGCGAGAAGTTGAAATTGACTGATTGAACCTTTTTTTTTTTTTGCACATGGCGGTGGAGGCCTAAAGCGAAAAGGTTTTATAAAACCCAGCTGAAGGCCTAGGACTGGGGCGACGGCGTGCGTGCCCACAGAGAGGGCTCTGAGTGCTGCCTCTGGCACGCGTGCCATAGGTTCACCACCACTGGTCTACAAGCAACTCTAGCCACTTTGAAACTCAATGAACAAAGTGAGAATCCCCAACCTAAAGAAGAAGACTACACCAAAATTAAACACAATAGGGAGCAAACAGCTTCTTTAAAAATGTATGAACAAATATATGAAGAAAAATAAAAAATAAAACTGATAACATCTAAATTGAACACAATAGGGAACAAACAGCTTCCAAAAAAAATGACCCAATATATGAACCTAAAGAGGAAGACTGATGGAAACATGATACTTTTAGAAGAAAACAGCAACCAAGAGCAAAGCCAATACTATCTACCTTAGTATCAAGTGAAGCCCCTCTGGAATTGAACATAGCCTCCCTCTGGAAGAAAATATGCAGACACCTATAAAAGAGCAGTCGTCAATAGTTTCGAAAAATGAGACATAACCCAGCATTCCTGTGACAGAAAGAATACAGTACAGTGGTATCCCAGATTTCCTGAGGGGGAAAAAAGGCAAATATCGGTGATAGGAGATTCAATTCTTTGGGGAATAGAAACTATAGTCTGAAGACCAAATAATCAATCTAGGGAAGTATGGTGTCATCCTGGAGCAAAAATCAAAGATGTAACTGAGAAACTTACTAAAATAATCAACCCCACGGATTACTACTTCTTTCTTCTCCTACATGTGGGACCAATGACACAACAATGAATTTAAAAATAATAACAAAAGATTATGAACAGCTAGGAAGAAAGTTGAAGAATTAGGAGCTCAAGTGGTGTTTTCATCTGTACTTCCAACAAAAGGCCAACATCCAATGAGGAAGCAAAGGATTTTAGAAACGAACCACTGGCTTAAAAATTGGTGTTGTCAAGAAAACTTCAGTTTCTTAGACCATGGTCTACATTACCTACATGAAGAGCTACTGGCAAGGGATGGAGTGAACCCCAGAAGAACTGGAAAGAATATATTCAGAAAACGACTGCCTCATCTTATCAAAAGGGCTTTAAACTAAAATTAGGGGAGAGGGAGGCCAATCTTCCAGACCTTTAGAACCTGATTCCAAGCAAAAACCACTAGATAACCAATCATATAAGGAGGTAGGGAAGAAAAACAAAGTGAAGTAGAGAGTGATGCAAAGGATGGAAAACCCAGATAAAAAGAAGTCGCTATAAGAAACATACCCAAGATGCACAAAAGACTCGGATGCCTATACACGAACGCTCAAAGTTTAGGGAACAAACAGGGTGAACCTGAAATACTAGTACATGAAGGTAAATACGATATAGTTGCCATTACTGAAACATGGTGGGATGAAACTCATGACTGGAATGTACTATGGAAGGATACAAAATATTCAAAAGAAACAGACCTAACAAACGAGGAGGTGGGTTTGCATTATATATAAAAGATCACTACATCTCTACAGAAATCCAGAAAACCAAGGATGAAAACCTCCTAGAATCCATATGGGTCAATATAAAAGGAAAAAAGAATGACATTGTTATAGGCGTATACTACAGGCCACCCAACCAAGCAGAAGAAATAGATGAACTTTTTGCTAAACAACTAACAAATGTTACGTAGCAAATATACCACAGTAGTAATGGGAGACTTTAACTACCCAGATATTAGCCGGGAGATAAACTCTGCAGCAAGTGGGCGATCAAACAGATTCCTAACCAATCTAACTGACAACTTTGTCATCCAAAAGATAGAGGAGGGAACTAGAGGAAAAGCTATACTAGACCTAATTCTTACTAATAGTGAAGAAGTGATAGAAAGAGTTGAAATTGCCGGTACTTTGGAGAGAGTGACCACATCATATTGGAATTCAATATAATGGAAACACAAGTGATAGAGCATAATACAGCCAGTGTCTTAAACTTTAAAAGAGTTGATTTTAACAAACTCAGAGAGAGCCTAAGAAAAATTCCATGGATGAAAATTCTAAAGGGGGGAAACAATTCAAGAAGCATGGGAAACTCTGAAAAACATGATCCTAAAAGCCCAGTCCAGCACAATACCACTGACAAAGAAAAACAAGAAATCCAAGAAGAACAAGTACAAAAAATGGAAAGAGAGACATATAAGTAAGGCAAAACATCAGCATATAGCCAAATCTGCAAAGAAGAAGTCAGGAAACCTAAGGCTCAGAATGAACAAAGACTTTCAATGAAAGTCAAAGATAATAAAAAAACATTTCAACATATAAATAATAAGAAAAAAGTCAAGGAAACAGTAGGTCCACTTAAGAGAGAAAATGACAAAGAAATAACAGGCAGTAGAGAGAAAGAAGAGTTGCTTAACTCATTTTTTGCATCAGTCTTCACACAAAAAGAAACCAGAGCCCAACCTATCAAAAATCTAACTGTAAAAGACTAGAAATAAAAATTAAAATAAGGAAGAAAATGGTTATAGAAAACCTATGCGATCTTGATGAATATAAATCACTGGGACCTGGTGGTTTTACATCCTAGAGTTCTGAAAAAGCTGACAGATGTTATCTCAGAACCATTGTACCATATCTTCAAAAATCCTGGAACACCGGGGAATTACCTGAGGATTGGAAAAGAGCTGATGTGGTTCCCATCTTCAAAAAAGGGGGGAAAAACAGACCCAGGAAATTACAGACCAATCAGCCTAATATCAATACCTGGGAAGATACTGGAAAAGGTAATAAAAAAACAGATCTGAGAACATGTAGAAACAAATAGTTATAATAAAAGTCAGCACAGGTTTGTTAAAAACAGATCCTGCCAAACCAATCTTATTTCATTCTTTGACAAAGTGGCTAAATTAGTAGACCAGTGAAATGCTGTGGACATAGTATACTTAGACTTCAGTAAGGCATTCGACAAAGTAGAGCACAATCTACTTCTTGGTAAGCTAGAAAAATGTGGGAAAGACAGCATCACTCCCAGAGTGATTTGTAACTGGCTGACAAATCATATTCAACAAGTCATCCTTAATAATACTGCATCTACATGGAGAGAAGTAAGAAGTGGGGTGCTACAGGGTTCCATCCTAGGCTCAGTACTCTTCAATATCTTCATAAATGACTTATGAAGTCAAATTTGCAGATGGTACTAAGCTGGCGGGAATAGCCAATACCCCAGAAGAAAAGCTCAGGATCCAAAAAGATCTTGATAAACTTGAACAATGGGCTTGATCCAACAAAATGAAATTTAATGTGGAGAAAAGCAAGGTTTTACACTTAGGCAGGAAAAACCAAAGGTACAAGTACAGATTAGGCGAAATCTGGCTCAAAAACAATAACTGTGAGAGAGACCTTGGAGTCCTAGTTGTCGATCATTTAAATATCAGCCAGAGTTTGCAGCAGCAGCAAAAAAAGCTAATATAATCCTTGGTTATATAAACAGAGCATAGAATCAAAATCACGTGAACTATTAGTACTGCTTTATAAAATCTTAGTAAGACCACACCTGGAATACTGCATCTAGTTTTGGTCACCATATTACAAAAAAATGTTGAGACTTTGGAAAAAGTGCACAGAAGAGCAACTAAGATAATTAAAGGCCTTCGTAAAAACACAGGAAGAACAGTTGCAGGATTTAGGTTTGGCTAGTGTAGAGAAAGAAGGATTGGGGTGACATAATAGCAGTATTCCAGTATTTGAGAGGTTGACACCTGTAGGCAGGACAAGAAATAATGGATGGAAACTAATCAAGGAAAGAAGCAATCTGGAACTAAGGAGAAACTTCCTAACAATGAGGACAATTAACCAGTGGAGCAGCTTGCCGTCAGAAGATGTAGGTGCTTCATCCCTGTAGGTTTTTAAAAAGAGACTGGACAGTTACTTGTCTGAAATGGTCCAGGGTCTCCTGCTTGAGCCGGGAGTTGGACTAGAACAGGGCTTTTCAACCAGTGGTACGGGTACTACCTGTGGTACATTGGCACCTGGCAGGTGGTATGCGACCTTCCTAGAAAAGTGGTAGTGGGGGAGGGGAATGAGCTGAACCAATGGCAGCACCGCATAACCCTGAGCGAGAGATGGCTGGAGCTGCAGGGCTGTCAGGGCTCAGCGGAAGAGCCAGGATCAGCGCCGCTTTCCAGCTGATCAGCGCTTCTTCGGGGCTGTCAGGGCTCAGTGGAAGCGCCAGGGTCAGCGCCAGGCTCCAGCTGGAGCTCGGTGCTGATCCTGGTGCTTTTGCTGAGCCCTGAAGAAGTGCCGATCAGCTGGAATGTTGCAGCATCTCCAGGGTCTTGTAATTTACATTCAGATGCTTGGCAACTGATTCATATTTATGACGGTCACAGTGTCCCAGGGTCATGTGAAGTGACCAAAACCTGCTGCAACCACCCCACAGATGGGGGGGGGATAAAAACCAAACACCACCCCACACCACCCCCGCTGCCAATCCTCAACAGAAATGCTCACAACAATGAAAACCTTAGACAGGAGGAAGAGCGCTGCTGGGTGGGCAGGCAGGTGTCTTGCTTTGCTGTGGCTTGGGGGGCACTTTTTCAGTGCCATTGTAACTACAAACAGTCACTGAGCAAACTGTTGTAAGTCGAGGACTACCTGTACTTTATCACTTTTTTCCTTTTTTTGGGGTCATCAAGTTTTTGACACCTTGCTAGGTGACTGGTGGTACTCGGATATTGCCATATCCTAAAAGTAGTACAATGGGTGAAAAGGTTGAAAAATCCTGGACTAGAAGACCTCCAAGGTCTATTCTGATTGAGTGATTCTGATTGATTGAAATATGTAAATGTTCAAAAAGGTGATCAAAAAAGTTCACAATACAATTTGGGATAAAGCCATCCTGTTCTAAAATTGACACCCTTATTTTTGAGGGGGGGGGGAGACAGGCATCATATTCTAAAACTATGTCAAGAAACTAGTGTTCACATTCAGCCTAGAACTTGCCTAGCCCTGAAATAAATCAACTTCCTTCATCTGTCAGGCACTTCGATGGGTATTCTTAGACGCAAATCCTTCAGAAGTTCTCTTTAGCTTTTTGTTTTAGTGACATCCCTGCACCTGTTGCTCCCTGATCTACTTGCTAGTTCAATAGTCTTTGTGGCAATTCTGAATGTCTTTACATCAGATGTTTTATTTCTTGTGGTTTTTAAGTTATATCTCAACACTTGTTTGACAGGCTCTCAGTTGCTACATTCATACTGAGCACTAAAGAGAAACAAGCCAAAAACAAGCCATTAGTATTGTTAAACGCAATCACTGCCTATGTCTACTTAGGTTTCTGCAGATGTTATTGGAGTTGTTTGGTAATATATGTGAGATATGTGATGAGAAAAGCACATCTTCCTTCCCCTGTCCTTACCACTTTCTACAGAGGGACGATCGAGAGCATCCTGTCATACAGCATCACAGTCTGGTTTGGAAGCATCACTGCTTCAGACAGGAATGCGGTGCAGAGAGAGGTAAGGATGGCTGAAAAGATTGTTGGCAGGTCCCTCCCTTCCATCCAGGACATAGCATATAAACATTGCTTGAGCAGGGTTCGCAAGGTTCTCTGTGACACTACATATCCTCTTCATGACCTATTTTCTTTGTTACCTTCTGAGAGGAGGCTTCATGGTATCCGGAAGTCCATTCTGGGCCTGGGCAACAAAAAATTAGCTACCGGTTCTGCCGAACTGGTGCGAACTGGCTGAATCCCACCACTGGCTTCACCTATTATAATAGGGAACTTCAAAATTTGAATGTCATGGCAATATCCTGCCCTTTTCACCCACCACCGAAGTGTATCAGAATCCATCTTTTATGTACTTGAAAGCTAAACTATTTAAGAACTTCTGCTTAAATTTTCTGTTAAGCTGCTGCAGTTCCTCAGCCTACTGCATTCATGCTGAGTTAAACTAACATTTTCATTAGTTCTGTTGAAACTAAAGAAATCACATTTTATACCATAGAGTAAAAAAAAAAGTTCTTCTTTTTATTGGTAAGCAAGTGGTTGACATACTGAAAAAAAATTATACCAGTTCTTAGCAACAGTAATTTTACATCATCCACAAGCATCCCGGATGCACAAAATTCTTATATTGTATAGTCATCAAGAAGAAAAAAAATGATAAAACCCTGAAAAATGTCATGGAGGAGGCAGCATGTAATCTTTGAGTCGATGATTGCACAGGCAACAAAATCCTGAACTTTAAATATCATATATTTTTTTTCTTCCTTGCAATCTTGTCTGATTCTCGGAGGTTGCCTCAGCAAGTCCCTGTGGTTTTCCCAAGATGGTTTGCCATTGCTTCCTTCCTAGGTGATTGGCTCCATGGTCACCCAGCTGTCTTTGTGCTCAAGAGGGAGACAGAACTCACGGTCTCCCAGTTTCTAGCCTGATGCCTTGAAGTAGCCACTCTGCCAGACTGGCACTTCTAAATATCATATATAAAGTAGCTGATTAAAAATATTCACACTGTTCCCCAACACATTTAGAAGTGTTCTTATAGAAAAGCTTATTTTTATTTTTGGAAGCAAAATTTAAAAAATTAAATAATGGGAAGCAGCCGCTGCCGCGGCACTGGACCGAGTCGTGCCTTTGCGGCCTCTGACCCGGCGTAGATCTCAACTGGCTCCTTGGTTTACGGAGGAGCTAAGAGAAATGAAACGCCGGAAAAGACGCCTAGAGAGCAGTTGGAGGGCTAGCCGAACCGAATCCGACCGAGCACAGGTAAGGGTTCATATTAGATCCTACC
>NW_015386356.1:2178110-2208086 GCF_001527695.2 Protobothrops mucrosquamatus
AATTTTAGTGGGGTTTTTTAAGGGTAATTTTAAGGATAATTTTAATGATTGGCCTTCTAAAATATTTTCTTTTAATTCGGTTTTTAATATAGATATTATTGTATGATTGTATTGTGGTTTTTATGAGGCTGTTAGCCGCCCTGAGTCCTATGAGGAGAAGGGCGGGGTACAAATTAAATTATTATTATTATTATTATTAACAGGAAAAATTATCCATATATTTTAAGCTCTTACAATGTGTAAAAATCCATTAACTGGTATAACAGTAACCTGATTATTAAGAAATTATAGAACATTATAATAGAAACCATGTGCTCAATGACATCAAATAATCCAGTAAAAAGGGTTAGAGGACTCGAGTCATGGGCTATAATTGTAGTTCCCAGCATATCTCATAATTTGACCACACTTCCTGAGACATCATCAATCAAATAACTATATATCCTTCCAGGTATATATATGGAGACCTGTGAGTGCTCATGCAAGTCACCCTTAAAAGTAAAAGGCATCAATTTTTTAATATTATATTTAAATACCACTATCCCATGAATTCTGTCTTCTGATTTACTATTCCAATAAGACCACTATGCAACATATAATAAATATAACCACATATTCATGCTTACCAAAAAAGAAATTTTAGTAATACATTCTAAATAAAAAATATAGCACACATTCCAAGTATCCTACTGTCTCTAACCTAAACTTTTACAAGCAACTACCAACTCAGACAAACAATCAAACAGTAAACAACAGCTTAATCAAGGAACAAAAAAGAAAACAACACCCCCACCAACACTGACAGGGTAACCCACTGTATATAAATACAGAGCAAACCCCACCAACCTCTAACACTGACGATGTTACCTATTTGGGTAATGAAACATTTTCAAGAAAAAAACCAAGCTTAGAGAGCACCAAGGACCATACTATTCATTTTCAGTATAAAAGTAAACATTACTCCACAAAATGTATTCCGCATAAGGCAGGGTCTCCAACCTCCGGTCCATGGACCGGTACCGGACAGCGGCATGCCAGCAACCGGGCCGCGCAAACAAGCAAAGCCCCATCCGTGGGATGCAGGCAGCACACAAAACCACGCCACTTCCGGTCCGCGGAAAAATCTCTCTCCACATAACCGGTCCGTGTGCCCAAAAGGTTGGGGACCTCTGTTATAAGGTATATAAGGCAAGAAGGGAGGGGGAAATAAGCACTGGGTGGTTAAATCTAGATTTGTCATGTATCTAGTAGCAAGCTTCCAGATACTAATATTCTACCTTTCTAACCAAAGGCCTACTGATGAGAAACAAATTAAGAGGTATTCATTTTCACATCCTTAAACCTTCCCAATAGGAGATTGGGATACTTTTAGATGTGCTTCATCAATTATTGTAATTCCCAAGTGAAATTCTTAGCATATCTTCTTCCATTAACTTTAGTTAGTGCATCTGTTCTAATTGTCTCCTGGAATGGGATAATACTTCACATTAATCCTGCTATAGAATTATCCAAGCAGGGATACTAAAATGTTATATATTAGGTGAGTTTTGAAAAGCACTGGGCATTTCAACTTGTTCAAAATAGGACATCAAAGCTGTTAATTCAGAAATACATCTTACTAGAATTCAAAGATCTGCTCTAATGTTCTGGGGCCACAATATTTGAAAGACTCCTTTCCCCATATGACATGGTCAATCATCAACTATCATAAGCTCTGTTATAGACTTGCCTTTTCAGACAATAAATTACTATGGATCAGGCTACAATTCTAATTACTCTTATCCAGTAAAATTTGTTTGGTGTCTATTCTCTTAATTTGCAAGTTTTTTGTTTTAATTGTTTTTCTGTCCAAACTTTGAATTTTAAAAAGTGTTTTTTCTTTGTCATTTCATTACATACTTTGCTATACACACACAAATAGAGACATATCACTGTAACAAAGGCAACTTGCCAGCAAGCTGTTTGCCCAAGGCAACTTCAAGTCATCTTAGAAGAGCATATACTCACTTGGCAAGTTATACAGCTAAACTAAGCAAAATGTGAAAAGAGGATAATTTCCAACCTTAGATAATAGACCAGGTGCAAAGGAAGCACTATATTTTTATTCTATCCTATGGGTTATGCCTTACCTAGCTCTCAACTTGGAATAAAAGATAGGTGATGTCTAGAATCAGTAATTATACTTAAAGCTATTAAGCAAGACTAATGCCCCTTCTAAGTAACATTTTTATTGACTTATTTGTATTCATTCTTCCTCCAAGGAGCATATTCCTTATTTACTCTAACAATGACACTGTGAGATTGGGTAGGCTTACAGCAAAAAAAACCTGATTAAAATATCACCAACAATGATTTGGAGGTGACAAATGAATATAATTCTACATCTGATAATCTAACTACAAAACTATTCAAAACAATAAAAAACCGTTCATGCTCAGTAGTGTAATCTTGGTGAGATAATTTTAATTTGGTGCTTGCTTTTTCTTCATTGTAGTATAATTCTTTAATGCAGAGAATTCTGTAGTACTTATATTAAAGATCTATTAATATATTATTTGTATCTTACTCCTAAGCATGAATAAATTTAGTGCAAAAAAAAGGTTAGGATTTCACAACCTTCCAAAATAAAGGCAATTTCTATCATACAAAAATATGCTGAACCCCAATCATTTCAGATGAATCAATTTTATACAAATGCATGCATTACAGCTGTAGAATAAAATAGATTCCAACTTTTTATTTTGATATAAGGTAAAACATTTATTAGATCAAACTTTTTTCCATTGTCCAGATAAATATTCCAAAATCTATAAGGTTAGACAATAAGAAGCAGTTAGTGAATTAATGTATTCCTTAATGTGAGCACCACCATTTCCACATTTTAATTTAGGTAACCCCTTTTTCATCTTAAACCACTTAGGTTCTTGTTTTAAAACAAAACAAAATTACCTGAATAGACCTTTAAAAAAAAAAATGTTCAGTACAACACTAATCGAATCGAATATAATCATTACCAAAATTAGTATTGAACATCTATGTTCCAAATAAGACCTTAATGGAATTAATAGCCCATCCATGAAAAGTTTCAATAACCCCAAAACTACTTTGGTATAGATATGAGAAAGAGCAAAGAAAATAAAAGATATACATACTACCAGGGTATTTAAGTTATACAATTAATGAGGCTATTCAAAATTTGTCTCAAAATACAAAACCGAAACATGTTGATTGTTCTACTCTTTATTTGTTTGAAAAAGTAAAGCCAATGAGTTTTCCTATACGAAATTTCTATTTCCAACATGAAATAAACAGATGAATAAAGTCTACAAAGTGGTTGCTCAAAAATGTCAAGAAATTTTGGATTACAGGTAGTCCTTGACTTACAATTATTCATTTAGTGACTAAAGTTACAATGGCACTGAAAAAAGTAACCTATGACCGTTTTCCACACTTTTGCTGCAGTATCCCCATGGTCATATGATCAAAATTCGGACATTTGGCAACTAGCATGCATTCATGTGATCACCTATTGCGACCTTCTTACAAGCAAAGTCAATGGGGAAGCCAGATTTATTTATGACCACTGCAGCATCCCCACAGTCACATGATCAAAATTCAGAAACTTGGCAACTGATTCATGACAGTCGCAATGTCCAGGACACTTTTGCAATCTTCTGACAAGCAAAGTCAATGGGGAAGCCAGATTCACTTAACAACTGTGTTACTAATTTAACAAGTGCAGTGGCTCATTTAACAACTGTTACAAAAAGTCGCAAAATGGGCCAAAACTCACTTAACAAATATATTGCTTAGCAACCGAAATTTGGGGCTCAATTGTGATCGTAAATTGATGGCCACCTGTATTTTCTATTGTTTTTCTGAAAAGTGATCAAAATTTTAGTATCAAATATTATTCACCATAACGCAATATTTCAGATACCTGTATTAGTGAAAGGAAAACTATGTTTAAAAATGGACTGCTGCCAAATGCTAATTGAAAATAATAACCTATCAGAACATATAACTTAGAGATTTCTATATTCACTACCTTTATAAGGCATTCTAAGGATGCTCCAGCTTAAAAAAATCTTACAGATAGAATGACTTGGGAGATTTAGGGAAAAGAAATGCTTTGCTTGTATACTTTAATATTATTGATCTACCTAACAATCATTTCCTAACTTTCTCTTCTTTCTTCCTGCAACAACTTACTGAAGCAATATTGCAACAATATTAATAACAATTAGGCTGAATAACAGGACAAACACAATTTGGCAGTTTGAAAAATGTATAACATTTTGAGTGACAAAGAAAACATTTGTATTCACAGTCTGTCAATTTTATGCAAGAAAGCTTCCTATAGATTTCCTGCCCTAAGGAGGCCTTTAAAAATAGCCAGGATTTAGAACATATATTCATTCCTCCCCAACCAATATAAGGAAAGACAAAAGACACAATTTTTTTAACATAAATTCAGAATGAAGTTAAAATTACTTTTTCAGTTACAGCATCATATATTAAGTTTGCTTTATATAACTTCTGATATACTCTTAACAATTATAGAGTATTACTCATAGTTGATGTGTCAGCTGCTCCTTTCTCACCCCCACAGACACCATATATTTTTGCACTGTTAATTTTTCAGACTTTGTTGCCAATCTAGGGAGATGGAACATTCTGTTTTACAATGTCCTAACCCAACACAAGTAACTGTAGCACCCACAAACAAGTTCATATCAATTTCAGTATTGATGATGAGATTAAATAATACAACTGCTCTTCAAATTTTGTAGTAACTATTCCAAATGTATTTTAAGCTGCTCCCTAGGGGTTTTACATAAGTAACATAAATTACATGCATATGATAAACTTACCAACACAGATTTGCAGAAAAAATATGGAATTGTAATTCCAGTGACACAAAACCATATGACAATGCAGTTAAGTACTAGTTACTCTAAACTAATTTTTGAATTAACAACATAATGAATTAGTAAACTCCCATTCAAATTTTAGGAGTATATAGCATGAGCCAAATACACTATTAAATATATTGAAGCAACAATATTGCAAACAGTGTGGCTGATTTTTATTTTTTATACCGATTTGGCATTTTTCTGAATGCATGCTTATATGACAATGTAAAAGCTTGTAGACCAAAACTCATTGAATCAAGATTTCCATAAAATATTTCTCCTCTATATTTACTGCTACTGACAAAAGCCTGTTGACAATATAGTATTCTTACCTTTAAATTTTAGTGCTTAGTAGAAAAAACATATTAACAAAAGAAAACAAGTTAAGTAAGCAAGTTACACACAACCACTAACTTTAATGGGCCAGAACAGAAAGAAAAAGCTACCCTCTGCCTATTAATAGAGGTTCATTTTTTATGCTGAAGCAAGTTTAATTCCCAATAATAAAAGAAAATTTAATGCTGTAATAATGAAATCTCAGACTAAAACTAGCCAAGAATTAAAACAATAAAAACATTTCCATGTTATTATGTCCTTTCCAGCAGGATGCAAGAAGATATTTCCTTCTATAATTCTTGACTGAAAGATCAAGAGTTGCCCTGATACATAGCTTTCTGCAGCACTCCTGTCATTCTGTTGTGCTCTGATCTTGTTATGCATGCACAAACATGTTAATGCAGTACCCATTATTACTAAAGAGCTTGCGTTGAAGCAATAGATAGGGAAAGGCACACATGATACACACCCCCAGACACTCTTCCCTTCCTACCCACTAATGTTTACATATGTACTCATTTTTATCAGCAAAACAGAACTCCCCCTCAACCCGCCCCCAACCAAATGAATACTGGAGACAATATTCCCAATAATGCCACGATGGCAGGGCCACTTCCAGATGGAAAATGAAATCCAGAAACGCCTTTTGAGATCATTGCATTTAGGTGGAACAAGAGACAATATCTGGTTTGATCATCCTTCCTCACCCAGCGGTGGGGATGGTGCTTGTGCTCTCACAAAGGGGTGCAACGTTCCAAACGCGGATTTGAGCATTTCCTTCTCTCTCCCTTTATTGCAAGGGAGCTGGAAGGTTTTTAATTCCATATTGAGAAGGCCCTGATTCAAATAAATCTTCCTGAGGTACAAAATGGTGGATGCGAGCTTTAAAAGAAATAGCCTCCTTCATTGCAACCTATGCTAATCAGTCGCAACCCTTAACACGGCGCGGGGAGATAAACAAACGCGCCAGACTAGCCCTTTGAAACGGGCGGATTTGCATGTACGTGTGTACACCTACTCACCACCCCCATAGATACTGATGTTACAGACCTGATGTCATGTAGCCCCGTGATGCTTGGGAGAGGAACGCTGGTGGGAAATGTTTATGCAGGCGGTAGTCCTTCTCGCTGCGGGACCTCATGCGGTCCGAAGCCCGGTCAGAGAAATCCGAGCTCGGCCAGGCTCGCCGTAAGGTGATACTCCGGGTCTTCTTCATGTTGAGGCTCCCCGCAAGCTAATTCCGCACGAGCCGCGGCGGCGGCATGAACCAGGCAGGCCTCCCGGCTCGCTTTATCTCAGCTTCCTCACAGGCAGCGCTCGGGCTGGCAGCGCAGCGCGCAACCTGGAGTCCCTGCCTCGTCCATCGCGGTTCCTCCGTGCCTGGTCTCCCTCCCGCGAAAGAGCCCGCGTTACGCACGCCCCATAACGCATCCCCCTTCACGGGCACTCCAACCAGCTTCCATCCCAAGTCATGTGGAGGAAAGGCAAATGGGGCGGCTTCGAAGGCGGCGGCGGCGGCGGCGGGGGAAAGCCAGAGCCCTCGACGGCGTGTAAGAAGCGCGGCGGTTCCAAAACAATAGCTCGATTCGGCGCGGAAGGGCTCAGCCAGCGGTGAGCCGAGGCACCCGAGGCCCGAGCAAATCAGGCAGCGCGCTCGGCCTGGGAGGGCTGATCCCGAAGGCTGCGAAAAGAAAAGCAAGGAAGCCTCCAAGCTGTAAAGCCATAGGAATCGCCCGAAGGGCTGGCGGCGGCCAAAGGCTGGCTTCCCCCTCTCCCTCCGTCAACCTATCAGAATCCAAGCAAAACATCAAGGAGGCAGCCTAAAAATCATGGCTGCAGCAACCATTCTTCCCGTTCGCAGCACCCACTGCCTCTCCTCCCGCCCTGGCCGCGCATATTCCTCCTTCGCGCACTCCAGTTGTCTAAACCTACAAGCGGCGGCGGCGGCGGCGGCAACAACAGCAACAATCGCCTTCACTGCAGATGGCCGAGGCGCCCATCTCCATCGCGTTCCTGCAACAGCGGCAGCATCCCTCGCCAGCCGTTCCTCCCTCTTGCTCTCCGGCAAGGTTATTCTCCTTTTCCCTTCACTGAATGCACGCTTACGTCTGTCTGTCAATCGCGCCTGCAGCTAAAGCCCGAAAGCGTTCGGACTGCAAGATTAGTCCGAAATGTTTTTCTCTCCGAAAATCAGCCGCGGACCGTCTGCTCACTTTGCCCCTGCTGCTGCTTGCTGCTGTTGCTCCTCCCCTCCGAAAACGGTGAATAGCTACTGAAGGGCAGGAAAGAAAGCAACAAACCAGCCTTATGCTAATCGAGAAGCTTAGGTTACACGGGCTGAGCCAGTCAGCCTGCAAACTTTCATAGAACCCAACCTGGAGCTTCTTCAAACCTAGGCTTGTGTTCCGGCCATCATCAGATTTGCGGATTTATATATTATAATGTCATTCGATTTCAATGGACAATATGTTCTAAAAAAAGCAACAAAATAAAAGTCTTGTTAAGGTTAGTTTAAACTTGTTAAACTAAGCCTGCCTTTACAACAATTTCCAAATATTATTTTGGAAACAAATACTCAAAACCAATGGACAGAAATCCATTGGAGCTGGACTAGTGGATGGGACCTGCAATCTTCTCTACTTGCCTTGAAAGACATGGAACATCTTTCTATATACTTGCTGTCCAACAGGCTCTATTGTCTGTAATTTTTGTACTTAAAAAAGAAAAGAAAAATGCTTTCATATTTCAAGACCAATAACCATTATGGGCACCCAACTAGACAGTGACAGTGATAAAAGAGGCCCACTTCCATTTAGACTATGAGATAGATTTGAAAACATTTAAACTGGGACACCAGAATTGAGGAAAAGTCTCTCGTTTTTGCTCAAAGCCTTAAAGAAAACCCCCATTTTCTCCAATGCTCTATTAAAGGACTTAGAATTATGGATCACTTGAAGCGAAAAAGCTGGGGAAATTTATTCAAAAATAAAAGTATATATTATGTAAGCTTTGACACTTTGATTATTGATCTGCCTATGCATTTTAAAATATAAACACTAGCAGCACAGAGCTGACCATCAAATTTTAGGTGAGCTGTTCTGTATGGGAGATGAAAGAGCTAACTTGCCACATACACTCTGGCAAATTAATCAGACTGGAAATGTTTTCACCATTGGGCTCCTTAATCATCACAAAACTTTTGCTCACAAGAACTACTGAGAACTGATTTTTGTTTCAAATATATGTTTCCATTTTTTCTTACCCCAAGAAACATTTTAACAATAAAATTGAATTTCCTGCCATATTTTGTACTCTATATACATACTTTATTTGTATAGAAATACCATAAATCTCATCTACATTACCAAAGACGCATAGCTCATCGCTCAGAATTGTTTGTTCATCAAAACCCATAATGTGCTGTAGTGGTTAAAGTAATGGAATGGCACTGGAGAAACCCAGGTTCAGTTCTCAATTATTGAAGCTCACTGGATGACTTTCAGCCAATTATTCTCTCTTAGACCAACAATCTCACATGGTTGTTGTTGGAAAAATGGCAGGTGAGAGCAATTCAGCCACCTTAAGTCTTTAATGGGAAGGTAGAATTTATATCTAACAAATAAATACAAACCATCAACTAAAATATGTTTGTTCTAAGAAGATATGTACATGCAAAAAACTGCAGACAATCTCACAAGAAAGTCCCTTATCCTTCATAGCATCTGATTCAGGAGCATCAGCAGGGATAACGATAACTATTGAAATAGGCAGTTGAGCAAGTCACGATAATTTGCCGGAAAAGCATCAAGAGGATCATCAAGGAAAAATTATTCTGACACTTATTTTTGTTATCCCCAAAACACATAGAAGTGAAAGAAATTCAACACATACTCCTTATTCAGACATACTGGGCACGTCAGCTTATAATTAAGCTGATATAACGCTGGTTTTATTCATATGTCTGTGGCATATTAAAATGAAACGCAAAAGCAACATTTCCTTAAAAATGTGGTTTAACACCCTGGCTTGTTTTGAACTAAGATTTATACTCTCCAGATCAAGACAAAATGGAAACTACTGTTAACTGAAAGCTCTCTAATTTATTGCAATATAATGGAAGGAAACCAGCAAAAGCCTCACAGATTATTTTAGCTAAGATATTTCCAGCTAAGAACAAAGCTAATTTCTTGCCATTCTTCCTCATTCACAGTGGATGTGCTGTCCTATAGTAGCTCTCCCATCCTGGTACTATCCGAGTTGAACTATTACACAGGTAGTCCTCAGCAACCACTCAAACTAACAATGGACTCCCAAATAGGGACTTAAGAAACGGATTTGAAAGTCTAACAGCTGTTCCCCCTCACAATCATGTGCTCACATTTTGGCCTGCATTTATGGCTGTTTGCAACATCCCGCAGTAATGTGACCACAATTTGCAATTTTTTTTGTTGGAAACCAATGTTTACTTCCAGTTTCTGGCAAAAAAACAGATATTATAGACAATGAGTTTGCTTAGCAACCATCGCAAAAAATGTCATAAAATCAGGTCGTTCACATGATGACCATTTAACAATTGGCAGGACATACGATGATAATTCCAGGTTCAATTATGGTCATAAGTTGAGGACTACCTGTAGTTCAAAACTTCCAGTGACCGGTGCTTTGATATTGGGAATTATAGACCAAGACAACTAGACTCCAGCTTGAGGACAGCTACTATGTAGAATTTTAATTCCCACCCTCTAGCAGACAATTTGGCCACTATTTGTATGATTATTCACATAGTAAATAAATAAAGACTCATTAAGGATGTGGAACTGCCTTCATTCAACTTTGATTTGCCCATGATAACATAAACAAGTGAGAGGATGAAGAAAGTTCAGATTATTAATTCTAGGTCAAGCATGTCTGATCCAAGAAAATCTTTGCCTTCCTTAGATTTCATTTATCCATGCCTATCAATTTACTATACAAGCCAAGAAGTACATTTACCCATCACTTAAGTAACAGTAACAATCATCACATTATCTTCTTTACAATGAAAAAACATGCCAAATATGTCCTTCTATCTTCTTTCTTTCAATACATCAAGACTTTAGAGAATATAACCATTCTTTAAATATACTTCTGAAACCTTAAATCCCAGAGGGGGGAGAAGAAGGAAGGGGTTGTTTGTTTACAGTCAAGCAAATAATTCATACATGGAACTGATGGCTGATCATCTATCAATTTCCCATTGAAACAGTACAAAGTCCTCGACAATTATAAAAAAAGCCATCTATAATATCTATCATGCCATTACAGATCTATAATGTTTAATTGCCCTGGAAACAGCCCCAAGAAACTTTCAGAAATTGGTATCAAGCTGTATTTTTAATGGGGCAGAAGAAAATTTATTTCTTTTGTTATTTTATTTTATGCCACCTACAAGATAACTGTGGGCAGCTTACAGGTTATAAAACAAGCAAGAAATAGTTAAAAGATTAAAACAACAGTTAAAATATTAAGAACTAAAACTAAAAAGAGAGCTAAAAGCCAGACGGAAAGGAGATGAGGTCTTCTTACCCCATCAACCATCTTCAGCAGTGAGCACCCCCTTTGGGGACTCAACCCAGCTGGCAAAGCCAAATTTTGATACCCTTCCAAAAGGCCAAAAGGGAAGGGACAGTTTTCACCTCCAGCGGTAGAACATTCCATGGGGATGGGGCCCCAAAGGAAAAGGCTCTTCTGCTTGACCCTGCCTGCTTCAATTCCTTAGCAGACGGGATGCATAGCAGGCCTCTTCCACTAGCATGAGTGGGGTGGGCTTGTCCCATTGGAGAGAGATGAAAATGAAATATATAACTGGAAAATAATCATATCAACTAGGTGTAATACTATCCAAACACAAGCAATGAAATGAAGTTTTATTCTGCTCTAATTCCAATCATATGGGGTGAGAGGAACACTCAAAGGCCACCTGGATGCTTGGCCCCTAAAATGTTATGTATGAAATCCCAAACCTTTATCTTGTTGAATATATTTCTTGCAAATTAAAAATAATTAAACATAACTATTAAAATTGAATTGATGCTTCATATAAGAATAAATTAAGCAGCTAAATACTAGAGAACATTTAAAAAAAACCAAAGAAGACATCATGGACCAGATGCCCCTAATCAGATGAACATCAGATGAGTGACTTCCTGCTATTTTCTTCAGCCTTTCAGATAGAGCAGACACAAGGCCTGGGGGCCGGATGTGGCCCGCGAAGTGGTTTCATGTGGCCTGCAAAGCCTTCCTGGAAACAGTGAGGGAACGGCCCCCACTGCCTTGGCCTTGGCCCTGGCCGGCCGAGAGCCAATGTACAATTTTGTGGTGGCCATCTATGCTAAAACGCATTCAGTCTCCGTCTGACTTTGCCCTGGTACCCATCATGAACAACCTGGCTAAGCAGAGCAAGCACAGCAGCAGCAGCCTTGAGGAGGAGGTAAGTGCAGCTGGGCGCCCCCTTGGGGAAGTGGGGCTGGGCTTGGTGCCACGGGTGCTCGAGGGCCAGACTGGGCATTTGACTGCTGCCCAGGGCTCCGGGCAGCCTGCACCACCATCCACCCCCCCACATGGCCTGAGAGGAACAGTGAGGCTCCTCTAGTGGACCATGCCTTGGCACTTGCCCTGGTCCCACCCCCTTCTGCCAGAGACCCTCAGATCTGTCCCACTCCTGCCCAGGCCCCCACAGGCACCATTGATGCGAACAATGTAGAGTGGCCATGCCCACCCAGTAGGCCACACCCACTCCCTCCACACCCACCCAGTAGGCCTCACCCACCCTGGCCACACCCACCCGGCCCCCCAAGGGCAACTGCAATGCTGATGCGGCCCTCAATGAAATTGAGTTTGACACCCCTGAGATAGAGCTAGAAGGTATAAAGGGTAATCACCAGTGTCTGCACCCTGAAAATATAATCTCTTGTCCTGAGATCAAAGACTTAGATCAGCAATAGCGAAAATGTAGCATTTCAGCATTCAGTGCAAATATCTTTTGAAACCTTACAGCAGGCATGTCAAACTGCCGGCCCGTGGGCTGGATCGTCATGCCGAAACCGCACCCACCCTATTGCCAGCAATGGGGAAAAAGTTGTGATATGTCGCGCGACGTCATGTGACGTCGCGAGTTTGACATGCCTGCCTTACAGAGTTAATAGGTTCAAGGTACGTTTCCTAGTTTCTGTAAACAGATGGAGATCTGAAAACGTTTTGCTCAAGTTGAAATAATATGAAAATGAGCTCAGGTCAGAAATTATATACCTGTTTCTCAAAGTAAAAATAAATGATGGCCAGGTAAATCACACTATTTGTTAAAGTTTGAAGTGAGACATAGTAGAAATTGTTATGGTGTAATATTAGATATATATGATGTCATATGTAGAGAGTATTTCCATTATCCCTTTTCAGATTGTTTCAGAAGATGCTTTTTGTGAGCCTGATTATCTGGTGGCAGCTATCATTCATGTATTTTTAAAAAGACCTTCATTCTGAGCACCTATGATCTACTGGCAAGGATTGCAGCTTTTTGCTGTCTATATGTGATTACTGATAATGGTATAAATTAGCACTTCAGTTACTATTTGGCTTGCTTAAGATATACATTTGTGGACATCACACTAGCAAAAATATTGTTAAAGCACTTTTTAAAAATGATAGAATGGGAATAGATAATTCATAGCCTGACAGTGTAAGAACAGCATCTCCAAAATGTGAAGAGCCATTCAAGTATCTTCAGCCTAGTCTGCTGCTTACCAAAAAGGTGGCAAGTATATTATGCTGCTAAAATAATCCAGTGATAATTACAAAACCTCTTAAGCTTATTTCAGATCATATTTCTCTTACTTTTTACAATTTTGGAATGCATGTTTCTGTCTGTATCATTCCCCCCACCTTTACTTTGCTCTATAATAGATTTGTTTTTCAGTCAACTTGCAGGCTCCCTCAATTGCAGAAGGGACAGTAGGCAGCTTAAACAGCAGGATCGAAACATAAAGAAAAATAAGTTAAAAAAAGAAAAAAATATTAAGAACAGTTGAAACACAATCTTAATTTCCTGCAAAGTCCATTTGGGGAAGAGGAAGCGGGGGCATTTGGGCGGTAGTGTGGCAAGCTCTTCAGCTCCACAGGGAAGGGGCAGCCAGCATGGGTGCAGCCAGCAGTAGGCCCACCCGCTTCACCACCCTCCCTCCCTGAGCCTCCACCTGCCGTTTTGGTCGGCCTGGCTTCCCCCACCTTGGCACCCTTCCCATCGCCACCCAGCATGGCCACCCTGGGGCTGCAGGGGGCGGCCTAGCACAGGAAAGGCATGCGCCCCACCCGCACCGGTACCGTACCTGGTCCGCCACTACGATCTCACCGCCGTGTTGTTTCTCCACCCAATGCACAGGCCCCACCCCACCCCCTATTGCTTACTTCAGAGCCCAAAAGAAAGTAAGACCAGGTCTTACTTTCAGGGAAACACGGTATGAGATATACATACATACATACATACATACATACATACATACATACATACATACATATATCACTAAGATATAAAGCTTGATGCTCATAGACGCGTATTTCACAGGTTACAAGTTTTATATAAGCTCATATAAGTTATAGCCTATGTTTTAATATACAGAGAGTAGAGCTCGTATCACTTCAAATTCTAAATATCCAATAATGTAATTTGCCAGTTTAAGAACGCATCTGACCAAGTGTACAAGATTTACTCTCAGGATGATGCTATCTACAGAAGAGAAGAAAACAACTAGAAGCCTAAACGTATTGTATAGACTCCCATCATGTTCATAACAAAAACTTCAAGACTCATCTACACATCTATTTAAGTTTTTTCTCTCTCCACAAACAGAGATACCAGAAAACATTTAGGTTTACTTGGCTGGTTTAAGATTCAGTTTTCATCACAAGCATATCAAATTGCAGAAATCATGCAAGACTATAGAGTAATGTTATCAGTGCATTTATATGCAGCAATTTGTCTATGTCACATGTTGCAATTCAGAGGATATCAGAGCAAGACTTAAACTCCAAAAGGGACCAAGATATTTTCTTACACAACAACCCATTTGCATCTAACCTGTATCTGAACTGTTTTGAAAAAATGTCTACATAGAAGGGTCTGGACCAGAAAAAAACTAAAACTACAAGAAAAAGAGAAGCCAAACACTCTATTTTACATATAGTGTATAGTCACATGTCACAGGCTATCACGATGGTAACCACCTTTGAGTTAGGTTCCTTAATTTTTGAATTGCACATATGAACAATGATCAGGACAAATTTCGATAGCAACTTTTTCGAGTGACAAAGTTTATTAACAGGTATAAACCCTGTGGGACTCCATGCATCTGATGAAGTCACCCGCCGTTCATGAAAACATAATGATTTTTAATGGTATTTGTTAGTCAAAAAGGGTGCTATTAGGCTCATCCAGATTTTGCGCTACAATAAAATATGGCTCTCTTTCTATGCTATCTACATATGAACAATGATCAATTTATTAGGAATGTATGATGGAACTACCAATACAACAGGATAATTTTAATAAAAGAGAAGAAAGTCAAAAAATTATTGCCTTTTCTTCCAATCCAGGATTTTGTCAGAATACATGTAAGACTGACAAGTGTCCCACTCTGGGGAACTAAAAATCTCCACCCTGTGATTTTCCTACAGGGGTTTATGAGCTATAAATTATTGCAAATATTTACTCTACTTGCCATTTGAAAATGGGCAGCAGAGCAGCAACAACAGGAGACAACAATCACTATAGTGATATATGGTGAACCAAAAGAAAAGGATGATCCAATCAGCTGAAGAGGCAGACAAGATAGCATTATGGTCTTTATCTGGTCTGCAGACCACCTGTTGAGCCTTTTGCTTTACATCATTTCTCTACCATTTCTAGACTAAAAACTCATTACTGTTTTAATGCATGGTGCTAAATGTTAAAACATTCAACAGCTGCACTCCTGTTACAGAAAAGATACTGCAGACGGTAACTTTAAAAAGTATAGTGTAACTTGTCCTTGTTTGCCAAGGCATTCTTTGATGAAGATGGGGGGAAGCCAAACAGGTGCCTACTGTTATATTTGGACAACAGATTTAAAAACTTGTAATGGTATTTGCTAGAAGAAATGTATTATCTTCTTCCATTTAACAGGCTGTCATTTAATATAATATGCAGTGCAGCTGGCTTCAGCATATCAATTTGTGCCCTTCTGCTGTGGATCTTTAGACAAACTTTGAGATGAATGTTCATTCCAGACTAAATAATTGCAGTTATTTCAATTTTCTTTTCAAGTTAATATATCACTTTATTATTTCTTAAAACTAAGTGCTGTACTTGATGGACTAGTTCTGAATATTTTATAGCAGTCATGCTCAGGCCCAGAGATGACAGTGAAACAATCAAGCCCAATCATTTATCTGTTTATTTTTAATGGACAGAATATTGCCAAACACAAGCTACAGCTGTCTAACCTACTAGACTATCCTGAGAGATTCTAGGTTGTGGTTACCCTAAATACCTCTTCCCTCTCCATCTAGTTTGGGACTGTGCTGTCTCTTAATCTGGACCTTTTTCTGGAAAGCTGTGTGTTGGCAAAACTCCTGCCACTAATTCTCCAGGTGCACAGTCCATCAAAACAGCTAATTCTCTTATCACATATACAAAAAAAACACTGTGTTACAAACTATAGGAATTAGAAAGAACACATGGCACATTATTTTAGGAATTGCATCTCTGAAGACATTTTGGAATTCTGGATACTATTCTGCAAATTGTTTTCCTTTAATAGTACTACAGAAAGCAAAAAAGTCACTTCAACTGAAAATTCATCTGAAGGCTCTCAAATTAAGATATAAATTATATATTAGACAAGAAAATTTAAAGTCAGCCCTCCCATAATGTGGGATTCCCAAAAATTGCAGGCCTCCTGGAAAATTTTGATAAAAGGTAAAAATTTCCCCTGTTCAGTCGTATCCCTTCCCACTGAAGTGGTATCTATTTATCTATTTGCATTTGCACGCTTTCAAACTGCTAGGTTGACAGGACCTGGAGCAAATAACGGGAGCTCACTCTGTCATGCGGTACTCAAGATTCAAGCCCGAGCTGTCAGCTTTCTAGCTGACATTTTGGAGAACACCAAGTTAAGGATGGTTTCTTCTAAATCAATACAATAAGGATTAGTGGCACAGTGGTTAAAGTGTAATATTGTTGGTAAACTTTGCCCAGTCAGGAGTTCGATCCTGATGGGTCTCAAGATTGACTCAGCTTTCCATCCTTCTGAGGTTGGTAAAATGTGGATTGTTCAAGACAATATGCAAATAATGCTTACATTATAAGCCACCCAGAGAGTGCAATAAAGCGCTATGGGGTGGTATATAAGTCTAAATGCTATTGCTATAACAACTGGAAATTCTGTGCTAGACTACCACAAAACACAAGTATTGCTTAGAACAGTGGTTCTCAACCTTTTTAATGCTGCGACCCCAACCGGTCGTAAGTCGAGAACTAAACCGGTCATAAGTCGACGACTAAACTGGTTGTAAGTCGAGGACTACCCATCCTGTCGTAAGTCGAGGACTTTCCCTGCCCGGGAGCGCCGCGCATGCGTGTTCCACCCCCTGCGCTGGCCGAGGCGTAGCTGGCAAGCGGCAGAGACGAAGCAGGCCGACCACCAGCTGGCCCAGCCCAAGGGAGGTAAGGCACCCGCCGGAAAAGGGAAAAAAAATGGCGGACAAAAAAATGGCGGACAGCCTTGCTTGGCGACCCCCGTGAAATGGTCGATCGACCCCAAATGGGGTCCCGACCCACAGGTTGAGAACCACTGGCTTAGAATATTAAAATACAGTAATGGGCAGCACTGAACATTCTAATTATTCAATTTGAACCTTTGCTTCAATTCCATTTGGTGACAGTTATATTGTTCTGCCATATACTATCTCCAGAGACTTCCCTGTACTGACCTCACATTTTTGTATGTAAGATTTGCTTCTGGAATGATATATAGTGAAATTGTGAACAAGTAAACTATGCAATGCTCCCAAATATATTTTTCCCAGGTCAGTACATTTAAATCATCAAGTAGTTCTTCCTGTTTTTGTATATATTATTTGGAATGAGGAAATTATAATTACAATATATCAGCAAATTATAATTACAAAGTTGTGTTGATTTTCTATATGTTAATCCATTTTATCTATTTATTTATAATCACTTCCACTTGCAAAGAATTGTAGCAACACACAAAAAACCCAGTTAGAATATCAACAAAACCTAGTCAATACGTATGATTCATGCCCTCAGTCAACGTGTCCACAGAGCCTTGTGGGATCAACACAACATGTTCATAAAATATTTAGAGAATAGAGGCTACACATACTTTGGGGACATAGTATTTTAGAGAGTGGAGATTACCACAGAGAAAGCAAGCTGAGATTGTGCATATTTTTTTATAAATATTTTATTAATTTTCTAATTTTACAATCATAAGTACTTAATAAGCACCATGTTGTCTGGGTCTATTAGTAATTCAGTGGTACATATTAACTTTCTCAGTCCAATACTACACCATCCAGTGCTTCCTTGGTCCTCTCTTCTTCCGGTAGTATGCATTTTTCCATACTGGGAAAATACAATTTTTGTTACTGTTAATACATATACCAGTGGTGGCGAACCTATGGCACGGGTGCCAGAGGCGGCACTCAGAGCCCTCTCTGTGGGCACACGCACTGTCACCCCAGTCCTAGGCCTTCAGCTGGGTTTTATAAAACCTTTTCACTTTAGGCCTCTGCCCCCGTGTACAAAAAAAAAAGGTTCAATCAATCAGTCAATTTCAAGTTCTCACAGAAAAAAAAAGATCTTGCAAAGCTGGAATTGGTTGAACTTTTTAGTCCCACCCAGTCTGCTGTTACCACCGCAGCCACACCCACCCAATGGCCCACACTCACCCAATGGGCCACACCCACCCAATGGGCCACACCCACCCGGCACCCAACGATGCATAAGTGGGTTTTCGGTTGCAGTTTGGGCACTCGGTCTCTAAAAGGTTCGCCATCACTGACATATACAATTAAATATAGACATCTTCATCACATTTTCTGGTATTACACATAATATTGATGGTATCAATTTATAATATCTTTTCTAGCCAAAATATATCTCAATTGCATTTGCACTTAAAATCCATTTATTCATTCAATATCCTGTTTTTCCCGTTTTTAAAATTTTTTAATTTCCCATCAATATTCAAAATATCTCTATCGCTTATAATTTTCTCATAATAAATTATATTTGGGTAACCAAAAGCTTCCCTTATTCAAACCCTTTTAGAATTTTCATATTTCCCATGTCATAACAAAGTATAATATTCTAGTTACAAATCCTATCCTTCTAATTATAATAATTCTTTTATTTCTAACAGTTATCTATTTTCTTAGCCATATTCAAACATCTGTTTAGAAGTATAATATCCCATCTAATAGGTCAGAACCTCAATTTTCTTCAGTCTTACTCTAGCTTTCCTCCTTTGCCAAATAACTTTCCAGGTCAGTACATTTAAATCATCAAGTAGTTCTTTCTCTGTTTTTGTATATATTATTTGGAATGAGGAAAAGAATTTGGTTGAAGTGTTTTTGGGAGAATGCTCAACCAATTTATATTCATTAAACAGCCTCCATCCTTCTTTTCATTTCTTGTTTGTCAATATTCAGCATTTCTCCTAACAGCTTTATCATCCATTCGATCGGTTCTTCTTCCTTATCCTCAAATGTGTTCTGAAATCCTGACAAGTACGATGTCTTTTCCATTTCCGGTGTTATCACTGCATCTTCTAATTTTTCATTTGTCTTTATCTGTTTATTAATTCCTTCCTTTTGATCCTTCATCTTTCGATCTATTTCTTCTCATTTTCTTCTGTTTTCTGGGTTATTAGTTCCTTCTTTGCAGTCATTCTCTGGATTTGTAAGTTTAGGTTAGAAAAATGTTCTTTTATCTCATTTGCATTATTTTTAGTCTCATCCTGAAATAAAACAATCATCTCTTGGATTGATTTCAACATGGAAGAATTTCTTTCTGAGATTCATTAACATCTTCTTGTTGATATATCAAACTGGACAGGTGTTGAAGATTATTTTTTACCATTTAAGGCTGAATATGGAACAATCATTTTGTTTTTGTATGTAGTCTTTATAGTCCAATAGGGTTCCCAACCCAGATAAGCAGCCCAAGAGTTTTTGTTTTTCCCTTTTCCCAGTCGCAGTCTGCAAAAGTGAAAGTGTCCAGGAACAACAAAGAGTCTTATCTGAGTCTGGGCTTCAAGCCAAGTTTTCCTTAAGCATAATAAATTGTAGTGCCGTAATTCTCCACTAGATGTCATTGACACTCTCTTCCAGCTTTCCAAATCCAAGTTTATTTTGCAAACTTTCAAATATTTTTTCTTTAAAAAGTTTAGTCCCCAAATTTCAAAACTATAGATCTGTATTAGTTCC
This sequence comes from Protobothrops mucrosquamatus, assembly GCF_001527695.2. Classification (NCBI taxonomy): domain Eukaryota; kingdom Metazoa; phylum Chordata; class Lepidosauria; order Squamata; family Viperidae; genus Protobothrops; species Protobothrops mucrosquamatus. The sequence goes on from NW_015386356.1 coordinate 2,197,886, forward strand.
AAATTGATCTTGTAGTTTCCTGTTTTCCCCCAAAGCAATTAATTTGCCAGTTTTCTTTTCCTGAAGGAGCAGGGCAATAACTTCCCTTCCCTCTCTCATTGGGGAGCATTCTTTGCTTTGGGCATTCTTTTTTCCAGGAAAGTAGTGTTGGGGCCATAAAAAGAGGATAAAGTCTCACCCAGTTCCATCCATATTGCTCAGAAATTGCTAGTTAGTGCATATTTTCAGTTGTCAGCAGCTTCTGACTGGCCACATGAAGGTAAGCCAGTCTTTCCTCTGCCGGTTTGGAGGGCTTCCTTGGATCCAGCAGAAGGGCCGCTGCCCCTCTGTGATCGATGAGGGTTCCCTCCTTCATGGCCTCTTCGAGGCGACTTTCAACCCTTTTTAGGGTCCCCAGCAGGAGCCCCATCTTCCTGCGCCCGTTACGCCGCCACGTCAAACTGGAAGTCACTGTGATTACGCACATTAAAGCTCCCTAACTTTATTTTCTACATTTTCTCATTTAGATTGCTATTCATATTTTTCCATGAACAATATGAATAGCTCAGTGACCATTCTATGAACATCTGCGTATACATACATATACACACATACATTTTATACATATATAAAATATCCTTGAATAATTACATAAATTGTTTAATAAGGATACTTGTTTTTGAAACAAATAGGATGACACTCATAACTGATTGAATTACTGGAAATATAGATTCTATTATAATGAGATAAATATAACCAAAACTGTTATTAATTTATACAATTAATTTTATCTAGCCATCAAGATGACAAACAAGTCAAATCAAGAACTAGTCTGATGTGGAGTGGAAAAAAGAGTATATATTCTTGCTGTGAAAAATATGGATTAAGTTGCTATATATCCATCAACTTTAACTTCAGTATATAAACTTGTAGCATTTTCCAAGTAAAAAGCTAAATTCATCTGGAATATATTATACTATAACAAAGGAACTAAAAATTGATTAAAATATACAGCTTAATTATTCAGCTGACAACTAAACTAAAAACTAAACCCCAACATTAAAAAATCTGGATGGTCCTTACTATGCTATAGTAATTAATAAATACAACATAATTATTAACATTTAATCACTAATATTAAAAAGTGCCAGTGTTTCTTATTCTGCTACATATATTTTAAGAAGAGTTATTATACAGGTAGTCCTCGACTTATAATTACAATTGAGCCCAACATTTCTGTTGTTAAGTGAGACATTTGTTAAGTGAGTTTTGTCCCATTTTACAACCCTTCTTGCCACAGTTGTTAAGTGAATCACTAGAGCTGTTAAGTTAGTAACATGGTTGTAAAGTGAATCTGGCTTCCCCATTAACTTTGCTTGTCAAAAGGTTGCAAAAGGTGATCACATGACCCCCAGGACACTGCAACGGTCTTAAGTATGAACCAGTTGCCAAGCATCTGAATTTTGATCAAATGATCATGGAGATGCTGCAATGGTTGTTAACTGTGAAAAAAGGTAATAAGTCACCATTTTAACTTTGAACCGTCACTAAATGAACTGTTGTAAGTGAGGACTACCTGTACTTCTAGCAGTTTTTGAACTTTCACTAATAAGATTTTGAATTTTCACTGACCCATCTTCTAGATAAAGAATCTTCCTCATGTGAAATGAATTTCGTGAATAAAACAACTTCAGGTTTTAAATTGCCCAATTTTGTTAGTGTCTGTCTCCTTTAGAAGGAAATTTAAGGCATTTTGTTCCACAAAGAACTAAAGAAAAGGAGGGTTTCCTATTGAAACAGTACAAAGTCTGGAAAACAGAATGTTTTTCAAAAACGTATTTCAGGGATCAAGAAAAAAAAATATTTAGACACACTTTATAAAGAATTATAAACACAAAACCAATTTAAAAAAAGAAGAGAAATCATGTAATAAATATATCAAAAACAATAAGACAAAAAAAGGCCTGAAATAAAAATCTAAAGTATAAATAAGCTAATAACTAAAAAGTATCTCACAAAAACATAATGCTAAAGGGAGCTCTATATTAGAGGTACTGAACATATATTACACTATGGTGGTTTGTGGTTGTAATAAAGATTTGACTGATAGTATAGTAGTCCTTGACCTACAATATTTTGTTTAATGACTGTTCAAAGTTACATTGGCTTTGAAAAAAATGACTTCTGTTTTTCACAGTTATGACCATTGCAGCATCCCCATGATCGTGTGATCAAAATTCCGATACTTGAGACTTCCGGTTTTGCGCCGTAGCACCCGGTCACGAGATCGCGGACCTCCGCACCTCACGGCTAGTTTCGCCCTGCCAGGGGACCCTAAATAGGTCTAAGTCGCCCTGGAGAGGTGGTGAAGAAAAGAAGGGTGCCCTGACGAATCTGGAATGATGGCGGTCATTTTGCTCAATTCGGGGAAAGCCTTCTAACCTGACAGGAGAAAGGCTGGTCACACTTTGTTGACCAGCCCAAGCTACTTGCAGCCAAAGTCCAAATGCACTAACCAGCACAACAGTGAACAGCGTGCTTGAAACTGTGTGAGAAAATTGATCTTCTCTCTCCTATTTTATATCTGATTTCCTGGAAAAGTTCCCCAAGAAGCAAAAAGCCTCCCAAAATGAGAAGGGAGGGGATTACTTCACCCTTCTATAGACGGAAGCGGCGAATTAAAACCTTATGGGAATAAAAATATAAAATACTACAGTTTGGATAAATTTGAAAGCTAAGAAAATTGTTAAAATGCTATACCTGAAAAAGCATTGATAAACTTATATATATATATATATATATATATATATATATATATATATATATATATATATAAAACCTTTGTTTTAAAAAGTTGAAAAATGAATAGTGACATCTAGTGGAGATTAGAGAAACTATAGCAGCATTGACTCAGAATTTGGCAAGACGCCTAGAAACAGCAAAAAACAGCTGGGAACAAAGCATTGAGCTATCTACTACTGAGATAGCTGACTGAGATAGCTACTACTGACTACTACTACTACATATGTTTAAAAACCTTCTGGGATTATAAACACACTGAGCTGCATTCTTAAACCTAAGAACTGTTTGTAGAGAAAGAAAAATCTTGGCCTTTGGCTAGTCTTCTTAAGGAGAAATTACTGGAAAACTTTTAGATGGTCAAATACTTTGGATTGAATCCTGACTGGTTGATAATTGTCAGACCCTTGAAAAGAAGAACTGTCACAAAATATTGTTTTCAGTGGTGCCTTGACAATTGGAACTGTATTGGATTGTAAAATCATTATATAAAGATAAGAACTAAGTAAGATTTGGCTGTTTGGATTTTAAGATGAGTTGGCTTGATAAAGCTAATTAAAAAGATTAAGACACCGATGAAAAACTACTTAGAGGGGAGAGATGAAGCGGATATTATATACCTATCTAAAAGTGATAGAGAACCATGCCCAACACCTTCTCCTGGAGACCCCAGTTTGGAGCTTCAAAGATCTGCAGGAACAATGACTCAAGACAAAACAAATACATTCCAAGAGAAAATATACACAATGCTGTGACAGATTCAAACGATAATTGTTTCAAACCATGATGAGATTAGAAATAAGTTTGACAATATAAATGAACAAATCTCTAACTTAAACCTACAATTAAATAACACTCAAAAAATGACAACAAAGAATGAACAAGCAAATCAGACTACAGAACATTATTGTTGGAATATGGCCCAAAGCAAGAGGAATAAGATATATAAGTAGTATAATACTTTTAGAATATTTGAAATGTTAAAACATTGAGAGGGTCTATTTAAATGAAAAGTTTGAATATTTAAAGGTAATGAATTTTGAGAAAATTATGACTGAGTGGTCTGAATACTGAGGGATATTATATTCAACTTGGTATATACTGAAAATATTAAGAATTGTATTTGTTTAATGTAGACAAAAGGAGATTACAGGAAGAAGAGAGGATCAGGAAATATATTACTAACATATTGATTAATTGTAGAAATTAATTATCATCGTTTTAAATATATGAACTCAGACAACACACTGTTCACAAAGCACTAAAGATTGTTATTGTAAAAAATTAATAAAATATATATTTTTAAAATTTTTTGATACTTGGCAACTGGTTCATATTTATGACGGTTGCAATGTCTCAGGGTCATGTGATCAGCTTTTGTAACCTGACAAAGTCAATGGAGAAGCAGGATTCCCTTCACAACCGTGTTTCTAACTTAACAACTGCAGTGATTTTCTTAATAAGTGTGGCACGAAAGGAGCAAAGTAAAATGGGGCAAAACTCACTTAGCAATAAAAATTTGGAAGTCAATTGTGGTCGTAAGTTGAGGACTCCCTGTACAGAAACTCTCACTAAAATATGTGAAAAGTCTAAAATATTAAAAAAAGACTGCAATTTCTTTGTTTCATATGATCCAATAAACTATTCTGTGACCTTTGGGTTAAAAAATTTCACCTCAGAATCCATGAAATAAAATATTTACTCTGCTTTTGTTTTGCTGCAAACAAGCTTTATTTTTAAACCAGTGGTTTTCAAGCTTTTCTTCACCTTTAAAATACTTTTGTGGCCACAGACCATAGCCATGGACCACCAAGACTTAACTCAAGATTTAAATCATAACATTTCTTCAAGCCTTTGCGGACCCCCAGGAATCCGCAGACCACAGGTTGCGAACCACTGTTTTAAGCTATTTGGAAGAATCATTATATTCTTTCTATTCCATCCCTGCAGTTCTGTTTTCAGAGATAAATGCAGGATATGTTTCTATATTGTGGAACTTAAAAACCTTTCACAGCAGGACAGAGTTTTCTTTATTAGAAAGTAATACATGATAAGTAATTTTAATTTCTAGGTTATATTCCAGATGCAGTAAGTAACTCTCACTTCTATACTTTTCCATAAAGAATACCGTGGATTGAATTTGCCCAATAAACGTTTAATTTTTTAAATTATTTCTACAAAACCAATCCTATAGACAGGTATCTTTATTTTCAACATTGTTTTAATATTTGTGGCATGCTGCTTTTCAGAATTTTCAAGCTAGATGGTTCTTGTCTCATGTGAACTGATCTCTAAGAATTTTAATTGTTCTGTTTTTGAGCTAGAGTTATGGTTGGTTGCAGTTAGCCAGATGTTTAGACTGCACTTGGTATTTTTATTCACCTGTTGAATCCTTCCCAATGACCTGGGATAAGCAGATTTGTTTGATAGTATTATTAGAGGAATTGATGATTCAGGACGTAAGCTGTTCCAAGTGAAGTTGCCTTTTGCAACTGACTGACTGACTTTGTCAATACAGATGGTATGCAAATGCGCTCCTGATGTTTTGGGATTGCACTCAGGGCACCTATTACTATTGGTGCTATCCTTGTTTTCTACTGCCACAGTTCTAATTCTACTTGCAGGTCTTTATATTTTGTGATTTTCTTTACTGTAGATNGAGAGAGAGAGAGAGAGAGGGAGAGGGAGAGGGAGAGGGAGAGGGAGAGAGAGAGAGAGAGAGAGAGAGAGAGAAATGGGTTGAAGTGGGTTGAGTTGAGAGTCAGTGGCTGATCCAAAATCACCCAGGTGGCTTTCAGTTTAATGGAGGCCTAGAACTCACAAATTTCTAGGGCAGCATCCCTAGAGGGTAATTGGAGGGCCACCCGCTCCGAATCCGATCGGACACTGGTAAAGTCCCATTTAAGGGACTTTGCAGGGTCGGGCGGAGGAATTTGGGTGTTACCTGCATGACAAAATCAATCAGATCCGGGCCGGGTTAGCCTCCGATTGGACTAGTTCAGATGGGCTAATGGAGGCAGGTCTTGAGTCCACTTTTTGGGAAGAGTTTGATCCTGTGACTCCCGAGGACATGGACAGGATGCTGGGACGGCTGAACACCACCACATGTCTACTGGACCCGTGTCCCTCCTGGCTGTACTGGCCTCCCGGGAGGTTACACGAGGCTGGCTCCAGGGAATCGTCAACGCTTCTTTGAGTGAGGGGTTCTTGCTGGCCGCCTTGAAAGAGGTGGTGGTGAGGCCCCTCCTCAAGAAGCACTCCCTGGACCCGGCTGTTTTGGCCAACTACCGTCCTGTCTCCAACCTTTGCTTTCTTGCGAAGGTTGTTGAGAGTGTGGTGGCACGACAGCTCCCTCAGCACCTGGAAGAAACTGTCTATCTAGACTCGCGCCAGTCCAGCTTCTGGCCTAGGCACAGCACGGAAACGGCATTGGTCGCATTGGTTGATGATCTCTGGAGGGCTCGGGATAGAGGCTGTTCCTCTATCCTGGTCCTGCTAGACCTCTCAGCGGCTTTTGATACCATCGACCATGGTATCTTGTTGCACCGGTTAGGGGGGTTGGGGTTGGGGGGCACCGTCTTACGGTGGTTCTCCTCCTACCTCTCGGACCAGTCGCAATTTGTGTTGGCAGGGGGGCAGAGATCGACCTCGAGGCACCTCACTTGTGGGGTACCACAGCGGTCGGTCCTCTCACCTCTCCTGTTCAACATTTATATGAAGCCACTGGGTGAGATCATCCGTGGTTTCGGGGTGGAGTTTCATCAGTACGCAGATGACACCCAGCTGTACATCTCCACCCCGGACCACCCCAACGATGCCGCGGAAGTGATGTCCCAGTGCCTGGAGGCCGTGCGAGTCTGGATGGGGAGGCACAGGCTTCGACTCAACCCGTCCAAGATCTATGCTGTATTGAACTCTTTGGAGAAAAGAGAAAAATAAATTTGGGATAACTTTTATTTCTACTACAGTACATGGGTACCTAGCCTGAATTCTTTCTATTCACAAGCTTACCGTTGGATAACTCTGTAGCCCTCCTTCATTGTTATGAGGACAGATACCATTTTTTTTTCAGAGATCTTCATTCCACAATGTTTCTAGCATTCTGGTTTTTGGTAATACTAACCTACGAAAAATTATTTGAGACTTAACAGTTCATTTAGTGACCATTCTAAGTTACAACAGCATGAAAAAGCGACATACGGCCGGTTTTCACACTTATGACTGTTGCAACATCCCCATGGTCACATTATCAAAATTCAGATACTTGGCAACTGACTTATATTTATGACGATTGCAGTGTCCTGAAGTCATGTGATCCCCTTTTGCAATCTTCTGACAAGCAAAATCAATGGGGAAGCCAGATTCACTTAACCGTGTTACTAACTTAATAACTGCAGTGATTTATTTAACAACTGTGGCAAGAAAAGTCATAAAATGGGGCACAATTCACTTAACAGATGTCTCACTTAGCAACATAGGTTTTGGTTTAATTATGGTCATAAGTTGAGGATTACCTACATCTGTTTTAAATACTTTTGCTGTCACAATATTTATACTAATTATTTTCATCCTTTTTTGTGTAAGAATATTTGACTGCCAGGAAATAATATAAAATTATATAAGAAGAAAATTGTTATTAAATCATCAGCATTATTATAATATTTTTGTTTCTTTTACAAAGAATTAAAAGTGTGACCATACATACTAAGTCATGTTTTTAAATGTTGTATATCTTAAATGTCTGTTTTGCTATAATTTTGCTTTTAGAATTTTAACAACTATGTGTAGATATAATATCCATAGTATGTATTCTAGAGGATTGTACAGTGATTTTCCTGAGTTCATTCCTTTTTTTTTGTTTTTGTCTCACATTACCCACGATGCATCTACATAGAGCAGATTGCATGGTTGCAAATTGCAAACCAATTTATATTCTGTGCTACAGTATGAGGCCTAGTTCATATGTTGTATAAATCTTGCTGTTCTGAATAAACTAGAATTTGTTTAGGCCTCACAGTGTCAAATTCGCAACGTCACGTGACGTGTCGCGACATATCACGACTTTTTTCCCATTGCTGGCAATGGGGTGGGCACGGTTTTGGCATGACACATCCGGCCCGTGGGCCAGCAGTTTGACACTCTTGGCATAGATAGAATTATTTTGCTATTATCCACAGCCAATCTTCAATTAATTATATGATAACTTAGGAGCCAGACTGATGCCCCCTCCTAAAGATAGGATTCAGATGCAACCCTGCTGACTTTTTGCAAGCCCTTAAAGACCTGGTTTTGCCATCAAGCCTGAGGCCCTGATGTTTGGGTAGGCCTGGTACTTGCCTGTGTTGCTCAACTACTATTTTATGTTATTTATAATTTTTCTTATTGCTTTTATTGTTTTTAATTGTTAGTATCCCAATTGTGTACTTGAGATGGAATGCCATAAAATGGAAGGCCATAAAATGGAAGGCCATATACTAGGCAAAACCTATATACACTCTGTCTGCCTGATAAAATCAAGTTCTCCTCCTTTTAGGTACAAATATTTTATTGTAATCTTCAAATAAGTGAGTTTTAAACTATATTATAAGAAGAGCAGTAAAAGCCATGCTTTTCCAGGTACTCATGACTTGTCCAAACATCTTTTTTATATTTTGAGGCTGAAGCTGCCTGAAGAGGGACCTGTGCCTCCATTTCCGTCTGAAAATGAGGAGGGAGGCAGGCAGGCCTAGTTGACGGTGGGCAAGCATTTTTCTTGTAGCTCTTTTACTGAACCACTTTCAAACTTGTCTGAAGTAAAAGAAGGCTCTTTAACTTGCCATTGTACATTAGGGCTGGTATATTTTAATGAGTGTATTTCTGCTGCTATGATTCATTTTATATTTTATAAATATTTATATATGAATAGAAGGATGACACATAGCACTAAGTCAGGATTTTTAAATAGTTTGTTAAACATACTCTAAAAGTCTGACTCACATCCAGTGCTAAGCTGTAACTGACAGCTGTAAACGTAATATATCACGCTAAGCTCAAAACAAACAAGCCACATTTTGGTTGGCATGATGTGTGAACCCATCAATTAAGTCTTTTAAAAAACAATATGTATTTATTTTACTCAAACAAGACAAGTTCACAACATTTGAGTTTTTTCACTAACAACATTGTTACATCTTATTACTATATAATATATAATCACATTCAATAAGATTGTGATTTGGCCCTCTGTGTATTTAAAATTTGAATTCTGTCCGTGATTTTTTTCAACCATACCTTTTATGATTTGCTTTCCCCTGATAATCTGTCATTCAAAAATGATTTAAACTGAATTTTGAGCTCATGCAGTGGGCATACTCAAAAATGGCTCCCATGGAAGATTTGCAAGTTGCCATAGTACGGGTAGTCCTCAACTTACAACCATAATTGAGCCCAAAATTTATATTGTTAAGTGAGAAATTTGTTAAGTAAATTTTGCCCCATTTTATGACTTTTCTTACCACATTTCTTAAGTGAATCACTGAAGTTGTTAAGTCAGTAACACGATCATTAAGTGAATATGGCTTCCCCATTGTCTTTGCTTGTCAGAAGGGTTGCAAAGGTGATCACATGACACTGGGACACTGCAACTATCATAAATATGAACCAGCAAACATCCAAACGTAAATCATGTGACCATGGGGATGCTGCAATAGTCATAAGTATTAAAAATGGTCATAGGTCACTTTTTTCACTGCTGTTGTAACTTTGAATGGTCACTAAACAAACTGTTGCAAGTCGAGGACTACCCTGTACATATTTTTTTCCTTCCATTCAGTTGTACCTGATTACAAGACACAATTCAATTCAGAGACTTCCTGGGTAAGTCCCTGCAGTTTTCTTGGCCAGGCTTTTCAGAAGTGGTTCGCACTGCTTCCTTCATGAGAATGAGAGAAAGTAACTGGCAAGATCACCTAGCCCAGGGATCCCCAACCCCCAGTCTGTGGACCAGTACCAGGCCGTGGCATGCCAGCAATCGGTCCGTACAAACAAACAAAGTCCCATCTGCGAGATGCAGGCAGCACACAAAACCACACACTCTCTGGTACACGGAAAAACCTCTATCCACGGAACCGGTCCCTGGTGACCAAAAGGTTGGGGACCTCTGACCTAGCTGGTTTCATGCCAAAAGCAGGACTAGAATTCATAGTTTCCTAGTTTCAAGCCTGATGCATCTCCTAATACACATACCCAGTCACAATACAACTCCATCTATCTGAAGGTGAATGTAGCTGCATCTCACTGGCAGATATGTTAAGCCAGGGGTGTCCAAACTTTTTTCTTTGAACCATTACAATTAAATGCAAATGAATTATTTTATGCCTCTTTCCTCTCTCTCTCTCTCTCTCTCTCTCTCTCTCTCTCTCTCTCTCTCTCTCTCTCTCTCTCT
>NW_015386356.1:2209774-2211064 GCF_001527695.2 Protobothrops mucrosquamatus
CCATGAGAGAGAGAGAGAGAGAGAGAGAGACAGAAGTGCAAGTGCCTCTGTCTCTCTCTCTCTCTCTCTCTCTCATGGGACTTGCCGGAGGGCCGTGGGAGGGCCGCATTTATATAGAGCAGGGAGGGCTGCTCGAGGGCCGGATTAAACCGGGCCGCGGGCCGCAAATGGCCCGCGGGCCGGACTTTGGACATGTCTGTGTTAAGCTATCTGTGAAAATCTTTTTAAAAGACAAGGTGGGACAGAGAACTTGATGGATACTAAGGAAGCTGTCCATGTTAACTAGACCGAAAGTAAGTCACATACGTGCATGAGCAATGTTGAGTTTAGTGGAGTATACAAAAAAGACTTCCATATTTCTGCATCATTATCTGACTCAAAAAACTCAACCAAAACACTTCTCTATTGTTCACCATAATCCATAAGTTGAAATAATAATAAAATGAAATAGAATATAATACAAAAAGAAAAATAAACAATGAAATGGTCTTTCATAAGCATTGGGGGGAAATCAGCACAGATACTTTAAATGTCTTATTCTTCCTTTCTGGTTTCTTATAAAACAGTTAATTGCAAAAACATGTTGAAATAGACCATATTAAATATTTCAGGCATTAAAATCTTTCTACTACATAAGATTTCATTCTCATAAAGAATATACTGTAATTTATGTTTAGCTACAGACAAGATCAATTATGATAAATTTAATGCAAATAAATTATTCTGCTTAACAATGGAGTCCATCTACCTTTAAATTAATGCCAAGAGGCCTTTCTCTACTTTTTCCCATCATCTGAAGAACAGCAAGTAGAGACACAGCTCAACATATTTCTATTGCAGCTGCATCCAACAACCTAAGCCTTCTCCAACAACACCCATCAATTTCAGCCAATTTGACCAGTATTGGGTGGGAGTGATGGAAACAATAGTTGAATGCATCTGGTGAGCTCACTGGGAAAATCTGCTATAGATTAAAGTCTTCTGCCATGCTGTCAAGACCCCACTTTTTCATAAGACGCTTGGGAGAAGCTGATAGCATGAATTGTGGCTGCTGGCCAAGCTCATTATATGTTGTTGCTGCTTCTGTTTTAATACTCGGTTTGATTTGTGGGTGCATGTGGGGAGATGGGGGAAAGCTCTATTGGCACTTTCTATGCCTCAGGAACAGTTTTTAAAAAGCAACTTTCAAATAGCATTCAGTGAACAAAGTCACATTTCACACATCAGTTTTTGACATCAGACAGTGCCCTCTGTTGCATACATGATGAACAGCACCATCTCACAATGGCT
>NW_015386356.1:2212014-2215856 GCF_001527695.2 Protobothrops mucrosquamatus
ATACTCGGTTTGATTTGTGGGTGCATGTGGGGAGATGGGGGAAAGCTCTATTGGCACTTTCTATGCCTCAGGAACAGTTTTTAAAAAGCAACTTTCAAATAGCATTCAGTGAACAAAGTCACATTTCACACATCAGTTTTTGACATCAGACAGTGCCCTCTGTTGCATACATGATGAACAGCACCATCTCACAATGGCTTTAACGATGGAAACTAATATTCCAATTTAAATATACTGTTCTATAATACGGATATGGCTTGTTACAGGTGTTACACTTCCCACAGTTCTTTGCCACTGGTCATCCTAGCTAGAATGATTGGAAGTCAAGTCCAAAACTTCTAAAGACCTTTAAATTGCTCATCCCTACATGCCAACCAATATTTTCCTCAGTTTATACTTTTAATGTATAATACTAGCCTCCAAATAGTCTCCCAAACTTATTCTCCTTTTCATTTGTCCAAATTTATTCCTTTAGGTACTAACAATGATTTTGCTAGTAACAAAGAAAAAGTACTATAGTCAGTGATGGGATTCAGCCAGTTTGCACCAGTAGCTAATTTTTTGTTGCCCAGGCCAAAAATGGACTTCTGGAAGCGGCATTCACACAGAGAACCGGTTGTTCACATATCTGAATCCCACCACTGACTATAGTCCTACTACTAGGGAATATGAAATAAAAATCCTATTATGCAGCAAACAGTTTAGCCATACCATTCATTGGCTAGGGAGGCTGTTCTTATGTTAAATACTCAGGAGAATCGCAATAAAGACCATGTCACATGGCACCCTTTAGGAGACAAAAGAAGTACATGAATAAATCTGTACACATTGTCCAAAAGAGCCCTCCTTTAAATACAGGTGTTGAACTGCCTCTAACTTCAGATGCAAATCTAAGTTAGTACCAAGTAAAACATTAGCTTATTCATTTTAAAATTTAACACTATAAACAGCTACAACTGTTGGGTTTCTAAAGGAAACAAATTCACACAGTTGGAAATGAGTGAAAGGCACAGACAGAAATACAAAGCACTTAAAGAAATGTATTGATCATCAGATAGATCCAGGTTACATAGACATTCAATATGATTAGGAAATCTTAGCTATTCTCTTTAAGGAGCTTAACATAATATTCTCTACCACAAATTCTGACTACCTAATGAAGTGATGCATTTCCAAAGATGATGGTTTGTCAGATGCAATTGGAATAAAAAGCAACTGTCCTACAGCTACAAGGTCTGGGTTGCAAACAATCCAGACGATCACTAGCTGGCAAAAAAGAGATAAAGAAAATTCTAATGCATACCACATTTAGCAATCACCTGGATTTTTCATCCCATATTGTCCAAAATTGGTCTAATACAGACAAAAGAGGACACAGGCTGAAGAAAGATGTAGTTAAAAACCAAGCAAGGCAAGGCAAGGCAAAAATTCTAACTCTGCGTACATTTAGACTGTACCATATTCCTTCAAATTGAATTAGAGATGTAAAGAATATATAACTCTCAAATTAAATATATTTAATAAACATAAACATATTTAGTTAGAAAATGAGGAAATTTTTGTTATATTCTTGGGTTTAAGCAAAATTGGAGGTCTTGCTAGATGGTGCTCTAAATTGATCCAAAAGATACTCTAATGGGAAAAGCACTTACGAAGCTAAATAGTTCCCTTTGTGAATAGAGAGACTTTACCCTGAGTATCTAAAAGAGAAAAAAACTTACAGTAAGAACAGAAGCAGGCATAAAGCTAGTCTGCTATAGATTACCAGCTGTATCTCATTCCATATTCTCCACGAAGAAGTTTGGGCCAGAAAATCCATTAATTTACAGAAAACATTAGGCACACCCCAGCTATCCATAACAGACCTCATATTGCCACAAGGGCTATGTCTAGACTAGGATTTACAGGCTGCATTAGCTTATCTGAACATCTAACTCAATCAGTGTTAAGTTATGCTGAAGTATGTATACATTAGGCTTTTTAAACAATGGTTCGCACAATCTACTTAAATTAGCAAGCAGACTTTTTAAAACGACTGAGTGAAAATTAAAATGCCAGGAGCACTGGCTAGATCTATACAGGGTACAGATCTAACCTAGAGCTGCTCAGGAGACTGGTAACAAGGGCATAACAAGCTTCTTACAGTTGGGCCTAAGCTCAGATGCTGCCCTTGGCACTGCAGTTGTCCCAAACCGTGTCCCAGGACATAGCCTCCTGCCATGTGTGAAATACATATTGCTGGAGTCAAAGATAACGGGTGATCCTTTGACAAATGATCCTTTGGTCCATCAGACTAACCCAAGAACTACGACCTGTTGCTGAGAACTAGTAGAGTAGGGGTGTCAAACTGCTGGTCTGCGGGCCGGTTGCATCATGTGGAGGCCGTGCCCACCCCAGCTCCGGCAATGCAAAAAAAGTCACACATTGTGACAAGTCACGTGACGCAGCGAGTTTCACACCTGTGTAGTAGAGTTACCTATTGCTAACTTTTCTCTTAAAAGTAGTATTATAATCTGCTGTTATTTAATTACAAGCAGCAATCCTGAATCATCTTTTCAAATTTTACTACATTTTTAAAAAGCTTTAAAGAGGCTCTCAAATATTCACACCTTCTTTAAAAGTGTGACAAATGGTGAGCCATTTTGGGCTCTTTAGTTATCACAAAAACTGCCATCAATTTTGCAAAAAGGCCTTTAAAAAACTCCATTTCCAATGTCACGAGAAGAACCATGTTTTATTTAACCAATAATATTTTTAAAAGGTAAAGATTACTATTATTTTTAATGTAGTTCTATAAATGTATTAATTAGTTTAATATATTTAAGGCAACTATTTAATGTATAAAGTCGGAAGGAAGGAATTATTCCCTTATTTTAAAAGCAGATCTGAAAATTAATGAATTCATAAACTGAGTGAATCTGTCAAGGGTACTGTGAAGTTCCTGGAGTGAGGGTGGTAAGAGATATGGTAGAAGTTTCTAAATTTAAATCTCTCTTCTTCTCAGGCATGTGTTCTTTCCTCATTCGGTTTCTCAGAATCTTATTTACAAAACATCCACATGATTGAGGAGTCTTTGAACAAATGAATTGATCTCAATCTTAGGATCAGTATCTAATTTTTAGTAAGCAAATATTTGCATGTGTTTATCATCCACTAGAGAGAAAAGCTATAATGTAATCCAGTGCTACCTTCCAAGCAGGAGATCTCAGATTCGATATTCATCAGTGCTAGGCAGATGTGGAAAAGAGTCTCTTCTCAAAGTCTGGGAAATCATCGCCAATGAGAGATGGTAATACTGGTAGTACTTAATTTACGACAATTGAGTCCCAAATTGAGTTCAGTTGCTAAGCAAGACAGATGTTAAGTGAATTGCACCCCATTTTACGTTTTTTTGCCACAGTGATTAAGCAAATCAGTGCAGTTGTTAAGTGAATCATGCAGTTACTAAGAGAATCTGGTTTCCCCCATTGACTTCGTTGTTGGAAACCAGCTGGGAAAGTTACAAATGGTGATCACATAACCTTGAGACACTGCAATTGTCAAATAAATGCCAGTTGCCAATCACCCAAATTTTGATCACATGACGATGGGGATGCTGCTGCAGTTGTAAGTGTGAAAATTGGTCTTGGTCATAAGTCACTTTTTTCAGTGCTGTTATAACTGTGAGCAGTCATTAAATGAATGGTTGTAAGTTGAAGACTACCTGTATTTTCCTAAATTAATAACTGTTTGACTGGTACCCAATCCTTGTTAGCAGCATTCCTTTGTAGAAACAAACTCCTATGTAGGGACTATCTTCCAATTGCCATTTTGGAATTCATTACAGAAAAACCACAGATATC
>NW_015386356.1:2217125-2218511 GCF_001527695.2 Protobothrops mucrosquamatus
TTTCAGTGCTGTTATAACTGTGAGCAGTCATTAAATGAATGGTTGTAAGTTGAAGACTACCTGTATTTTCCTAAATTAATAACTGTTTGACTGGTACCCAATCCTTGTTAGCAGCATTCCTTTGTAGAAACAAACTCCTATGTAGGGACTATCTTCCAATTGCCATTTTGGAATTCATTACAGAAAAACCACAGATATCGTTCAAAATTCACAGCAGAACAAGTACTTTTTTCACTCAAACTCTGGCATATTTTATTTATTTATCAAATTTATATGACTGCCTATCTCATAAAAAATATTCTGGATGGTGTGCAGCAAAAAATATAAAAACAACAAACATACCAAAAGTAG
The DNA here is from genome assembly GCF_001527695.2 of Protobothrops mucrosquamatus. NCBI lineage: Eukaryota > Metazoa > Chordata > Lepidosauria > Squamata > Viperidae > Protobothrops > Protobothrops mucrosquamatus. The sequence goes on from NW_015386356.1 coordinate 2,217,477, forward strand.
ACAAATTAAAAAGTTAAAAAAACATAAAACACACACACAAAATAGTTCAGTAAGGGAGCCACCTCAAGATTTCACCAATCCCCTGAGTCCCCCAGGCCAGATGACAACCAGGTCTTGAGGGACTTCACTGAAAATAAGTACCTAACTTGGGGCAGAGAATGTTCCATAACACAGGTGTAACAATGAAAAGCGCAAGGGGGAAATAATCTTGATTGTCAGAAAGATATACATTCTAAATGAGGAGCCACAATTCTTTCATCACCATGTAGCTTCATGTTACTTACGAATGTCTATAGGTTTGTGTGTACATTCTCTAAAACAATGGGTCTACGAGATGGCATAGAATTAGTCCCACTAATTTTGATTTTAAAAAAGTGTTAATGACCGTTGTACTGTATTGTACTGTATTGGTATGTAGGTAGGTAACATTCTTTGTTTACTTATCCTGTTGATTCTTAAATATTTCTAATGTACTTTCCTTACGGAAATAAATCTTTTTATTATGCAGGAATTATAAAATCCCTCAAAAAAGGTAAGGCAGAATTCTACAACCACCTAATGGTTAGAGCAAGTTCAACTCCTATCTCAATATACAATATCTTGAGTATACTTATTCCATTGAAACTATAAAGCTGAATATTCAAAATATTTAATACTGATCATTCCCAATTACTGCACTGAGATTTAACACTGAATCCTAAGGGAATGTGTGGGCGGAGGGCTATGCAAAGAGAATGGTTTGTTATATTACTAAAAAAAACCCTCAGCATTGGAGAATGGCCTGGAACCAATTTTTGTTGGGAAGTTTCCATAGAAAACAGTGGAGATTTTGGTCGGTAGGATATTGCAACATACTATCCACAGTATATTTATGGATTATTAGTGGTGAACGCTCAATTCTCTGCCAATACCTTACCAGCAATTCATCACTGTGCTTAAATGCAAAGAAAAAATTAACCATTACATGCCTGGCTGGAGAATTCTTGGAATTGAAGCCTATAGTTCTTACCTACTGAGTTGAGAAACGCTGATCTA
>NW_015386356.1:2220127-2227524 GCF_001527695.2 Protobothrops mucrosquamatus
CCAGAAAAAAACTTTCCCATTCTCTGCTGTCTAAGATATAGTCAATGTAACCCAGGGTCTTTTTAAATGGAGATACCTTCCTCTTTGGTATCCAGGTTTAGTTCCCTATGCCCAAATGGAAACATTTATATCTTCCTTATATGGTGGCAGCCCCTAGCAACCTTGGCTGGTCTGGAAACATCAAGGTAGGTTAGATTTGGATACAAGACCACTAGCAAATTCTAGCACTGTGAATTAAGACTGGGAAGTAAAAAACAAACACACTTTCATTTCCATCATTTTGTTGTTGTTGTTGTTGCTGCTGCTGCTGTTGCCAAGCAAAGCACATGAATGTGCTCAAGACTCAATTCAAGAAAACCTTTTACTTTAGCTAGAAATATTTTAACAGTGGTTGGATGAAGTTTAAGATGCTAGTTGTCACCTACAAAGCCTTCATAGTCCAGGGTCTGGATCTGAGGGACTTGCTTTCTTCAACTGTTTGTGTCCGTCCTTTTAGACCTGACAGGGTTAGCATGCTTCATGTCCCTCCTTTAAGCAGAGCCAACTGAAAGGGATCAGGAGATCGCATTCCCCCCTTCCCCCAAGTTTCAGACCGCCCTGATGACTGTTGTCCTTCAACAGAACCCTGAAGGCTTGGCTTCTTCCCAAAGGCCTCCATCTAGGATGGAGTATGAATTCATATGCATCCACTTGAAAGTGGTACATTATGTGTTAATAGCTATGAGTATTTCCTCCTCTGCAATGGCCAATTTTTGTTTATGCATTGTTTCTGCCTTTTATCTTTGTATGCTAGCCAGGATTGTTGACAAGTGAGCAGCCTTAGAAATTTAAATTAATAATTAATAATAAAACACACACACACACATATATATATATATATATAGAGAGAGAGAGAGAGACAGAGAGAGAGAGAACAATTTTAACTATTTAGGTGATAGGTTGGAAATACAAAGACTCTTTAGATGCTTAAAAAACTGGATACAACAGCCTTATAAAGTGAAAAGAGAACAGCGGGGAAAAGGGATCAAACAATTGTTGTCAAAAAAAAGTATTTACCTTAAATGAATAAATTTAAGATCATTATTTACCTTAAATAAATACTTTTACAATCCAAAACTGAAGTTTATTGGAATGAGGAAAGAATCCTAATAAAAGACAGAGGAGGAAAAACTATTTAATATCAAAACGAGAATGTTGCTAATTAACGGGTGTCAAACTCAATCGCATCACGTGACATATTGTGACGTATCATGATGTTTTTTGCCTTTGCAGAGCCAGGTGGGCATGGCCTGTGACACCCCTGCACTAATTCATCCCGTACTTGGAAGTTTGCTCTTTTAATAGAGCTGCTGTACATAATAATGGAATAAAAAAAATTATTGACCATCAGTGAGATACCCAAAATGCCCTTAAAACCATGATCCCAAGGAATGGGGCTTTAATTTCTAAGCACGTTCTATCTTTTAGAATTAGGGACTGGGAGGAGAAGTTGGGGATAGGTCCTATGGTGAAGCCATAATCGTAATGTGGATTCTTTCATGGGTGACTACTGGGAAAGCTGGGGAGGCAAAGGATGAAGTATGTGTTGCAACTGCGCACAAAAATGTGATTTAGGCACCTGCACACAATTACAAAATTACATTTTGTAATTTTCACCTGATCATGGTATGTACAGCAGCATGCCTCTTGATTCTTCTGTTATTCTTAATAAAAAAAGCTCCTGCAAATTTTTATAGCAACATATCTTTATAATTATATGCCTGTATTCCCGTCCTTCCTTCAGTCAAACTACTGCATAGTTTTGCTCTTCATTTGTAAATGCCTTGTATATTTTTAAGAAAATTAATTAATGGGAGGAAACCCTATAAACTACTACTCTGCTAATATTTCAGCTTCCTATAGTAGCCAGTTAACCTCAGAATCTCAGAAGATACACAACAAAAGGAAACCACTACACAAACTTGAGGCACAGTTAGAAAGAAACGATGCCAAAAAGAATGCATGCCCCAAACACAAGCTTCAGATTCATCCAGCAATCAGCGTTTTTTAAAATAGCTTTTACAACATGCTAGTTCAACAATGTTTTCTTATGAAAGTTCTTGAGGAGAGAAAGCTGTCAAGTACCATTAGATTGGTAAAATTATATATCAGGGTGTTTAGCATTCAGCCCCCTTTTTCCAATCCACTTGCCAAGTTTTGGCTTTTAAGATTCATTGCATCTTGCAAGATTATATACCATATTGAAATATGTACTTTGGACAGAAGTATGAGAACTCTAAACTAAACAATGGAAATGGGAGAGAAAGCCAAATGCAGAATTTTAAAGACAAACATTACTGAAAAGTTGGACGGTCCATTCAAGAAATACTTATTAAATTAGATATATTTGAACTATCCTGTTTTAAGAAGAGCTTGAAATGTTGCTAAACAACTAAGTTTAAAGGAAGCAATGAATATATACATATATACATACACATACATACAAACATACAAACATACAAACATACATATATATATATATATATATATATATATATATATATATATATATATATATATATATATTCATTCCTGCTTTTTATCTTTAAAACTAGTTATAATCTATCAAATTCCACGCATGCTCATGTGTGGGCAACTGTTAGGTGGAAAAGATGGAGACCACATGTGGTATGACTAAAATTCCAAGAAAGCTGCTCTCTGCAAGGTATTTGAAAGAGTGTTGATGAGTTTCTACACATGGGAAGAGGAAACACAAAGAGTGAGTTCTTGATCCATCACAAGAAATACATGTGCATGTGCTCTTGCCCCTTTGAGCCCCAAAATATCTACCTTTGAGTAGCAGAAATAACTTAGGAATGTCTGAAGAGAGTGTCTTTCCCAGGATGTTCCATCTGCACAGTACACATTCCTCAGTCATCTAAGATGTATCCCAACGGCTAAGTGGGAGACCAAGCTAGGTGCTAGGATCATATCTAAGGATCTTATACCATTGAGCAAAAATGGCATACTTTATCTTCCATCGGTTAGAGAGCATCAACTGTCAGGACCTAGCAAGGGGGTTTTGTCTGTGGTCGCCCTCTGAAACAATGGCCCCCAGATGTCCATATGCCCCAACTCTGACCCTATTTACTCGAGTCCTTAAAATCTGGCTCTTTCCCCAGGCTTTGGATTATGGTGGCTGGGGATGGAGGCATTCTTTTTCCAGACATCTGTTCTGTGTGATCTCTATATTATTCTATTTTTAATTGTTTTTATGTTGTACGTCACCCAGAGTTGGGTTGGAGTTGGAGAGCATTTTTTCCATTCAGTTGTGTCCAATTCTTGGAGACTGCCTGGACAAGTCCCTGCAGTTTTCTTGACAAGGTTTCTCAGAAGTGTTTTGCTATTGCCTCCTTCCTAGGGCTGAGAGACTGGCCCAAGGTCACCCAAGTGGGACTAGAACTCATAATCTCCCAGTTTCTTGCCTGAGGCCTGAACCACTACACCGAACTGGCTCTTGGGACAGCATATACATTTGATAAATAAACAGACAAATACAGAGGGCAGATATAGACATTTGGTGATTTGTGTAATTTACATCCTGCCTTTATTAACGTGTTATTTTCTTGTTTTAAATGTTTTTAACAATTTGTAATTCTCCCAGAGTCATTGGGGGCGGCATATCAATTTAACAAATTATTACTATTATTAGTATTACAGTATCAGGCAAAAACTGTTGGAATTAGTTAAGCAAGAGAAATATGATTTGAAAGTTAAAATTGAATTATAAACTGAAGTAAGAAATCAGCTCAAAAATGCTACACTAGATTGCCTTAGCAACCCACCTCCTATTGACAATCTTAACAAATAAAACAGCAGATAAATTAATTGAATAGTTATTACAGAAAAGAATTATAAGCAGACTTTGATATATTAGCTGTTTTCATTTATCATTTTTCAAAGTATCCAGTGCAAATGTTTATTGTTATAACCCAGGTCATAACAATGTAATATATTATAAAGTTCACTAAATCAAAATAACAATAATAAGATAAAATGAAGTACAATAAAATAATAAAAGCAGTGTTAGAATCAAGTCAAGATAAACTAAAGACTTATATTTTGTAAATTTCTATTTCTTTGTTTATGCTGACCTCTAGCGGTTGAAGGAGATGTGGCATTTTTGTGCCCTACAGTTGCACATAATTAGAGCCATAATTTACTACAGTCTTCAGCATGTTATATATGACAAGTATTAATGCAAATTATTCTCAGAAACACCTTCTGCTGACTGTATCATAAATATTTCCCTATATCTGTTTATAAACATTTAACCTCTTATAAAATGTTATTTTCTATAAAATAGTTTTGGTATGCAGTATTTATTTTTAAAAGTCATTGAAATTTCATTAGACATCTAGTTCATGGACTAAATAACACCTACGTTTTACTTGATGGGAAAAAATACTTGTAGATATATTTGCATAAACCTTTAGGCTTATATCAAAGATGGGAGAAAGTAGCTATTAAATTATTCAAAGAAACAGAGGAAGTGAAAATTAGGACGGAGGCAGAAATATTTCCCTTTGCAAAGTCTGTTCTTCTCAGTCTCTGAAGTTCATGGTAGTTGTTTTTTGTCCAAGGGATCAGAAATATCATCCCTAGGGAATGTCTGATTGTTTTCTGAAGTTCACAAGTTTTCTAAACTTGTTGGCTGCTAATACGTTCAAATAAATCAAAGCACTTCTTGACAGGTTTGACCTTCTTGATAGGTTTGACATGTTTTCCACGTCTGTGTCCATTTGGCTTTCTTTTAATTTCAGGAAGACTTCTTCATACTCTTGTTCCTCTGCAAGTACTTCTGTGCCCAAAATGGAGAATTCGTTAGTTTATCCTAGTAAGGTGGAGAGGGTCACCTGATGTCTACCTAATCTTCTCATCCATGCTGGTCTACATTTGCACATGTGATTGTTCTTATCTTCAGGAAAAAAAAGAAACGCATACATCTTCCCCACCTCCATGTTCCTCAAAGGAACAGAAGGGGAAAAGAAAAAGTTTCCCTTTGATTTCCCCCTCCCCTAATATTGTTCAGATTATTTTGCACATTGTGTCCCTTATATGTCCCCTGAAGCTGCCTCTGTTTCTGTGTGTTGCAATCACACACAACGGGCAATTTGCAGCAATTTCTCCCCATCCGTTATAAATATTTTCTCTCACTACCCTTTCCTCAATCTGCCCTCCTAAACTTCTGCTTCATTTTCTGTCTGATCACTTAGTAAATCTGAACTATTGCTGAATTACACACTGAGCTGCTTGAACTTACAGTTCAGCAATATTTGGAGGGCCATAGATTCTCTAGCTCAGCCATAATTATTAAATGTTTGTGATGGATACCATGTATTATGGAAAAACCCTAGAGGAAGTTTTATACTACATCAGTGGACAATATGTAGCAGTGAAACAAAAGAAGGAAAATATTCCAAATAGCCTTGGATATTGAGCTAGAAACAATGGATGAACACAATGCTGATGATGATTAATTTACTATCTATATATACCATTTGCCTGTTAACTGCTTTCAAGTACAAACAATAGAAATTCATTTTTTGGCATTAAAGCTAGGGTCAGAGGACAGGTCCACAGATGTTGCAAAAGGAAAAGAGAAAAAGTCAAATCATGGGCAACTATTAGGAAGTCATAAAATCTCATTCAATAATGAAGTTCATTTCCCATTTAAAAAAAAAATTGCTGTTATTTCCTGTTTCTAGAACTGATTTTTAAGGAAACTATTGAAATCAAACATGTTTTATACAATTAAATAAAAAAAGTAGTTTACCACCTGATGCTAAATAAAAATTATTAGCTGAAAAAATTGTATTGACATTCAGCAAGAAGGTAACTTCAGCAACAAGTTCCAAAAATATTTTATGGCAGGCACAAGCCTTCGTCAATAATTTGTGGCCTAAAGTAAACTTGAAATACAGCTAATATGTGTAAAAATTATCTATTCAGTTATTAGGTACAGGTTTTTTCCTTCTCTTCCCAGACTAAATCAATATGAGACACCTATTACAACAAGCTTGTTCTATATCTGTTCCTTTTCTGACTTGAGGAGAGGGAAGCCACACACACTCTACAAAACACTGGTCAAAATGAGCTTTGTTGCTGTAGACCATCTGACTGAAAAGTTACAGGCAACCTGAATGCTATATGTATTTGCAAATTAGCCATCAGCATTATCTACTACATTTCTAATCATGCAACTACCTTGGGATGGTTGACCAAAATACGTATTCCATTCAGAAACAGACCATGTGGGCCTGAGCTGTGTGTGATTTGGGCAAAAGGATTCTGATTGCAGCTGAAGGTAGAAGAGAAGAAGGGGAGATAAATCATGCAGGGACATTGTGGTTAAAGAAAAAGGAGGAAGACTATGTCATGTGTACATAAGTATGGGAAGCAGCTGAGAAGTGGGGAAGAGGAAGGGAACACATTTCAGGGTTTCCAGTTCTTCCTCCCTGAAATTTATGCAGGGGTTTGGAGGAACTTTTTTACTTCATCTGTGCTAAAACCCGTGTGCTTCTAGTTGAGATTGTGAAAAGTGTCTTGTATTTTCTGAGTAGGAAATAACAAGTATTCATCCTTGTGAATGCTGGGTGGCATCACAATAGAGCAAAGGCATAACTGATGAAAATTAGATTGCAAATGGAGCACTGTCATTGCACTAACCAAAAATCAGTCTTGCCAAAGGGACAGGCTTTCACTCATCCTCCACATCCTATAAAATTGAGGACGCCTGCTGAAAAGTTAAAATGAAAGAAAGAACAAAAAGGAAGTCCTCTCTGTGAATATCCTAGCAAGAGACCAAATTACATATATCTTTCTCTGCAATGAATGTGTGTTAAAGCCCAACGGTTTATTCAAGGACATAATGAGTAACAAGTCCAATTAGACTGCCTGCATTAATCCCAATCTCTTTATATCTACAGAGCTGGCTTTGGAAGGGAAAAATGCACAACTGTCCAATTACTTCTGTTATTCCTGGATTGACAGAAGTTATGTTAATTATGAATTCCTAAGTTTTGGACTGGAGGATCCAAAATGCTTTCTAATTCTAGTCTTCCTGTAGCTGGGTTAAAGAGAGAAGTTCTAGAATCTAGATAAAAGTGCTAAGAAATCCCCAGATGGGGGAAGGCATGTTCACGAAATGTACTTGATTTAGTTGAGTTAATCAGAACGACCTTTTACTGGGGAATCCTTCTGAGAGTCTGTCAGAAAGGTTTAAAATTATTCCCTCTACCAAACTATACAAGGTTGTACAAAAGTGAGTTGATGGTCTAGATAAGACCACACTGACATTTCCCAAGCTCAATTCAAAACAACAGGCACAACTGGGTGTTAGGCCAAGATATACAGTA
>NW_015386356.1:2227748-2285519 GCF_001527695.2 Protobothrops mucrosquamatus
AGTAATGAGTTCTGAGAATGCATTAGCACATTATCTTGAACTGAATTTAAGGCAGTATCATTTTTTGTAATAACTAAGACATTCACTTTTACTATCAGACTGATGCCCATATCTTAAGCCAAAGAAACAAAAGAGGAGAGGAGAGATATTTTCATACAACAGATATCTAACAAACCCTTGAGGAAAATATGAGATGCAATTCTTTAGTTTCCAATTACCATTCAAAATAGCAGCAAAGAAAAAATATTTTAAATAGTTCAATAGCAGAGTTACAACAAGATCAAATCAAGCATTCTAAGCAAGCCATTTATAAAGCAAAAATTTATAATTTAGAATTAAGCCCTTCCTTAAAATTGAGGGTTTGCACATTGACTTAAACATTTAAATTGTTAGGCACCAACCAATGGAGACAAAAAGGATCAAGGTGAAGATGAGTCATAGGGGAGGCATTTTAAAATACCCAAGAAAGGTACAGTGTTTATTACAGAAGTGCAAACTGTAATTTGCAAAAGCAATTTTCACTGAAAGGATGGGCTATTTATTCTCACCGTTTCTTCTCAAAGAAAAAGACACCAAGGCTGCAAGAACTGCAAAAAAAGTTGCAAGATGCTAAGAACGTTTACACAATATGGTCAAAAAAAGTCAAGATAGCAACTTTATGATGTTATTGAAGCTCTACCTGTTTCTTACGTATGTCACACAGGTGAAGCTCGTAAATATGGCAATAACTTCAATCTTCCAATGGTGGCCGTCATCTTGACTTTTTTGTCTATATCCTGCAGACATCCCTGTGACAGACAGAATAATCTTGGGTGTGAAAAATTTCTACTCGGATTCTCTGAACTGCAAATTTAACATATCTGAAAATTATTTAATAGAGAAGGCAACTAGAAAGCTAAGGAATGTAATTAACATTTTTGTTATTCCTCAAAGTCACAATGAATACATTTTGCCTTTATGCAATATGTTACTTGAATATTTCAGAATATACTCCCTCTAAATCAGTAGTCCCCAACCTTTTGGACACCAAGGACAGGTTCCGTGGAGACAGGTTTTTCTGTGGACCGGAAGGGGCCTGCTGCCTTCATCCCATGGATGGAGCTTTGCTTGTTTGCACGGCCTGGTTTCTGGCATGCCGTATACTGGTGCCAGTCCATGGATGGGGATTGGGGACCCCTGCTCTAAATCACTTTCATTTAAATTCTTTGGTTCAAATGGAAAAGAAAGGCTCTTTACAAAATTGACCTTATATCATAGGTCTGTAGCATTTGAAAGACCAATTCCCAAACAGGTCAATGTTTGCCACCAGAACTCGACATGTTATTTCCTCTTACAAGAATTATCAAATTTACACTTTTTCCTTTCAATTAAGAGAAGTCACACCCTTTCCTCAGGAACACACAAATTTATGCTGCCAAGATTGTTTTACTTCCTGACTAGATATATACATAACAGACATTTGTGGCTTTTTACTTTTAAATTGGTCCCTGTAACAAACTCCTCAGGAGTAGGACATCAAACAGGTTCCTGAGGTGCCTAGCTGACACTTTTGTCATTCAAAAGATGGAGAATGGAACTAGAGGGTCAGCCGTTCTGGACTTAATTCTTGCTAACAGCCATGAAATGGTTGAGGAAGTAAAAATTGTAGGAACTTTGGTAGGGAATGACCATGTCATATGAGAATTCACCATAATACAGGCACAGGTAACTGAACAAAGTCAGATTAGCGTTTTAGACGCTACAAAAGGGGGGGAAAAGTCTAGATGAAACCAGCATGGTTGCACAAAGAACACTCTGACAAACTGAGAGACAAAAATGACATGCCCAAATCTGCAAGAATGGAAGGCAAAGCTCAGAATGAAGTAAGACTTGCAACAAATGCCAAAAATAACAACAAAAAAATTGTTCAATATGTAAGGAATAAGAAGGAGCTGGCAGATGTGATCTCAGAACCATTGAATAAAATCTTTCAGAGTTTGTGGGACACAGGGGAACTGTCAGAGGACTGTAAAAGAGCTGATATGGTTTCAATCTTCACTCAGCATGTCATACTGATTGCAACTATGTCTACGCGAAAGGAAGCATGCAGTGGGATACCTCAAGGTACTGTCTTGGGCCCAGTGTCTTAAATATCTTCATAAGTGACCTAGATGAGGGGATTGAAGGGGTGCTCATCAAATTTGCAGATGACACCAAGCTGGGGGTATTACTAACACTTTGGAAGATAGACTCACAATTCAGAAGAATCTTGACAGACTTGAACTTTGGGCCCTATTCAAAAAGATGCAGTTCAGTGGTGAGAAAAGTAAGGTCCTGTACTTAGGCAAGAAAAAACAAATGTGTAGGTACAGAATGGGCAGTGCCTGGTTTAACACTAGTGCCTGTGAAAGGGATTTAAGTGTCCTAGTAGACCACCACTTAAGTATGAGTCTGCAGTGTGCTTCAGCTGCCAAAAAAGCCATTGCAGTCCAAGGCTGCATAAACACTGGGATAGCATCAAGATCATAGGAAGTGATAGTACCACTCTATACTGCACTGAGGCCACACTTGGAATACTGCATCCAGTTCTGGTCACCATAATGCAAAAAAAAAAAAATGCTATGACCCTAGAAAGAGTGCAGAAAAGAACAACAAAGATGATAAGAAGTCTGGACACTTGAACAATGAATGGCTAAGAGAATTGGGTATGTTTAAGCTAATAAAGAGAAAGTTTAGGAGAGACCCATTAGTCATCTTTTAATATCTGAAGGGCTGACACAGGGAAGAGGGGGTCAATTTGTTCTCCATAGCACCTGAAGGTAGGACAAGAAGCAATGAGTGGAAACTCATCAAAAAGAAAGCCAACTAGAAAATAAGGAGGAATCTCCTGACAGTGAGAACGATTAATAAATGGAACAGCTCGTCTCCTGGAGTTGTGAGTACTCCCTTGCTGGAGATTTTCAAGAAAAGATTGGACAACCATCTATCTGGGATGGTATAAAGACTCCTGCCTTGGGCAAGAGCTTGGACCAGAAAACCTCCAAAGTCCTTTCCAGATCTATGAGTCTATTAAAAACCACTCTAAGTTTTGTATAGTTAGTAATTCTTTTACATGGCATCCACCCATCACATATGCTCCCCTTAGAAATTCCAAATTCTCTCTTTTAAAGTTTGTCACCTTAGGGTCTTAAGAACTGTGACAGGAATGATCTCCCCCCCCCCAATATATGACAGGCCCCAATTCTGCTCACTTTTAGCAAAGTCATTAAGAGACCTGGCTTTTGAATGTTGTTGTTATACGCCATGTAAAATCACATTGTTTGACACTGGGCAGCCTTATAAATTTAGTAAACACATTCTATGCTTTAAGTAATTTTAGACGTACAATTCAAAACTGATCTAAGTACATAAAGATATTCAAATAAAGCTAATATATAACTTCTTGTCTGTCAAGAAATGGATGGACATTAAGCCAAATAATGCCTTGTCCATTTATTTATTTATTAGCTTACCAGCTGTAGACCAAAGAGATACCAAACTCAGTGTAAACTGTACAATGATTTAGAGGAAGAAAAGGATAGAGTTGGAGACCAATTTAATGTGAATCAAGCCCTACAGATACCTTGTCTAATGCCTATGAAGTTGAGCAAAAGGCCATCCAGCCTTTGAATAATTAGAGAAGCTATATTCTTCTCTTATAATGTGGTCCAAATTTGCATATATATATAAATATAACCTCTTTCCAAGTTTGGTCTTTTTCATGTTTAAAGCTTGGGGAAAAGCTAATGTAGCACTGTGGAGCGCTAATTCATTTTTCATTTCGTTCTACTGACTTCCTGATGAACTTGAACACAGAAGGACTTTCTCCTACTCAAATTTTAATGAATACCGCTGTCTTCTCTATTTTCTATTTCTTTTCAACTGCCATCCAAGAAAGACAATTTTAGCAACTCTCTAAATTATATTTTACATAATCATAGATCTTACAATGGCTTGCTTGCCATAAATCACAGATCCTTCTCTAATACACACAACAAATGAAAACAGCGGAAAAGATACCATGATGAATAAAGTGAGATATAAAGTAAAAGAGGTTAAATGGGTAAATATCACAACTTCATAAGTAAACACAAAGGAGAGCACGTAGGAGATTTAAACGTAATGATATAATCAATACCTTCAATCCATATGCATTCTTTGCTTCATTATTACTTAAAATCCTGTTACCTTTTCTTGCCCTTTGTTTTAGGCAAGTCTCCGTGGTGGAACACCATGTGCTAATAAAGCCTTTTTCTCTACACTAGCAGTGCTAATCCGTGCCCCATCTTTCTCAAACCAGAATATTCCAGATGTGTCAGATGTGTAGTTTCCATGATTCCCAACTAGACCCATGAGGGCTAGAAACACTGGGAAATCTAGTCTACCACACTTGCAGCTGCCTTAATCAGAGGAGGCTGGAAGAGCCCTTTGATTGAAGCCAAAAGATAATTCAGTTGAAAAAAAGAATGCTACATCCCCCATATCATCTCAGCTTTGAGATTATACTTGGATTTTTAATATACCAATTAAAAATTATATTAGTACAAGATCTAAACCAGTCTTTCTCTTGCTGTCTAGGGAATTCTGGGAGTTGAAGTCCATACATCGTAAAGTTGCAATGGCTGAGAAGCTCTGATCTAATATTAAAAAAACAAAAACAAATCTCATGGTTGGGATTTCTACTGACTATCAAGGAAGCTATAAAAAGAACAGTGCATGGTAGAACTAGAACAGGATGGACGAATTTGAATTCCAGTGAAGGTCTGGCTTTTTACACTCAGATCTGGTCGCACCAGGCAAATCATACATGCTCAAGGAATGTTAGAGGCAAAGACAAATAGAGATGCCTTTCTATTAGGAAAGTTACAGATTAATTTTTGCTGGTGCGCTAGGTTAAAAAGTCAGCAGAAGTGAAAGGGTGTCATATTACTTACTAGGCAGGAAGAATGAAAGGCTCAAAGGGTGTTCAAGTTCTTAAAAATCATCACCTTTTGTGCCCACACAGGAAGAAGCTCCTCCTTAGGCTGGAATGTATTTCATGGGTTTAGTTACAGCATAAATATTATAAATTGTTGTCTGTAGGTTTTCAAACCCAATGCTTTTTCTTATCATTAATATCTGGATTTTTCATAACAGCACACTCTTTCATCAGTGTGCACAGATGTTCAAGTTACAGGTTTTGATTAGTACAGAATGGCTTTACCATCAGCTTAGCAGTTTGACAACTTCAAAGAAGTTATTCTGATTTTCTTTCTGTGACTAGAGATCAATAGGAGATTTAATCACTTAATCGTTCTGTTTTGGTTTTTAAATAGCACTGAACGTGCAAGGAGAGTTTTGCTCTGAAAAAGAAATGGATGGCAGTACTCGAAGTACACTGGCCCCACGAAGCTGGACTATGGAAAAATTAAGTTGCAGCCTATCTAAACTAATGTAGCAACATTGTCCAGATCCCTATGGAAAAATAGACCGCACAAACTTTTAAGTTTGCTCCACAATCTATCCTCCTCCAGAATTAACAGGAGGAGTGTTAATAGTTGGCTAGCCCCAGGGTCTGTAATCCATTTACCTGTGCCAGATCAATACATATTGTCTAACCTAGTTTTCTGTGGTGTTTCATATCAGATTAGAATGAGAAACTACCCTTCAGAAGGCAAAAATATTTCATTTTGTTTTACTTATACAGCAACAGGACAAAATGAAACAAAAATATTTTTAATCCGTTCTGGAATCTACAACCATCCTTCCCTAAAAGGCTTGATGGAAGAAGCCACTTTGATTTATTCTTCAACCAACAATCATCCCCACCCACAAGCCAGGCTCACTTTATACTTCACCAACACTAACTTCTAACTTTATTCTTTAGAAGCCTTTTTTCCGGAGACTTTTGTATTACTTAAAAGAGGATAGACCTGTTTTCCATGCTTCAGATTTTGCGCATAAACCATAAACATAAGGTGACTTCTAATTCATGCAATATATGAACAAATGTAAATCATATAAAATACATTCTGGAGAACAACAGCAGACCATATCCTGGACTGCTGCTCCCATTCAATGAAGGAAGCTTGTAAAACATTCCTACTTGTCCTCGGCAGAAACATTGCTGAAAGATCAGACAGAATCTGGCTGAGCAGGACCAGTCCTCTGGTCACCCTGTTTCACTTCTCCCCATGTCTGAGGAGGGTTACAGTTGCACCTCTCCTTCAGCAGCATGGATAGAAACAATGAGAATTAGTGAAGTTATCCTATCTTTACAACATGCAGGGTATCCTCTCCTCCATTATCTTTATTGCCTCGACTATGACACGATAAGTAGCTTTCCTGGTTAGGTCAGAATTACTGTTATGTTTTCTGCACCAAATAGAAGAATAACATCAGGTGTCACAACTTTCTTTTGTAGCACTTATATTGGGCTAGGCCAGATGCTACAGAGGTCAAATGCCTTTTTAAGATTTTGTGAGGCTCAAGGGCAAAATGTTAATTTGACTACAAAAAGCTCACTTTCTTCTGGTTTCCTACATCAAAGTAAGCTCTTTTTTTCATGTTTTCCCCCATTTTTGTGGATAAACCTTTAATCTAGAGTGCATAATGTAATCCAAAGTAGTTTACAATATTGTGTTTTAACTGCTTAGTTCTACTGACTTGAATGAAAAATTCTTATTTTAAAATGCCTTATGTAAAATACACCAAATTTTATTTCAGATAAAGATCCTCCACTTGGGATAGGCGCAGACTTTCCAACCAATTGCTCATCCCATTAAAAACATCTGGCAGAAGGACCTATCGGCATTTTGCGGTCAGTAACCAAAACCTGAATGCTAGTGTCAATTATGGAAATGAGGAGATGAAGATTTAGGTTTCCTTGTGCAAACCTCACTGATATGTTTGGCAGTTCATCATTGTACAGCAATAAAAACAGCAAAAAAAACCCAGATCTGGACTTGAATTTTCACCAAAGGTAACAACTTTACAATTATTTTTAAAAGATGCAAGAACTATACATTTCAGCTTTGGTATTTGGAGGAGCTGAAGATGCTGTTATGATAACAACATACTGGTGATGTATTTTGAAAAAAATATTCATTGGTCTAGCTTCTATTTGACAGAATATTTTCTAATATTTAAATTGGTTTGAATGTCCATATGAGTCCATTTGAATAACTATTTTCCTATTCAATCATTACTGTTCCTAGAAAACTAATCCTGGCACCTTCAGAAACCTGCTATTAGATTAATGAAACACACTGAGGACAAGATGGTATGCATTCATCCAAATTGTTTTTGATATTTATTGAGGTATCCTCAATAAATATGTGTTAATATGATATTACTCTCAATTTATTGGGCATGAGGATATAGCAAGAGGCCTACAGCCCTACAGAAGGAATACAAACCTACTGATCTTGCTTAATTCTTCTGTAGCTTTTGATACTGTTAACTACAGAATTTATTTTGGACCATCACAGTGATTTGGGAGCACTAGGTAACTTCTAATAGCAGGGACAATTTCAGAGTGTAGAACTCGGGCCACTATGCTGGAGATGCCATAATGCCAAGTTTGTTCTGAACCTATATGAAAAACTGGAAGTAAATGATCCTCCAAGGGCTGGAACTTGATATCACACCTATGAAGTTGACATTTAGCTCTAACTTATCCATAACATCTAACTCAGACGACAGCCTGTAACCAGTGTCTGGATGCAATGATGGGATGCAATTAATTGAGATTGAATTCTAAGAAATGAAGAACTTGTGGGCAGGCAATTCCCAGATTTGGGAATTCTGAGTTTTTATAATGGTATAGCACAAAGAAAAGATACATATTTTGGGATTCTCCTAAAAGTCATCATTGGCATGTAACACAAATTACACAAAGCAATTAAAATTGAGAGAAAATTATTTCATCATTTACCATTTTTTTAACCAGGTTTTCTTTCTTTGTCTTTTCTATCAGATTCTCCAAGTATAAATGCTGGAAGATTGTGTGTTTTTCACTCCCACCTTTTTGATTAATATATTTAGTTTTTCAAATATTTTATTTAGTTTTTTACATTATTTGAATGCATCATCTTATATATTTTACTGCTGTTTTTATTCTAAATCGCTTTGTGATGCTTCAACATAAATAGTATATATACATAAATAAAAGCACATTCTGACTCTATTTAAACTAATGAAGAATATAAAACAACCAATAATCTTCTACCAATTTTGTACCCTCTATTCTTTGTATCAATATTTTCAAAACTGTTTCAGTACAGTAACAATGTATTGCTGTCTGCTGGAACTCATGGCTAATACTGTACTCGATATTTCCATTAAAAAAAGCTGCAAAACACAGAAACAATATCACAGAAGCTTAATTGTCTGGTAAAGAGAAAGATATCTCTGAGTTATTATGGACTTCCCAGAAGCTGATGGCAGACATGCAACCATGGTAAGACTGGAATTCAAATATATTTTCAGCCAGGAAAACAATATTTGAAGACCACATCTAGACTGGCAAAGCTATTGCTCTTGAATTTTCTCTCTCTCCTCAGTAACCTTAATTAAGTAGCCAGTAAGTGAGTCATCACATTCCAACTGCACACAGTACGTGATCTAGGATGGAGTTTTAGAAGCAGGACATAGCCTGTAAATATTTATTATCTATTCTTGTATTTTAGCCAGGAGCAAGGAAAAAATAAATATTTTTAATGTATGTGGATGTGAAGTAAAGAACCGTAAAACATTTTAAGTATCAAAAGATGAGCAAGTAATAAAAAGCTCATTAGAGCACTATCATTACTGAATGTCCAAAGTATTTCTGATCAAAGTATCTGTAGCTACTTTCTCCAACTGCTTAGTTCCTCATCATTTCTAATCGAACAAACATTCTTATTTTTATTCTTAAACATTATTTTACAGTCTTCAAAATGAAAGTTTGACCAGTGCAGCTTATAAACGATATAATCTACTGGAGACAACAGATTGGGCAAAGTTGCTTTCTGAGATAGCCATCTACAGATCAGAGATTGTCCATTCTTTATTTGTATTCAACTCTCCTACAGCAACAAAAATTAAAAGGCTAGGCATCTTCTGCTCAATTCTCATCTTGCTTGTCTTTGCAAATCCCCATTGTTTCAACCAGTGATTGTCTTACCTTATAATTGTCTACACTACCAAAGAGGCAATATGTAAAGAAAGCTTTTTCAGTTTTGCTAGTTTGCCAGAAAGTTATATAAACATTACTTGTACAACACTGGTTGACAAATATCACAATCTTACATGCTTTTTCCTGGAAATAATTGCCATCTAAACATAATTGGGTTTTTCTTCTCCCTAAATAACTAAAATAGTGCTTGACTATTGCATGAAATGCTAACATAAATAAATATCAGTGTTAAATACTAATCCTATTTTATTCTCCATAAAGTATTTGTATTGCTGTATTGTATTTTCATCATATTCATGGATTTTGTTTTGTAATATTTTGAAGAATACATATTCTTCTGTAGTCTAACAAACCGCCACAACAGAAATGTAAACATAATTATGTTTAGTGAAATCTATGAGGAAAAAAAAATAAAAATAAAAAGATAGGTGTTTATTTGCCTTACCAAATGTGATGTTCTGAAAAATTAACAGTTTTAAAATTGGACCCTCCTCTCCCTGTCCCACAAAAGGCAAGGGAGCCCTGGAGGGTAGGGCTGGGTAGGAGGGAGCCATCCTGCTTCCCACCCCTCTTTGCTGCTTCAAAAAGCCCTTGGCTGGAGGTGCCACCCAGCCGGTTGTCTCGCCCAGCAACCGCCATGTCTCTTGCCTCCCGAACCAGCACCCAAGGCCGCTATCCAGTCCACCTGCTCACCAGAAGGTGCATTTAAATGTCCTGTGCAGTGAATTGCCTGGGGACAAGCATCTCTCGGTGAATCGCCCAGGAGAAAGTGTTAGGGCAGGAGCACTGGTTAGGGAGGAGTGCTGGCAGAGGGCCAGCCAACTATAAACACCGGTGGGGGGTGGCTGCGGTGGGGGGCCCATGGAGAAGTGGGCATGGCAATATGGCCGGCGCCAATTGTCCTAGACCCCCCCCCTTGCAACAGCACATTTTTTAGGAGAGATTGTCTCATTATAAACAGAAAAAGCAAAACCAAATAAAGTAGACTAACAGTAACTGAGAAAATATTAAGCATAAACCAATACTGTCACCAATTTCTGATGACAATCAAATACTCATTCTAGATAGGTTTGGGATTAATCTGAAAGATTAGAAAGATCAAATCAATGTTAATTATTTAAATTATCTTTGGAAAAATCCATGTTTGATTTTTATATATCGGTGATATTTTAAAACCATGAACATTATTTGTTTGGTCTTAAAATTCTATATATCTCAACTTTTCCAATCCCCTTGATATGAAATAATTTGGGAACTAAAATATAACTCATATGGTTTGGCTTCTCTTTTTCATGATATATTTTGGTGTGAAATCCATAGGCCTCAATATATGTAACCTCATTTAACAATTGCAATTGGCACCAGCAATGTGGTCATTAAGTCATTGTTAAGTGAAAAATCACCAGACCATGAGTTTCCAGAACTTGATTCATGAGGAAGCTGAGTAAAAGGGAAAACCTTATTGCCTTTCCCCCTCCCCACTCCCTACTCTTTGGAATGTTTATCCCAATGCTGGGATAATTAGTAAGAAGAGAATTAATGTGTGTATTCATATTCTTGAAGAAAAAGAAGAGATTACAAGAGAATAAGCAGTCACACAATGGGAAATACACATCAAAAGGCACATGCTAGCAATCTGTCATCCCTGAGCCACTTAGGAGGCAAACAAGGCATTCAGTGTGCAACTGATTAGAGTCTTGTCAGTATCAGGCACCTATGGAAGCTAGGAGAATTTTAATAAACTACCGTAATTAAGTTCACAGAGTTAAGCTTGTTAACCTGTGGTTAGTACTTTCTGAGACAGGCTACCTGCAGAGAAAAGTTCAGTAAGAGATAGCTTGTTTAGCCCCATTCTGTGAGAGGGGAAAGAAAGAAAAATAAACAGGCCAGGCATAGGACAATGCATCCTAAGCAATAGTAATGGTAAACATGTGATTGAGAGAGAGCAAGTAAGCTGCTGAGAAAACTGTAGATCCAGGCACTATCACTGTCATAGCCATAGTCATTCTACAAGGCCACTGCTAAATGAGGACTATCTGTATGACTTTTCAGTAGCTCATCAAAGGCACACATGCTCTTTTTGGTTGCATCTACACCATAACCACACATCTGGGGTTTGTGCATAGCCAAAATAATTAATTCAAATCACCAGCAGAGTAAATGTATTTGACTACAGTAGAAGATTGTACTTTTTTTAATCAACGAACAATTTTTAAGTAATTTGATCAAATTTATTTCAATTGTTTTATCTATGATTATACATTTTTAGAAAAATTCTTGTGGTCAGAAAAAAAAGAAAAGAACAAGCAAATGCTTTTAGCACAGTATCAACAGCATAACATTATATTTCAGTTTTGTGACCAAAAAGTAAAATCTCTGCCAAGTCAGATTGATTCCTGATGACTACCCTGACACATTCATGTATTTTTCTGAGCAACAAAAAGGACATGATTTGCCTACAATGGGGTGTTTTTTCAACTTCCAAGCTTCTTCCACAAGTTTAATAATCCTCAGAGGTCTGCCAATCAATACTAACTAGGCCTTATCAAGCTTAAGTCCAAACATGCTGAGACAAGATTCAAAAAACACTTCTGATTCCCATGAACAATTGCCGTCATCGTGACATCTCCAAATTCATGTCCAATGCCACCTTTATCAACCAACCCTAGGAAGCTCTTAGGTAACACAGTACAGCACTCCAGGAGTTCTCTTCTGGCCCTTCTGGCTGAAGTAATGGGCCAAAGATGGTTCTGTAGGTACCACTGCCCACTCCAACAAACATGAATTCACCATCGCTTGGACCCACCCACAGGACACTTCCCAGGTGGCATGTTTTTAAATAGACATTACGTGGTTCCCACACCCATTCAACTGAATACATACATTTGACTCAACAAATACACTCACTGAAATAAATACATAATCATTCAACCAAATCAACTTAATGTACACTCAAGCCCAGCAGTTTATACTTGTAAGGGCTAGGCTGATATTTATATAATAATGCAAAGTAAATATGCCTTAACCACTCAAAGGATGTATTGATTACCACTAAAATATGATTTTAACCAGTGCTTTTTTTCTAAAAAAAAAAAAAAAAGGTGCCGAACTCACACACATCACACAACCTGTCTTGCCTACCCTACAAGGTTCCATCCAAAAAAGGTGCCGGAACTCCATTCTGGGCGTTCTATGAGAAAAAAAGACCTGATTTTAACACTTCAAAATCTACATAGTGAGAGATATTTGAAGGCTGTATGTACAGATCCTTCAAATAATCCCTCAGAATTATTCTTAAATATTCCATTTTATCAGTGTATAATAGAAATAAATAAAACATTAAGTGCAAGTATTAGAAGTATTAAAACATGAAGTAAGATAAGCAATATAAGATATGGGTTACATACAGTATTTTGCTAATATCCTTTCACAGGAACTGAACCCCTGAGAATCTCAGGT
This sequence comes from Protobothrops mucrosquamatus, assembly GCF_001527695.2. Taxonomy (NCBI): domain Eukaryota; kingdom Metazoa; phylum Chordata; class Lepidosauria; order Squamata; family Viperidae; genus Protobothrops; species Protobothrops mucrosquamatus. Next base: position 2,240,383 of record NW_015386356.1, read on the forward strand.
AATGTTAGCATCTGGTCAAGCATACCTGGGCTTGGAAGCCAAGTAAGGTCAGGCCTAGTCTGAAGAGCATCAAACTAGATTGGTTTGTCACGGAAAAAGCCACTTTCAGAAGGGAAGCAATAGTAAAACACTTCATATTATTGCTCAGTGAACTACATAAAAGTAGCTACAAAGTGACCAGGCAGTTGAGCTCAGATCAAAGGACTTGACATTATTGAAACTCCTGAAAAAAGGAACCAGCAGCAAAGGAATAAAAACGTATCAAGAGGATTGTGCGATACCTAAATTCAAAGTAGTCCATCAATTTATTTGTATGATTATTTATTTCATATATTTGCATGCTGCCACAATAAAAAAAATGACTTGGTGGTTCATATATACAATAGAAAGTAAGCCTATATAAAAATTAAAAGTATAGCAACACAACAGAATTAGAAAAAGAACAACAGCTGACAATAACAACTCAAATAAGGGGAAAACTCTCCCCAAAAAATCTTTTGGTCTTCACAAACTTGCAGAAAACCAACAAAGATGAGATGAGGTAAATGTACAGGTACAATACCTTTACTAATAAATTAGGCTGGGGCCAGATACTCCCCCTTCCCGTTCTCCATACTTATACCCTGAAAACTCCATAAACCTATCACTCTGCACACAAATCTTATCAAATAAGAAAAGAGATGGCAAAATGCTGTTAGATGCCACAGATACCAAGCCAAGCATTAACATGACTGAAATTAATTAGGGATACTTTGCAGTCAATTATGCTGCCAGCTATAAAAGATAAGCAAGAAGTTGCAAAAAGTGGCTTACAAGAAAACAAGAATTCTGAAGAAGCAGGCAAAAGCAAAAGAATAGCTGAATTAAGGCAGCAAAAATGTACTTGAAATATAATTAAAGGTTAAAAATACAGCTACTGCAGTACTGACACGTATTTACTGATAAGTACTGACACATATTGATACGTTAACTCAATCCCAACTTCCAGCAGATATGGCAGAGAAGAAATACAGAATGTATTTTTTTCCAATCTGTATACTTGCAGGCTAATAAAAAAAATAAATATGAACATAACTACATCTTCCCATTCTCATTTTGATAAACCTTGCAGCAAATTGATTAATAAATGTTTCTACAAGTTTTATGTATCATGTCTGGGGCCAATGTCTTTCTCATTACATCTGGACATCTAAGTTTCATCAGTGCCACAATCTTCCTACATACTAGCCAAGTACCTGAGGAGTCTTGTGCTCTCAACTCTAGGCATCCATTACTTTTAATTCCTAGTGTACAGTTTCTATTGTTTCCTAATGTAAATACATTGCTTTCTGTAAGCTTGAAGTTTATTTCATAAAAGTTTCACTTCTTGGTAACTAACTTGACCTCAGACATCTTATTCAAGTTTTCATTTTTCAAATTACAATGTGAAAGCTTCCAGACATTGGGGAATTTTAGCAAGTCCCTTGTAATATCATCACATTACCTTTCCATAACTATGCTCATTTTAGAGACGTTTGAAGAGTCCAAGAAGAAAAAGAATGTATGAATGTGCCTAGTACTTTAGATCAAAAGCATTTTTTAAAAAAAAGTTCTTTCTTATTAATCATTTGCCAAATACAATTCAGAGCTACACATTCAAAACAAAGCCACATACTACATTTGTATACTTAGACTTTACTGGATTGTGATAAAGGACAAATGAATTAGATTGCTGATTATCTTTACTTGGAAGCTTTAAAAGTTCCTCATCATGAATAGTAAACAGTTACCTGTATATCTTATTTTAAGAAGAAATAACTTGAACTGACAAAAATCCATCTGGTATCATTCTAACATTTATTTATTAAATTTATATTGTTGCTCATCTCACTCTGCAAAATGACTCTGTTAGGTTATTTTATCAAAATTCTAATAAAGAAAACAATAATCTTTTCCTCTGCATCAGATATAATTTTACTGCAAAGGTATGTGGGAATTACCTTGGGAGACTTGGCCCAGAGATGCAAGCTACCGTGTATAAAATAGATAGTAAACTGCAATTCCTTCTAGCACTGAAGATATTACCTAGATGGGTAATGAAATGTCTGCACAATCAAGCTCAGAAACATCAAGGACTCCACTGTGCTGCCTCTTATCTGACCCTTCCCTAGGCAGCATCTCTAGACCTTTCCACATAACACTACCAATAAAATTGTACCTGATAGCCAGATAATGAAACATCTGCACAACCAAGCTCAGAGGGGCACTAAGGATCACAATTCAACTTTGAGCTACAAATATTCTTTTTTATTGAGACAACATAGTCCAAACTAGAGAATGGGCAGGCAAGAGGCTCATAAGAGATCCTCCATTATTTCTCAAGGAAAAGGGGATGGGACAAGACTTGTACTTTCCAGACTTGTAAGAATCTGTTAATGTAACTTACAATGAAATAGAATTAGCTGATCTGGTCCCATTTCTTCTCTGGTCTATTTGATAAAGCTAAAATTTATGTATCTCTGTATATATACTTCCTTACTTTTATGCTAAACTAAAGAAAACTCCACTAATTGTGCCTGTATCAGATAGGGTTGCTCCACCCTCATTATTTTTTAATCTCTGCACCTTTTTCAACTCTATGCTTTTTTATATGCTTGCAATACTACATAAGAATCTATGTATGGTTACATTATACAGTATATTACGGTATTATGATATTTGCAACTCATTTGTGACTCCTTTCTTGATAATTCTCAGTGCGGAATTTGCCTTTTGACAGTTGTTGCACATTAAGGTGACATTTTCCTTGCCTAAACTATTGTAATTTCACAATCCATCAATGACTGATACCCGAGATCTCAGCAACACAAATATCAAATGAATTTTCTTTAGCCTAATGAGCACAACTTCAAACTTTGCTTAGACTGATTCATATTTACTACTTTAATTCCACAAGTTGGGGAATGTTTTGGAGTGCTTATTATAACTTTGTTTTAACTAGCCCTCATAATTTGCTGTTATCAGATAGAATCTTGAAGTTCAGCTCAGCTACTGCTGACAAAGGAGGACTTATTTTCTGCAACAAATGGAAATGGTTTGTATTACCTTCTTCAGAGTTGTTTTCTTGACTTCCCAGCCTAGCGTACAGCAACATGTTCCTTATTTCCTCCCTTTCAAGTATTAATCACGTTCAACTATATTTAATGTTTTCAATATTGGCAACTTTTTCTGCTGCTTAATTCCAGGTAATTTATGCAGAATGTTAAAATGCACGATTCCCAATACAAGTATTTATAGAAATATTTCCATTGGAAGATCTGTCCATTTACTGAGATTCTCTGCTTACCCATCTTTAACCAATAACTATTTTACATTAAAACGATGCAACCCACTTTCCCCAGATTAATTTCTCAACTATCAGCTTACATTCCCTGAAAAATAAAATACATTATCAACAGGTTTCTAATATAATTGGATGAAATGCAGAATATCAACATGGAACAGAGTAATAACCACCAGGGTCTGTGAGAGAGATGCAATTATAAAAGCACAGTGCAATTATAAATGCACAGATTGGGTTTATACTCTGTTCTTAAAGCAATTGTAGAGTCCTCTCTCTATTCATTTTCAAATTTCTCAATCGGTGAAAGCACTGAAATCAAGGATCTCTCAACTAAAGCAATGTTAATAACATCAAGGATTAAGTTGTCCAAATTGGTCTATTCAGTGTACAAGATAAATTTGCTTTAAGCAGTTACTGTATTACTCTAGGAATCTTGTCATCTGATACCAGTCTTCTGGCTAGTTAATACTAGACTGAAGAGATTTAGACTATGCATGAGTCATCTAACGTCAACTTTTCTTAGGCAAAAGGAACACCAGATAAATGATGTTTATACTTGCTGTGATTGTTTTTCATGAGAAAGGACCTGATTTAATTCAAGAATATGCAGGTATTAGCAAGATTTTGTATAATATCTCTACATATGGTTTTTGACTGAATTGCTTTTCTTTATAATTAATATTCATAAAATAAATTATTCACAAACATTTTTGAATACAAGGAATGTAATCATGTGCTACTATAGCAATAGTTGCCATAAAAGGTGTAAGAATAAGATCTTAGATAGAAATCAAATTGTGACTTAATTCTCTTCCTAATGATAAGTTTATATTCTTACAAAATTGTGTTCAAATTCTGATCCTTACGATGCTCAAAGTGTGAATCTATTTTGTACCAATAAAAACTGAGCTCACTCACAATCATGAACTACAGTCTGATGAATATAATTATACAAAATAAGAAATTTTAAAAACAAGTTCTGATTAAAAAATGCCTAAAATAATTATTATGCAGTTCAAGGCTGAAAATTAAAAGCAACTTAAAAGAAATGCTGTGTTGGAAAGTTTGCTGTTCTTCCCTTCATCTTGCTTGCATACAAACACACACAGGCACACAAACACAGACAGACAAAGTTAAAAATGAAAAGCTCTCTACAAAAACAGGTAGTTTTTGGTATGGTATGCAAATTTTGGGATTTTATATATTTGATGGAGAAAGGTTTTACCAAAGGGATAACATTTTTGTGCCTTAGAGAAAAAAAATAAAATTATAAAAGGGTGTAACCTTTGGCTGAAATATATCAACTGCATTTAAGCAAAGATCTATCTGCATCCATTCATGTACATTCTATTTTGGATACCACTAGAAGGTGGAAGATTTATTAAAGTCTGATTCAGGAGCTTACACTATGGATTTCTGAAATCTGAAATTCATATTCATGATCTGCTCTATTTTGCTTAATTTCACTTTCAGTATTTGGGCAAAATGACCAGGGGGATTTACCTTAAAACATGATTAAATGGTTTGTTTGGTTTTTTTGTAATATGACAAATATTGCTTGATGTCTGCCACCCTGATTAAAAAAAGCAGTGTTCCTTGAAAAGCTTTAATAAGGAACAATACACACACTTATTTGGCACTAAACCCAACTATATACAGTAGGATTCTTGATTAACTATGCATAGGACAGGAGAATCTGTAGCCAAAATAGAGCCATGCTCTATAGACAACTGAAGCTAAGTTTGATTCACCCATGGTTAGAAAGAATCAAAGAAGAAATTATGCATAACTCAGATCCAAACAAGGAATGAGTAAGTACACTATGGAGCGAAGGCCGAATGCAATTCCTGAAATCCATTTTGAGGCTCTCAGAGCCCTCTCTAGATATAGATTAGTGAATTTCAGCAATGGATTTGCTGAAAATCAGAAATTCTGTCCCTTGAAATTTGACATGAAATCTGCAATATTAAGGAAAACAAATGTTCCCATAAAATTTGGAAAAATTTGGAATCTTAGCTCTATCAATATAGATCAGACATGTCAAACTCGCAACATCATGTGTCGTCACGCAACGTATCGGGACTGTTTTGCCATTGCCGGCAATGGGGTGGAGGCGGCTTCCGCTTGACATGTCCGGCCCATGGGCTGGCAGTTTGACATCCCTGGTATAGATGAATGATTCACACAAGTTCCACTGTAGCAACTGAAACTTTCCAAAATGTTTAACATGGTGTTCAACTATCCTAAGATTTCCTTATTCAAATCAAGACAAACCTCCGTCTCAAAAAGCATAGGGACAGAACATAATCTGGGGAAGCCCAACAGGTGAAAAGCCATAGGATTATAGAAAGATTCTCCAGCATTATAGTAATGTGTAATGCGTACCATAATGGGCCACTGAGAAAATCTAGAAAAAATCTTTACCCTCTACCAATGCATAGCAAGTTAAGGGGAAAAAAAACCTGTTGAACAAAGCATTAGAAGATAGCATAAACTTCCATGTCCAGCAGTTACAGAACAAAACCTCAAATACATTGTTGTCTATATATTTCTTCAACTAATAATTGATAATACAAAAACTGTCTAATATATACTTTTTATAATTAAAGATAGTTATCATGGGTTAAAATACATTAATTTCACTGGGCTTTTGAATCATTTACGCCTTCTCCAACTTATTAAAACACTAAATTAAAACTTCAACTGACCAAAGCCTCTGTGGCTGGCAATAGGTCAACATTTATGGATGCATCTGGTGACAACAATGGCACATGCAAAACTGTTACTTGGATAGTAAATAATAAGGAGCATAAATTGACAAATGAAATAAAAAAAATAAATGAAAAAAGTGTATAAGAGAGTACATGACATTCTTGACTTATGACTGGCTGTTTCACAACTGTTCAGTCATGACAGCCTTGGGATGGATGCTCCACACTCCACTCCCAGCTGCCCTAAAATGGACTCCCGGGTCACGTGGCTGCAGTCCGGGCTCTTGGCAAATGGCTCACCTTTATTATGGGCTGCCCTACCCTGCAATCACGTGACTATGATTTGTGATGGTTTCTGGCAAAAAACACCCTTTCAGAAGAATGGGTTCGCTTAATGACTGTGTCATTCACTTAACAACTGTTGCGAAAAATGTCAAAAAAAAAAAAAGGGTCCAGTCACAAGGGTGCCTTGACTTATGACTGCAATGACTTAAAATTGGATTCCCGGTCCCAATTGTGGTCATGAGTCCAGGACTATTTGTAATAGGAAGAGGAAGAATGTAATAGAGCCAACTGATTTGTTGTGATGTGCCAAATATTCTACAAGTAGTCCTTGACTTACAACAGTTCATTTAGTGACCGTTCAAAGTTACAACACCACTGAAAAAAGCGACTTATGACCATTTTTCACACTTACGACCATCGCAGCATCCCCATGGTCATGTGATCAAAATTTGGAAGCTTTGCAACCGGTTCATACATATGATGGCTGCAGTGTCCCGGGGTCATGTGAATCATCTTTTGTGACTTTCTGACAAGCAAAGTCAACGGGGAAGCCAGATTCATTTAACAACTGTGTAACTAACTTAACTGCAGTGATTCACTTAACAACTGTGGCAAGAAAAGTCGTAAAATGGGGCAAACTCACTTAACAAATGTTTCACTTAGCAACATAAATTTTGGGCTCAATTGTGGTTGTAACTCGAGGATTACCTGTATTCTACGAAAAGAACTGTAGGCTTCAAATGGCCTGTGGCAACCAAACCACCCGTGTTCCAAACATTTTGGTCAAGATTCTATCTGGAACAGAACTGGTTAATTTCAAATATGGTAAAAAATGCAGACAGAAATGCTTTGAATAGTCCATTTGATTTTAGATTTTACTATAAAAATTATTCTTGTCTCCACAATTAGGGTTTTAAAATCTGCAATCTGGTCCAGTATGAGGGAAAAGATAAAAAATGTTCCAAATTGGCAAAGGCCACATTAGAGGGAGTTGAAGAGAAATGTTAGAGAGAAGTAGTGGGAAGTTAAGGAGCACCTGACTCTATAAGTGAGCCATTCTTGAAAAAAAAATACCATTGGAAAAAAAGATTGAAGACTGGTGATCTATTTAGCGCAGGCATGTCAAACTGCCGGCCCGCGGGCCAGATGCATCATACTGAAACTGCACCCACCTATTGCCGGCAATGGGAAAAAAGTCGCGATATGTCGTGCGACGTCAACTGACATAGCAAGTTTGACATGCCTGATTTAGAGGGAAAGAATCAGGTGAACATCACTAACTTGGTGTTGGACTGGTGCTTCTGCTAGAAGGGCAGAGACTAGTAAAATGCATGGATTAAATTATGTGTCAGGAAATATGAACTAGTGTCATTGAGGTTATTGTGGGTACATGAAAGTAGAAAACTCTAGCTTAATGACAGCTACATTCCAGAAAACCTATTGGGGGAGAGGGGATAGGAAATTGCAACTTTCTGAATAAATATAATCCAGAGGTTAAAAAAAATGGTTAGATTTGACATTAAGGGGTGAGCAAATGGGGATAAGATAAGGGACATACCATAATCAATGAGAATGATCACTGGGGTATGAATGTCTTCAAAAATGTTTCTTTCAAATATGTGGTTTAAATACAGGATGTTTATATGTACTATACACACAGCAAGGTGTTGAATATGAGCCTAAAAGCATGATTGATCTACTGACATGATGAAAGATGAAGAGAATCAGTGAAAGATTCAAGGATGATAAAGAGTTTCTGGATGTGGGACATACCATGAGGTGATGACAGAAACGTATTGCATAATGCTTAGAGAAAAGAAAAAGATAATTATAAAGATTTAAGGGAACCATACAATAAAATTAATACGTTTGAATTATGGAATGTTTTGCATGAATATGTAGTTATTATTAGTATTATTAAATTTATTTTCCACCTATCTCACCATGGATTTACTCTAGGCGGCTTGCAACCATAAACAAAAACAAAGAAATAAAAAGGCAGTTTAAATAAAACAAAATTACAATAAAATGAACAGGGAAAAAGAAAACAAATGAAATACACTGATAAAAATGTAAATGTAAAAAAAGATTGACGACTGGGGAACAGAGACCGGGAGGGGGAGGTAGAGTCTGCTGTCAATCTAGTCAGCCACCTCCAGAGTAGAATTCCCACATTGGATTGGATCAAATTGGTAGCTGAAGATTGATTGCTAAATGCAAAAAGAAAGTGTATGATAATAAATTGAAAATCTAATGAGAGGCTCTACACTGAGCAGGACTAAGGTAAGGTTGTATGATATTCCCATAGTACATGGGGTGTGTTGACTGGGGACAGGAAAATACATGTATGCAGATGATATCATGTTGCTGGCTGGAAACCTGTATGATTTGTAGCAAACATTAGAAGGTGTTATACAATGAATATGGTTTTGTAAATCAATGTAATAAAAACCATTGCCTGACAAGGAAAAGATCTGCAAACGATGACAGAAAAATAGTGGGTGGTTTGTAGTCTATTCTGAGATCTGAATGACAACAAATAACATAAATAGCTGAACACTATGAAGCACAAATCATTCAATTTAAGTAAAATCAGCTATTTCAATCAGATCAAAGGCCATTCTAGCAAACTATAAATGGCAACAGAAGTTCTGAAAATGAAAAATCAAACAAAAAGAAAACAATCCAGTTTTGGAAAGGTCTCTGAGAAGCTCAAAAAAAACTATAATAAAATGCTGGATGGATAAAAGAATTTAAAGATGAATTTAGTAAAAATCACATGGAATAATTAATGACAACAGCAGAAATAGTTAAAAATGGAGTGAAAAGGATTAAAAATTGGACATCTGGAATTCATCAAGTGCGTGGCTTTGGGTTCAAATATTTGTTAGTTTACATCCAATTATAGCTAAACCGTATGATGAAGTATTGCATAAAGGAGACATCAGCAACTATTAATAACTTACAAAACCTATTGATTCAAAAAGACCCAGCAAAAGGGACAACACCCAGGAAACTACAGGTGGATACCACAGTTGCCTACAATGTTTAAGTTACTTACAAGCATAGTGGAGGGCATCCAAGATTATTTAGAAGAAATTCCTTCCAGTAGAGCAGAAAGGAAATGAAAGCAGAGGTACAAAAGATAAATTTTTGATTGATAAATTGGTTGTGGATAATTGCAAAGGCCAAAAAACCAATTTACAAATGGTCTGAATTGATTATAAAAAATCATTTGATTAATTATCATACAGTTGGATCAAGTGTTTGGAAACAACTGGTGTCAGTAAAAACACTACAATGTTTATAGAAAAAGTAATGAAGCAGAGGAAGATGGAATTGATAGTTGGAAATGAATAATATGGGCTTGGGAGAATCAAGAGAGGCACTTTGCAGGATGACTCATTTTTATCATTTGTCATTGCTACAATCCCACTTTCAGTGATTTTGAAGAAAACAAATATTGGCTATCAAACAGCATTTAAAAATGCTAATAAATTCTTACATTTGCTTTATATGGGTGATCTGAAGCTTTATGGAAAATTAGAAATCAAAATCTACTCACTGACAATCATTGTAACAATTTTTAGCACAGATAAATCAATGAAATTTGGCTTTGAGAAATGTGCTTGAGTAGCAATAAATAGGGATAAAAATCACAAACAGTAAAGGAATTGAAATGGCAAATGGCCAAACCATCAGGAGCCATCAGAATGAAGCCTACAAATATATGGGCATTTTATAGCTGGATAACATCAAGCATGGACAAGTTAAAAATGTGATTAGTAAAAAATACATCCAAAGAGTGATAAAATTGCTAAAGACTAAATTGAACAGTGGAAACACCATCAAAGCCAGCAATATCTGGGCCATATCTGTGATATGATCCATTATTAACTGGATAGAAGTTGAACTGTTGAGTTTAGATCACAAATCAAGAAAACTCATGACTATTCACTATGTATTACATCCCCATAGTGATATAGATAGATTATACCTGCCCCGCAAAAATGGAAGAAAAGATTTACTTCAAGTCAAAGAAACTGTTGAAGGAGGAAAGCATGGATTGGCTGATGACATAAAAGACAGCCAAGAACAAGCATTGATACAAGTTAAAAATTGGGGTTTACTGAATGTACAAGAAATGAAACATGAATATGAAAGTAACGTAATAAAAACACGGACAGAATGCCGGCAAGAAAAAATATCACATGGTCAATTTCTATAAAAGATTGAGAAGAAGGTGGATAAATATAATCTGGCAATAGCTTACAACTGGAACATTAAAAAAAGAAACTAAAGGCTTGATTTTGGCTGCTTAAGAGCAAGCTGTTTGAACTAATGCAATCAAGGCCAGAATTGAAAAATCATCAAATGATTCAAAGTGCAGATTGTGCAAAGGAGCAGAAGATACAGTAGACCTCAGGTGTCAAACTTGATCACGTGACGTGACGTATTGTGGCTTTTTTGCCTTTGTGGAGCCAGGGTGGACGTGACCTGTGTGTGACGCATCCAGCTCGCAGGCTGCCAGTTTGACACCCCTGCAGTAGACAATACATTCGGTTCAAACAAGGAGATCACAAACTGAATATAAACAACAACATAACAGAATTGCCAAAATGATTCACTGGAACATCTGTAAAATAATCATGTGAAAATATTGAAAAATTAGTGGGAATATATAGTTGAAAAAATAGTCAAGATTGAGCAGGTTAAAATATTATGGGATTTATGAATACAAGTATAAAGGTCTTAGCCCAGAATACATCAGATTTAACTGTGATTAAAAAGAAGAAAGTGTAGATAATTGATGTGGCAATATGAGGATGTAGTTGAGTAGAAGACAAAGAATTGGAGTAGATCACAAAGTATTAAGACTTGAAAATCGAAGTTGAAAGATTATGGCATAAACTGACTATGGTGGTCCCAGTGGTTATTGACATTGGGTGCCATAGCAAAAAAAACTTGGACAGCACTTAAAAAAATCTGTGTACCGACAAAATTCCCATCTGTCAATTAAAAAAAGCCACACTGTTTGGATCTGCACATATACAGATAGTCCTAAACTTACAACAGTTTATTTAGTGGCCGTTCAAACTTATGGCACTAAAAAAAGTGACTTATGACCATTTTTCACACTATGACTATCCCCATGGTCACGTCATTTACATTTGGATGCGTGACAACTGACTCACATTTATGACAGTTACAGTGTCCCGGGGTCATGTCATCCCCTTTTGCAACCCTCTGACGAGCAAAGTCAATGGGGAAACCAGATTCACTTAACAACCGTGTTACTAATTTAACAATTGCAGTGATTCACTTTACAAATGTGGCAAGAGAAGTCATAACATAGGGTAAAACTCAACAAATTTCTCACTTAGCAACATATATTTTGGGCTCAATTGTGGTCGTAAATTGAAGACTACCTGTACTATGCCGATTCATTATGACATCCTAATTTCATAGGAAGACCTCAATGCATATAAAGACCAACACCAGCTAAAGCGCTGGCATCTGTGACCTCATATGTTGTGTATATAATAAAAACTGGAGCACCACTTGAACATCATTGGCATTGACAAAATCAGTCAATTGCAAAAGGTAGCTTTACTCTGAACAGTTTATGTCCTGTGATACAAGTAGTCCTCAACTTACAACAGTTCATTTAGTGACTATTCAAATTTACAAAAGCACTGAAAAAAGTGATTTATGACCATTTTTCACACTTTCACACAACCATGGCAGCATCCGTATGATCATCTGATCAAACTTCAGAGGCTTGGCAACTAGTTCATTCTTATAACCATTGCTGTGTCCCAAGGTCATGTGATCACTTTTTGCAATCTTCTGACAAGCAAAGTCAATGAGTAAGCCAGATTCACTTAACAACCAAGTTACTAACTTATCAACTGCAGTGATTCACTTAACTGTGGCAAAAAGGTCAGAAAATGGGGCAAAACTCACTTAACAGCAAATTTGGGCCCAATTGGGTTCATAAGTTGAGGACTACCTGTACTTTAGCACCATCCAACATCAACATCTATCTATCCCAGATCCTTGGGAATGATTCGACAGGTGGAAAAAAATGCCCAAAAATGGTATAGGGTTTCCTGCCTAAGCAGGAGGTTGGACCAGATGACCTCCAAGGTCCCTTCCAACTTTATTATTATTATTATTATTATTATTATTATTATTATTATTATCTAGCTAATTGCGACAAATCATAATTTTTAAACTTGTATGTCACCTGAGTCCCAATGACTTTCTATGGCTCAAATCACAATTTCTCTCAGAGCAAAAAAATATTTTAGCACAAGATTTGAGAAAAGTTAAGATTTATACCATAAAACAGATCTCTTAAGAAATAATGCTTGAGGATATTAAACATCCTGTAGACTTCCAAGGCTCTGAAACTGACAGTATAAAAATAAAAATAACTGGTAGACTAATCAGTTTCTCTTAGCAGTGCTAAGACAGATGCAAAAAATAAATACCTTATCAAGATCTACTATTACTCAAAAATTCAGTGAAAGTAAATTTCCATGGTTCAAGAAACTATTAGAACATTTTGTGATAGTTTTTAATGTGCTATATCTAATGGACATTTCTACAATGACCAAGTTATGACTATAAAATTATCACAAAGACCATTCACAAGAAAGAAGATTACTGCAGTTGAAAGTTAATTTAATTTGAAGAAGAGGAGAGTGTAGGAAGTGAAGAATGTGCACACTCAGCTTCTGCTCAGGGACCTGTTTAATAGCTCCTCTCCTCTCACGCTTGGTGGCTTATGAACAATGGACAATATTCCAGCCAACCTCGCTTTGCTGAACTATTTTGGGAGCTATTGAGTTCAATTATTGAACAGACGTCTCTTGAAAATGGATTGTTTGGGAAAGAAAATAATCTTCTAATTGAGGAAACTGGCTTCTGAACTATGCCGGTCATTTACCATAGAATTAGTTAACTTTTCCAGCCTTTCATACCATCCTAGGCTTTAATATTAATATTTTCCAGTAAGTCTATTTCATCTCATCAAGTGCTAAGCATTATAGAAATGGCTACAACTGGGCACTTGATTCAGTGAGCCACTAAAAGCATATGTGGGGAGTTAAGTTTGTCAATAAAGGAGAAACAAATCACTTATTATTTCATATATCATCCCATTATATTTTCCTGGTTAAGTGCTCCAACTTGGCCAACTGCATGTGGTAGATTTGAGATACATTAAAACATCAATTCTGGATTAGAATATGGCCCATCAACAGCTTTTATTTTCCTGTCACTTCTTTTTGCATGCCATTCTTAACATTCTTGAATTATGGATACCTACTGTACGTCCACAAAATGTACACTGCTTCATTTCCAAGCAACCCTGACTTGTAGACCTGCTCTCCAAGTTCCTAACACTTTAAGAATTCAGATAATTATAAGGTACTAAAAGAGGTTTTACTAGAATATAGCCTTTTGGCATAAGAAGCAAGCACAAAGAAAGAAGGACAGAGAAAACCTAAATGGTTTTCTTTGAGACAAAGAATATTAAAGCTTCATTCCTAGATTTTCTGTAAGCCTTCCTTATTTTGCTTTAAAAAAATCTTGCTATTTAGAATTAAGCAGTCTCAGCTTACTGACTATCTATACCAGGGGTCTCCAACCCCCGGTCTGTGGATTGGTACAGGGCTGCAGCATGCCAGCAACTGGTCCGCACAAACAAGCAAAGCAACATCCATGAGATGCAGGGAGCACACAAACCCACACACTCTCAGGTCCATGGAAAAACTTTTCTCCACAGAAATTGTTCCTGGTGCCCAAAAGGTTGGGGACCTCTGATCTATATTGTTGCTCTCCAGATAGAAATTAGCCACAGTAATATTTTTCCTATACATTTTATATGTATACAATTAAATAAAAATATGTATATACATATCCACACACTTTCTTACTTCTCTGCTACAAATTTCAAAAAGCATGATGATTCCAAGATTAGAAGCAAAGATCATTCTGAACTGCAGAAAGATTTCCCCTTTGGGGACTGCATAATTTACTTAAATCTTTCACTCAGAGAAACATGATTGACTCACTAATTACTGTGCAAAAACATCTTTTGCTTAAGGTTCTAATACTTCAACTTGATTATTCTACTTGTAAATATTAACACTGAATTGTACATATTCAAAGTACTATGTATTTTGTATTGCTGGTGTTGTTTCTCTGATTATCAAATATGTTTATTTTATATAAGCTATTATTGTATAACTTAAATATATTGTATCTTAAAGTAATATGAATTTTCAGGACAAGATGCTGAACATGCCTCATGTCTTGTATTGTCTTGGGTTCTGATGTAATACCTGACCATAATTCAGTAAACCAAGCTTCAAACATGGGCACACTTTGCCATATCTTGTCATTATGCTCTTTGTTCTTCTGTAATTTTACTAATTCAGCTAAACTGACATGCTATGGTTTCTATTGCCCTCAAGTCTAAAATGCAAATCTGATTATGAGTTGCAATTCTTCTTTTGAAGTTAGATGTAATTGCAAACTGTTGTCTGCAAGGGAGAAAAGGGGAGGGTCCAGGAGGAAATGTATGGTTTGGAGCTCACTTATTTAAGTCAACTCAAGGGTCAATGTTCCATTTGAACTAGATCACTGTGAAGATACTTTACAGATAATATAGAATTTTTTAAAAAATTAAAAAGTTAAAAATATAGTTTTGAATAAACTTGGAAAAATATTTCTCAATAATTACCTTTCTAACAGTTAATCCTTATTCTTCCATCCATTTTTTAAAAATACCACTTTGGCTTAATATTCTCTATGCAAGAGCCGAGAATATGTACCCATCAACCAACTTCCAGCAGTCGCAGTTGGACTGGCCAGTAATGGTGTCTTCTGTTCAACTTCTACAAAATCTTAAGAGACATGGATTGTTCTTACCTCAATCTACACCACAAGTAGTATTTTAAAATATAAAGTTTACAAATGCGTATTTCATTTTCACGACAAAATAAATTTAAAGAGACTTTAAGGCAAAATGTATTTCAAAGCAAAAAAAAAAAAATCAACTAGGAAAACCAGAGTAATAAAAGACAGCACCTTCCAAAAATAAATTGAAGAAATAGAACGATTCCTCTGTTAGTATTTTATATGAGATATTTAACATGACTCTTCTTGCAAGTCTAAAATAAATATGCCAAGTACTGGAGGAAATAGGATGCTTTATTAATAAAGAACAACTACAAGATGGGTTTGTGACAAGACTAGAGAAGCAGAATATCTCAGAGACACAGAATATGCTTCCTACATAACCCATTAAAAGGTTCAAATTCAACTTATATGATGGAGCTGAGCTTCCAAAGAACCTCAACCATTCAGAGAAGACAATTCTACATAACATGACTTGATACAAAGAAATCTGTTTTGCCTTTGCATGTTAAATCTCTGCATAGATTTCTTATTGTCTGACTTCTATATTACAAAGGTCATTATATGAACAATCATTGTTGTATAAATGCAGGTGGCAGATGGTCAATCAAATATGTAAATCCAATAGCCAGAAAAAAACAACTTATAGGAGGCGTACCTTGTGTTTACTATCAAAGCTGACACCAGCCAAAGCATAGACTCAAAGAAGTAGTGCAAAATTGGAAGATGTGGAGAAACCTGGTCCATAGAATTACCAAGAGTTGGACACGACTGAATGGATATCGATATCATCATCATCATCATGTTTGTGTATTCACCTCAGCCATAAAGGAAGACAAATGTCATGTTCCTATATTTAGTCATGAAAATTAGAGAATTACTAACAACGCTTACTATAAAGTTTCCTAGGTATAAAATAGACACCATGCCTTTGTGGAGGCAGAAGTCAAAAGGAAACTGTTGGCTACAAGTAACAACTGCTGATTAACAGATTTAGCCAAAATCTTTGAGCCTATGACTAGTTCTCTACTGAAATATCTTTTAAGTTTAAAATTCACAATCTTCCTGGCATTAAAAATATGTCCAGCTTTTTCTTATAGCCATGTGTTTGTGCACATGTGTGTATCTTTACAATTCTTTTAAATATAAGCATAAATGTCTTACAGCAATATAAAGGTTTAATATATATAATTTAATTTTATACTCGATGCATACAAGTGCCAAAAACTTTAATTAGAATGAGATAAGAGCACAATCTAGATATACCCCATGAAATTTGGTCCTCATCAAATAGTGCCCTTATGGTAATAAAAAATAACAGATTAGTAACAGACTATTGGGAGAAATGTGTTGATAAATACAGATCATTATGGCAATGCTGGGAAAATGTTTATAATAGATTTTTAAAAATAAGTTTGAGAAGCTATTGCAGGTACCCTTTCCTTTTTTTCCCTCTTTGCTCTCATATTAGGAAGTGTTTTGTAATTTTATTATTATGGGCCTATTAGAGGCCTCAAGATTGCCTTCCCTTAAGGCAGGGGTTCAAACTGCCGGCCCCGTGGGCCAGATGCGTTGCGGTAAAACCACACTCGCCCCATTGCCGGCAATGGAAAAAAAGTCACGATATGTCGTGACACGTCATGTGATGTTGTGAGTTTGACACCCCTGCCTTAAGGGGAGGGGTGGACTTATATAACTTTAAATATATTAGCTACTCACCAGTAGGAAGCACTACATGGGGGAGTCATTGGTATTGGGGATACAGGTGGAAGCACCCATAATACTAGACATTCTATTGTTGTGTTCCAGATATTGTGTGAAAATCAATTGATGTGGTAGTTAAGCCATCAGTGTAGAAGCCAGGAAAGCCAGCTGGCTCAATGACTCTTCCCCAGCCTTAGGGAAAGACAGGAGCAAGCTACTCCTGAAATTTTGCCAAGAAAATTCTCCAGGCAGTCTCCAGGAGTGGAAAGAAGGAAAGAGTTGTATACAGATAGTCCTCACTTACCAACCATTCAAAGTTATCACTGGGCTGAAAAAAATAACTTTACAGCCCATTTACAATCGTCACCGCTTTCCTCAGTCACCTGATCATTATTACAGTCAGTAAACCTTGTCCTGTGCCTCTGTGGGATTTTTTTTCTTTTTTTCCTCCTACAGAGCAGAGAGACTGGAGGGGAAGAAATTGCAAGGTGTTTGCTCTTCAGCACACTGAAAGCAATGGAACTGTGGCAGTAGTGAAAAAGGATTAGGCAAAGGAGAGATTGACTATAAAAATCACTTGCTTTTTCTCCCCCCCCCTCACTTTGCAGAGCAGAGAGATTGGAGAGAAAGAGTTTCAAAGAGTTAACTGTTTGTGTAGGGTCCCCGCAGTTTGGACTAGTGGTATGATTGCATTGCTTTCAATAAGTACAAGATAGCAAAAAGGGTCTCAAGCATTCCAAAGGCTGTGAAGTGGTTAGGAGGCAAACAAAAGTCAAAGGTGTGAAACTGATTAGTCTTGTATATTTCCAGCCAGAAAGCACAGTTGCTATCAAGTTATTTCCAACTTAACTATCACATTGCTTAGAGGCAGAGATGTCAGGTCCAACTAGGGTTCTTAAGAGACGACTACCTGTAGTGCCTCTTGCCAATCAGTAAATAACAAAAAAAAAATATTTACTTGGACTGTTGACTCTACATCCCAAAGATATGAACTAAGACCTTTAATATCACTACTTTGGTTAATTAGGGAAATTCAAATATCAATATGCTGTTAGGCATAACAATAAAAGTTGTAAGCAGTCAAAACCAAATCTGTGCAGTCATCTTCATGTCAATTATTTAATAAAGGGCAGTGTGTGGGGGGAAGAGAATTATAATCTTTGTTCTATTCACAGTGCAATCCTAAAAAAATCTACTCAGCATTTCTGGAAGTCAAGATAATTTACACCAGACTCTAACCTCAAACCTATTCAACACAAAAATGCTCAGTTACTGCTCATTTTTAAATCAAAATTCTCAGCCTTTTATTCCGTTTCACTCACAGAACCAAGCTAGCAAGTTAGACAAGGGGAAAAAAGAGATAAATCTGATATCTTGAGAATTACATGGACACATTCATGTGCTTTTCTTGGCAATAATCTACACAGTTTGCTAATGCCTTCTTCCAAGATGTTTTCCTACCTTCTCAATCTTGCCTAGGGCTCCTGAAATCATAATGCACAATGCTAAAAAAAATTGAGCAACACAAAATACTTTTTTACTAACAGCAAAAAATGTAACATTTTCTGGAATAACCTGAGAAAACTAGTTATGAAACCTGGTATACAAATTAACCCTTTTATAAATAGGGTTTTGCAAAGAAAGCAGCACTATCTCATTAAAAGATAAAACAGTGAAATTTCCAAATCCAGATGGCACTCAGGTGCCACACTCATATCTATATTTGCAAACACAAGCTAAGGATGCTGTTTTACTACACCAGATTCTCCTAATGCAAAAAAATCAGCTTTTCCTCTAGATTCTGATGCAGAGGGTTGAAAGGGGTTGGAAACAGAGCCCCCCCCCCTACAAAATGCTTTGTTTGTGTTTGTTTGTGTGTGTGTGTGTGTATCTACTTTGCCAACCATTCAAGCCAAGACTATCACCAATAAGATTAGCTGAAGGGTTAGCCGAAGACAAGTTTGACAAGCAAAGGGCTAGCAGACGTTCTTCCTGCACTACCTGCCGAAACCTCTCTGAAGTTATACTTTCGGCTGAAGTTGGAAAAGGGAAAAACACTGGGAGAGAGTTCGGGCTAATGTGATGGCTAAAAGGTAAAAAGTTGCAAGCGCCTTTAGACCACGAAGTGTGCGTGTACAGTACCGGACGTCCCCGTATTCCGCCAAAAGCCTCCCGTCCACAGAGAGCCACGGAAAGCGCAGGGCAGTTAACGCAAAGGTGAGAAGCGTTAAGAGGAGGAGGAAACCCGGCTCGGGGGTTGCACACCAGAGCGCCTTCCTCCCACCGGCCAGGAAGGAGCGCGGCGCTTTCTTCCAGCTGCAGCGGGAAACGTTAGCGCCCTCGGCACAGGGGAGCGCGTGGCGCCGGCCCCCGCCTCTCCACGGCGACGCAGCTGCTCCCCCGGTCCTGCCCCGGCTTGTCCCGGCGCCGCCTCCGACTCGGCGCGCTCTTACCCAGGCACTTGATCTGGAAGCCGGCGGGGGGCTTGAGAGCCCTGCGCATCCAACCCTCGCGCAGCGCTTCCAGGTGCTCCTCCTTGCCCTGGATCAGCAGCACCTGCTCGTCGATCCAGCCCAGGAAGAAGGTCTCGGCCACGGCCGCCGTCACCTTCTTGTTCCAGAAGTGCTGCATGTTGCCCTGCTTGAAGTCGGCGAAAATTTCGTACCCGATGTGGTGCCGCCCCAGCTCGCTGTCCGCCGCGGGCTCGCCTTCCGCTCGGCTCCCCTGTCCCGCGCCCGGCCTGTCCGCCCCTTCCCCGCCGGCGTCGCCTTCTCGCTGCGCTCGGGTTGCTTGTTCGGGCGGCGCGGCTCCATCTCCGCCGCAGGGGCGCAGCACGATGGCCAAGGAATGCGGGGCAATTTGCAAAAATTTATCCAGCCTGCGCGGCATGTCGGCGCCGGAGGAGATTTAAAGGGAGCGCCTCAGCGCCTCAGCAACGGCGAGCAGCCGCCGCCAACTTGGCCCGGCCATGAGCACGGGGCAGAGCCCGCTACAGCCGCCCTGCCGGTCTGGCGCGACTTCCAGCTCAGTCAGAACCGCCCCCGCCGGGCCAGCCGCAGGTACAGCGTCTCTCCGCCCGGCCCGCCCTCTCCCAGACACACGTGTGGAGGCCGCCCGCCTCCGGGCCAGACGGCTCTCTGCCTCTGCCGCCACTCCTCCGCCGCCTCCTTCTCGGCGGCCCCGGAGCATGCCTGGCCGGCCCAGCGCGCAAGCCGCCTTCCGCGGCTTTCTTTGCTGCCTTTTAACGTGACGCGCTCAATGTTAAGACGTAAACCCTTAATTAAAAAGGCTCTCCTTAAAAGAGTTTCGTAGTACGGCCAACTTTTGTCCCGGAATTTAGCGAACTAGCTTAACAGACACTGGAGGCAAATTAAGAATGCAGATCATGAGCCACTATCTAAAGACCATGACTTGAAAAGTAACTCGGATCATTTCCACTTCATAAAAACAAGGTATAAATATAATGTCCACTTCCTATTAGCATATCAAGCTAGGTTCTAGCAATATATTAGACACCCCCCCCATAAGTTAATTCTTAGAAGCCAGACTGGAAAAGGTCATTACTATCAGGTGCTCTGCAGAACTCCCAATTAAAGCATTTCCGTCTATCCGTATTGCAACTTTCCGCCCATTCCCCATTGGAGTGGGCGTGGTTTTGGCATGACGCATCCGGCCCGTGGGCCGGCAGTTTGACACCCCTGACCTAAATCTATTGTCCTGTTTCTTGCAATGATGATTCCGTGATAAGCTGCAGAAAATGTCAGTTATATCATCAAGTTCCATTGTTAGCTCCATGCCATTCAACATATAAATGACCTTGGTGAGAAGTTAGAAGATATAATTTTCACATTTCAGAGAACTTAAAGATAGGTGAAATAGGAAACATCTTGACAAGCTGGTACAACCAGCAAGTGGAATTTGAACCAGAAAAGGTAAGCCACAAAGCCCTATATCTGGGTTTGAAAAATCAAAATAGGAATATAAGATGGGGAGCTTCATATGGGGCAGCCATATATATGAAAAGAACCTAACAACTTTGGTGATTACAAGTAGTTTGCAATTAAATATTCCAACTTTTTACTTACAAGCAGCATTTCTAAATCAGGTATTCCCTATGCTATACCTGTGCATTGTTCCTTGTATTAACATTTGCCTTTGTTATTTTAGCCCATTTCTCTAGCCCAGATATGTCAAACTTGCAACGTCGCGCGATGTATCGGAACTTTTTCCCCGGTTTCATCATGATGCGTCTGGCCCGTGGGCCAGCAGTTTGACACCCCTGCTCTAGCCTATCAAACTTACTTTTAATTTTGTTTCTTGACTATGTTATTAGTTATCCCAGTTCGATTTATTTGCAAATCCAGTAAGTAATTCCTTTTCAATTATTTCACTGATGTCATTAATATGGAAGAACCAGGATTTATTCTTCTGACACCCTATTTGTTACCTCTCCAATTTGATGAGAAACCATTTATGAGCATTCTTTGAGCATAATGTTCAAGCTAGCTATGTAGCCACTTAATTTCATGCTGTCCAGGTAACACTTATTTAGCTTGCTTAGTCAAATGCTTTGGTAAAGCGAACATATATCTACTGTATTCCCACAATCCATTATGGAAGTTACCAAAACATAAGAGTAAATCTGAGTCTAACTTTACAAATCCATTCTGATTTCTGGGAATTAAACACTGTTTTCCTAAGATTTATGCCTATCTAGCAGTTTGGAAGCATGAAAATGCAAGTAGATTAATAGGTACCACTTCAGTGGGAAGATAACAGCATTCAGTGCGTCTTTGGTATATAGCAGTGATGGCGAACCTTTTAGAGACTGAGTACCCAAACTGCAACCCAAAACCCACTTAAGCATCGTCGAGTGTCGAGTGGGTGTGGCCCATTGGCTGGGTGTGGCCCATTGGCTGGGTGTGGCTGCAGTGGTAACGGCAGACTGGGTGGGACTAAAAAGTTCAATCAATCAATTCCAACTTTGCAAGATCTTTTTTTTCCCGCAAGAAGTTGAAATTGACAGATTGAACCTTTTTTTTTTTTGCACACAGCGGCGGAGGCCTAAAGCGAAAAGGTTTTATAAAACCCAGCTGAAGGCCTAGGACTGGGGCGACGGCGCACGTGCCCACAGAGAGGGCTCTGAGTGCCGCCTCTGGCACCCGTGCCATAGGTTCGCCACTACTGGACTATATAGTCATGCTGGTCACATGACCACAGAAATTGTCTTTGGATAACACTGGCTCCCTCAGCCAAGAAATGAGCACCATGCCCTAGAGTTGGACATGACCGACAGGGAAACCTTTACTTTCCTAAGACTTACAACTTATCTTTTTATGATTTATTCTTCCTAAGTATATAAAAGTGATTGGTCTGTGGTATTCTGGATGCTATTTTTTTTTCTCATTTGGAAGTAAGAGATGTTTCTTCAAGTCCCAGAATTTCTCAAAGATTCTTGTTTATTCACATTTGTATGCCACTTAGTCTTTGTAATTCTAAATAGCATGTAGTCAGATGCGATTCATCTGGTTTTGGAGTTTATTCAAAGTATTCCTGACAATGCCTCAATCAATCTCAAGCTTCAGACCTGACCCTTACACAACACACCTAGCAATAATTTACAAGCTGCAGTCATATAATGTCATGCATAATGACTGCAGCAGAACTGATGAAAGCGTGACACGGTCATATATTTCACTTAATAAGCACATCACTTAGCATTGGGATTGCCAGTCCCAATTGCAGTTGTTAAGTGAGATCTATCTGTGGGAGAACTGAAATAGAAATTGTCTTAACTTTGTTTCTTATTACCCATTAGCCAATAATAAAAACTCTTGTTTATTATTCTTGCCATCTTTTAACTCTATTGTTTCCTTTATGACCTGGCTTTTTATGTTTTCTGTATGTGTTCTCAGTGTCCATGAGTACACTGAATACACCCCCTAGTAGTTGGTGGGATGCAGGCAACCACAGTATGATAGTGGTGGAACTGAAAAAATGCTATATTGTCTGAGAAAAAAAACAAGACACTCAATGGAGTATCTTTCTCTCATTCTTATTTTTCTGCAGCAATCATTTGTCTTGTGTGTATTTTCAATTTTTACAGTCAACAATTCCAGAATTACATGGTCTCTTTTCGCTAATATTTTTGATGGCTCCAGTATTTGAGGTTAAGTGAAGTAGTGATTGTCTTCAAAAGATAGGCCAGTTAAAATTAATTTTAAAAAGGTGTTTCAGTGGTGGACTTGTTTAGCTTGAGTAAAAAAGTGAAATTATTAAATAAAAATGCTACATTTTAGTTGGATATTGATGAACATAAAGTTGTAACATTTTTTCCATCCAGTTCAGGGACTATTTAAATTTATCCATGCCCCACCCCCCACTTCAAGAGCTCTTGCAGGTCTTGGTATCTTTCCCATCTGTTCCTAATTGGTTTAAGCTATTGAGGTCTCCAAGTTGCAGCTATTATTCTTTGTTACATCAGCACCAGTTGGAATTAAACCTAAGCCCTTCATTTTCAGCTTTTCTATTTGCATTTGAAAATATTATTTTGTCAAGATTTTATAGTTTTGCAAGGATCACAATATAATGCCAACATTTTTATATTTTTTTTGCTGAAACTAGCCTGAATTAATTGAAGAAATTAGGTGGCAAGAACATTTGAATAAACATTGAAAGGTAATTGTGGTAATTTTTAAAGGTAAAAAATCCAAGATTTGTTTTTTGCTGAGGACAGTATTTCTTACATCTGAGGACAAGCTGACATACTTTGAGGACAGATACTACTTAATTCCAAATCTTTTTCTTAGCTAACACTAAATCATGCCACTTATTTATGTATTCTATTTATACGGCCACCCATCTCACAAGAGTGTGACTATCATCTTTACTCAGCAAGATTTATTGTTAATTTCTTTGGAAATAGAATCCAGTGATATTCATCATTATTTCATTTTGTTCTGTCAGGAAATTTCTCTTTATTTCTAGGTTGGTTCTCTCCTTGATTGGTTCCACCCATTTCTTCCTGTTCTGCCTTCATTTTTCTTCATTTCTAAAATTTCATTTAGATCAGTGTTTCTTAAGTGTGATGCAAGAAACCTCTGGGGGTCCCCCAAGACTCACTCAAGGTCCACAGAATCAAAATATTTGTCAGATACTGAAGATATTTCCAAAAATTTAATTTCACTGTTCTCATTATGTTTTATTTGCTAAAATTATCATTTTTATCAACAATACTTTGTTAGTATCTAATGCAGGTATGTCAAACTTGCGACGTCACATGACGTCGCACAACATATCGGGCCGATTTTGTCATTGCCGGCCATGGGGTGGGCGCAGCTTCCACGTGATGCGTCTGGCCCGCGGGCCGGCAGTTTGACACCCCTGATCTAATGGGTTTAGTATTAATTTTACATTATTCGATAAACATTGAATAAATGTGCTGATTTAATTTTTAATATGGTAAATATTTATAAATAAAACATGTACAACAAAAACTCTTTAACTCCATAATTGTTAAAAAGTGGGAAGATGTTCTAAGAGCAAAAAGTTTAAAAAACAGATTTAGATTATTATTGACTCATATGAACATTAGATTGCTCATTTGTACATTTACAAGGATAATTAAGTTGGCATCATGCTTGAGCCTTGACTGAAGCTATTCCAATGTGAGTTTTTAATATACTGGGTGGCTCCCCAGAATGCAGAAACATTAGCAGTATAACATCCGCCAAAATGATGTCACCCCCACATATACGTTACTCATCTCTTCCATACAAAGCAAAACCAAATACTGACAAAATCTTCCTATATAATTTCTTCATTCTTACAATAGTTATTAAAATAAATGCAAATTTAAAATGAAGAGATTAAAAATACTTACTGTTTCTCTAATCTATGAGGCTTGTGCCAACCATATTCTTTCTGGTCAAAAAATTTAAGATTTAATCCTTTGCAAACTGAGTGAAAAAAGCAAGAGTGGGTGAGCACAAAGCAATGAATGCTTTACATGTCATCTATTTCCAGACATATTCTTAAAGGAATTGGGAACTGAAGAATACAATCAAGAATGAGAAACCTGTGGTTTTCTAATGCCAAACTACAATACCCATTGCTGTACAATTAACGTTCCTAAGATATATATATATAGGATGGAGTAGACAGCCTTGTGATTGGTCACATATTTTCAATTTCAACTTGCATTAGACCAGCCAATATGACCAAGTGCAAGGACTATAAGTCAGATCATCTGGAGAGCACTAAATTTGCCTATCTTACCTGAGGTTAAGTGGTGTGGAAGTTATGCTTTGTCTGAATACTGTAAAACATTAAGAATCAGATATTATGTTGTAGTATAGAGGTCTAATGAGAACTTTAAAACTTGAGAAATATAAAAATTCTTTGGCGAAAATAACCCTTTGCTGATCCCCATTATATTAAAAAAATAGATGTACTTTAGATGTAAACTAAGTATAGATGTATGCAGATAGTACAAAAATATTTTTCAAATCAATCTGTTAGGAAAATAATTTCGAATGAAATACTTAGCATAAACTAAAGATGCAAAGAAAATTAAAAAAGCATTTCAAAAGAATGTTACATTTAAAATAAAGTTTTTTTTAAAAAAAAAAAAAAGAATGCAAAAGAAGGCTAGAGCTAGGTGCCCTAATTGCATTTCTGTTTATATTATAGCCTTTCACTGAAGACAGACAGCTCCATTGTACCAGTGTCTCAGGTCTGGACACATCCTATAACATCCTGCCATCACTTTGAGAAGATAAAAGAAAAAAAGTGACACAACACAAATAAAATGGAAAAACCAAGTGGATCTTAATTCACTTTCTTAATAGCCATTTTTAAAAAACTATGCATATATTTTTAAATTAAGTATCACGAGTTTGCTCATACTTTTTTTTTTGAAAATCACCATTTTAACTATGCCTAATAAAACCTCATCAGCTGTTTGAAAATTAATGATATATTTTTAACTTCAAATACCATTGCTTATTGTTGTTCATTTTCAGATTTCCTTTTTTTACCCTTCCTTTGTACTAGTAAATTCTTCAATATTTTTGTTTTTTTCTTTAATATTAATCTGACATGTCACTGATGTCCTAGTACAGAACAGAGCAAATATTAAGAACGGACCTTTTGACCTTACAAATTTTTAAAAATGACAAGAAAATGGAGGCACAACATAGGCAAGGTAAGAAGCTTGTATTTCAATAATGGATAATGCCCAAGGCTTGAACAAAAAGATGATTTTTCTCAGAGAGGATTAGAACAGTTCTCAAATGGACTTTTGGGTATTAAGGGCCTCAACAGTAGAGTGCTATTTTCTCTAAGAAGGCTTTTGATGCCCTTCTTTTGAACCTTTTAAAAGCAATTGACTGGTTACTGCTAGACGGAAATATGTTGTATGGTATTCAATTTGGCTATTTAAATATTAATTTAAACATATTTAAAAATTAAAGATGAGCCATTTTCATCTTTTTGTCCACATGCTTTTTTAATGAAATCCACCAAGTTCCACAAAAAATCCAAGATGGTTTTCAGCATAAGAATGATTGCTTGCACATGAATTGTATCATTGTTAGTATTGATAGATATTTATTTATTTACTTATGAAATTGTAGAGCATCATCCGGTGACTTCAGTTGTAACTGTTCAGTAGTAACTAAATTTTTAGGATCTTACTCTTAATTATTTAGATGGCATTTTGGATATGAAAATGATTTCCATTTAATATCCTAGTAGTTCTTCATAGACCTGGAACTTACTGTATTTCTTATGTGCATATTACAAAAAAGAAACAAGAACCAATATACCATAAATTTATTTAAGATGGCACAGAAAGTTTGTTATTCTGAACTGGGATGAAATATCCCAGTTCACACAACCATTTGCATATCACTCTAGAAAAGGAGAAATGCCATGAGACCAGAAACTAAAGCTTAAATTAATTTATTAAACAATAGAAGAGCATTCACAAAACAGGTATTTACATGATTTAATATGAATATTAAGAACACCAAGTTATATTCACATTGATAGGATGAATTCTTCTTATCTGATAATTGCATGTTGAAAAAATTAATAAAGGAATGGGTCCTGATTAAGCAAAAGTTTTACCACTAAATGATTGGTGGATATTCCTGTAGCATACGAAGCTTTTTTCTAAAATGGCCTGCAATTCATATTTAGCAGCCCGTTTTTGAAACATTCCATGTTAGACTTGCTGTAAATTATTTAAAAAAAATATTGACAACTTCAGCCTACTCCAAAAAATCTACAATGGCAATGGGACAGTTCCACAAGAAGCATTTCTTATATACAAGTTGTTTATAACAATATTTAATGACAACATATATGTTTCTTCCTATGGCAAACTTTATTATATTTTTTTTCTAAAGGACCATAAGCTTCTCAGTATTTTACGGAGTAATTTCTTTAAACTAAATAATATCACTCCCTCCTCCTAACTATGGAAGAGAAAATGTGTCTAAAGCAGTTTCACCCAGAGCCAACAAGTATTAACTGGCCTCTCAAAAGTACAAAATGACAATGCAGATGATTTAACATAGCAACTCATCATATGAATAGCCAGAGCCTACTAAGAAGGAAGAATGTGTATAAATACTGTTATTTATTTCAAATATATGAATATATTTGATATTCATAATATATTATATAAAATTGGATTCTGTAAGCATAAAATGTCAATGCTAAAGTATTTGTGATGGTAGTGAAATCAGTTACTACAACAAAAGCGTCAGACTTCTGTTTTTTTAAGCCAACATTTCATATATTTCTTTTAGTAATTTCACCCATGTTATCAAAATATTCCATTCACTTAATTTCAGGAAAGTCAATGATAAAGAAAACCCTTATTTTTTATATATTTTATATATTTAATTATTACAATCAAGTCCACAGGACACTTAGTTCATTCCACATTTTTTAACCAATCTAAATATAAAGCAATTTTACTTGTAGCTTAAGACAAGCAAAAGTTTGGAGGGAAAAGCTACTATAAATTCTGTGCAAAACTGCTTCCTTTGTGCATGAATCTTCAGTTATGCAGCAGCAATAGATGCATCGTCCAATTGACGGCCCTGTGGCTTTAGAGAAATAAAGAGAGAATTATTTCATATATATGTTTTCCCACAGTTACATAGCGCTCTATACACTTACACAATCTCTATAATATATTAATTTCATATTATTTTAGGATCAGTACTGAGATTCAGCAGTGACCCATAATGTTCCATTGAAAGTATCTGTAACAGCAAGCAAGCCCTATTAAGATTGGTAACACTGAATAATTCTTAATTCTTAATTATGAAATTAGTAATTATGAAATTATCATCTATTGATAGAAATGATAGAAAATGGCAAGTTGTTATACTTTTATTCCACTTAATCTATGTCTACCATTTTGAGAAACAACTATTACAGCAGAAAACATTGCCATCTATTCAGAAAAATTACAATACTGTACAGCACAAGGAAGATTTTAAGCACCAAATGTCTAGATTTTAAGCATTTGAATTTTTTCTAAACTTAGCAAAAACAACAACCTGTACAACCTAAAAGATATTGCAGTTTAGGAATATACTCATTCATTCCTTCTGGAAAAAGGCGCCTTACATCCCTAGCTAGCAGCAAATGTAAATGACTGATTTAAGAGGCATTCTGACTGTCAGAATTCCTGAGAAATGCCCATCCTTTCTAGTTGTACTGTGATCAAGTAGCCTACAAAGCCCTGTCACCATAAAGGGTGGATTAAGTTGGGTTTTACAATGTAATTGTAATTCACAAAAAGCACATCACATTTTTTTTCAAATATTTCATTTACTTTGCCTGGACAGGTTTCTTCCTACTTATTTTGATAATCCCTATGCAAAGTGGGGAGGAGGGAGAGAAAAGAGTCCTTCGCTAACTTCTTGGTAGCTAAATAAATGTATTATCACATGCACAGTTCTTAGTACCATTATTGCTGCAATGTGGCATTATATTATTTCCAATTCCTTATTATTTGCACATATGACTATGGTCATTCATAATCCAGTGAGACTTATTACAGATTGAAAATCTGCTTCAGCTAATCATTTTCAAAACAGAACATGGAATGACATTTTCCTCCAGTGAATTTAGGCAAAAGCTTTAGTGAAAAAGTTTATTTTATCATGCTTTCCTAGAAGCCAAATTACATAAAAAATACAGTTGAGGAAACTGAGTAATTGCTGGTTGATTTATAGATGCCATCCTTATATTTTATTATTTTCAGTAGATGTTGCTCCTATTTCAGAAATCCATTCTGGCATTCCACTGAAAATCATTTTAAAATAACTTATTGCCTTTACGAGCAAACCACATGTTGAAAGAATGCTAAATACCGTAGCTTTGATACCACTCTTATATGTTACCTTGACGAAGATGTGTGTTGGTATAAATTTTCTAAGCAGTTGGTTAGTAAACTGTGGAAATCGTAGCAGACTGATGTTGAGAGATGGCAGCTGCTGATATCCAGCCATAAGAGGATAGAAGTTGTATAACATTTCTTGTTCAGTGCCAGGAAGGATTCTCAGTCTTATCTAAAAGTACATTCCACAGTCAGTTCCTTAATTACACATATTTTTAAGTTTGTGAAACTTTTTCCGGTTTAAAGTTCTCAACCTTTTTATCAATCTGCAGCATTCTTTGTAATGTCAAAGGCCCAATCAGATGCATGTTCGATATCATTTCATATACAGTACCTTGACTCAGAAATAGTACTGATTCAATGGAAGCCACTTTTACTGCATTCAAGTCACTTTTAAAATTTCATTTCCTAGCTTACATTTAACAGGGCAGACAGAATGCAAGTTTCTTTTGTAACACAAGTTAGCTGCATAATTTCTCTTAATTGACTTATAGTTCATTAACAAAATTAAGTGAAGATTCAAAAATATAGATGCATCGTGATCCATACCTGCTTAAGACCAGAAAACATGAAGGCATCACTAGGTTCCACTGTTACTTCTACATCTTGCACTAAATTAGTCTTATTCCGCAGATGAAATTTTACAGGTAAGGATTCTCTGACTCGACCAAATGGTGGCAAATCTCAGAAAGAAAGCACAACAATAATTTCCATAAGTTTCAATACACGGGATTTCTTATTTCTGTTTTAATTCCATTGAAATATATGAATGCTATTTAGGATTACATACTCATAACTAAAAGATTACAAGTTTTAAACATCATCTTAGAAGGGAGACTGAGAAAAACATAATTCTCTTTTCAAACACTCAGCACTGAAAAGTGCTGAGAGGAAAATTCCACTGTTAATCATGTGTCAATCATCATTATGAGAAAGTGATTAAAACAATGGTACTGAGCTAGCTAATGGAATGTTTTCTTTTTATATACTGAAAAGGCAGTAACAAATCAATGGAAAACAGTTGCCTGCTGGCCGTATTCACAACCTGTC
This sequence comes from Protobothrops mucrosquamatus, assembly GCF_001527695.2. Classification (NCBI taxonomy): domain Eukaryota; kingdom Metazoa; phylum Chordata; class Lepidosauria; order Squamata; family Viperidae; genus Protobothrops; species Protobothrops mucrosquamatus. Next base: position 2,270,810 of record NW_015386356.1, read on the forward strand.
AAACCAAATTCTTTAAGCCTTTCCCATATCACAGTAACAGTAGCAATACTTCAAATAAGAGCGTAATCCCAAAATATGAACCTGTATATCAAAAAAGCTCACTAAAAAGAATAACCAAGCCAAACAAAGGCAACCTTATCTTTGGCGATAAGAGCAGGGTAGCAGTAACAAGAGCTTTCTGTTTGTATTATTAAAACCAGCTGCAGATTTTCAGTCACATATTATTTCTTAGACCAATCCAATAAACTAAATTTTTATTCTCTGAAGAACAGAAGCTAAAGTACAAAATTAAAAACGTATTCAATGGGTAATCTCACCACAATAATAGTAGAGACTGTAAAGGGGATAGTTATTCAATGAATAAACTGCAAAGCAGTCTTTTTCTAATGATGGCCAATAACTTAATCTGGCTGGGAACACTGTAGTTACTAGTTTGAGGAAGGCTAAGGTAAATATTGAGAATGTGCTACTTTCTGCTAATTGTTTCTCTTATGTTTTAAAAAAGATTTTGAGAATTCAAAGCCTTCAACAAAAATTATAAGATTACCCTGAGAAAATATTTGTTTCCAAGTCAAAACATTTTCTTGATTTTCTCCCAGATACTTTCCCCTAACTATAATAAACTTTTTGAAAGTTCTGTAAGTCATGTATAAATAAGTCATTAATATTACCTGCATTAACATGGAGTGGGATACCTTCAGTGATCACATGTGGCAGCGTGATCAAAGTATTAACTACAGGTATGTTCTCCATAGCTGAGCTCCTTTAAAAAATATTAAGTTTATTTATTTTTAATTATGGTAGTCATTACAAAAATATCAGCAAATAAACCATTTAAGATAGGAAAATTATAAGAAATCCAAATTTGAAACGGGAGGATGAAATATAAAAAGACATAGCCAGTCAGACAACTGAATTCTATAAATTTATTTCTAGTAATCGGCAAAATAGCAAATTAATGAAATATGAATGTGCAAAGAATACTGGAACAAAAACAAATATGGTTCTCTCATTTATCAGTTTCTCCAACAGGTGGTTTCTTGATAGGCTAAAGGCCCTGGTTTTTTATCTGAACTTAATAAAATGTATAGAAAAGGCATATAGTTAAATATGGATGAAACACAGAACAGAAACTTTAAAGACAGATTTTGTTTTGTGAATAAAACTCTTAATAGAAAATTATCTGCATATTTTCTGGGATTCTGCAGGCCTACTTATCACCAGCCTTATGAGGTATTTTCACAGAATACGAATTAAGTCTGGTTCAAAATATTTTAGGCTGCAAAGTGTCAGGATCATGGTTCTCTAACTATTGCAGACTCCATAGAAAAAGTATCTGGGATCATTGAAGAAAGCCAGGTCATTCATATCAAGACAGAAAAGATTCATGGTCACATGGCTCTGCAATCATGTGTTTGGCACAGAAAGATTCACAGGAGAGCTAGAAAGTCAGGAAAAGCCAGAGAATCAGCCCAATCCATGCTATGCACACCAGCAGCCTTCGGGCATCAATATACCAAGAGGCCATAAACAGCCAGATAAAAAAAACTCCCTGTTCAAAATAGTTAAGGGTATTCTACAAGATGAACTTGTAGAAAGCAGTCAAAATTCTGCTTTGAGCAATATTTGGTGTTTACTCTTCAGCATTGCTATTATGGAAACTGTTTTTATTTTATTTCTAATGTCTTTGTTCTCCAAAATGCATTGCTAGAGAAAGTCCTCATCTTTTGGAAGTGCTTGGCACACTTTGAAAGTATACAGTGGGTGCTTTTGCAAAGTGGCTGCTTTTGCAAAGTGGCTTGCTCATTCACAAAATGGGTATTATTTGGAGTACAACCAGGTGCAACCACCTATCTGGTTTTATTTTCTAACAAAGCTTGTAAATTTTAGTTAGAGCCCACAGGCATTATTAGAGATAAAAACAATGTTGATATTTTGCTTTGCAGCATTCCAGTTTAAAAAGTTAAGTTAGATTGGGAGCTTGGCAAGGGAGGGGGAAATCTCAGACTAATTTGAAAGAAGAGACAAATACCCTGATCTGCTTGACAGTATGCTTTGAATAACTGGAGACAGAGATATTTGCTACCTTGGACATGCCCACAAATTTTTTTGGTTAAGGTTTTAAAGGGAATGGCAACAGATACTTAACTTGTAACTTGTATTTTTTAAACAATAACGAATCTTGGCTAAAAAAGGCCAGGTGTCCAGATGTTTTCTCTGTTTTGCCTAAATGGCATACAGGAATGTTTAAATTGTAATGCGAATGCCTTTAAAAATAGAATGTTAATCCACTAGGCCAGAGGTGTCAAACTCAATTTCATTGAGGGCGGCATCAGCATTGCGGTTGCCCTCAGGGGGCCAGGTGGGTGTGGCCAGGGTGGGTGGGGCCTACTGGGTGGGCTTGGATGGAGTGGGTGTGGCCTACTAGGTGCGTGTGGCCAGCTCTACATCGTTCGCGTCAAGGGTGCCTGGGCAGGAGTGGGACAGATCTGAGGGTCTTTGGCAGAAGGGGGTGGGACCAGGGCAAGTGCCAAGGCATGGTCCACTGGAGGAGCCTCACTGTTCCTCTCAGGCCATGTGGGGAGGGGCTGGATGGTGGTGCGGGCTGCCCGGAGCCCTGAGCAGCAGAGGTCAAGTGCCCAGCCTGGCCCTCGACCACCCGCGGCACCAAGCCCAGCCCCACTTCCTCAAGGCTGCTGCTCAAGGTTCTCCTGGTTCCTCGCTGTTTCCAGACAGCCTTGTGGAGCTAAGACTGAATGCGTTTCAGCATAGATGGCCACCACAAAATTGTACATTGGCTCCCGGCTGGCCTGGGCCAGAGCCAAGGCAGCGGGGGCCGTTCCCTCACTGTTTCCAAGATGGCTTCGCAGGCCACATGAAACCACTTCGCGGGCCGCATCTGGCCCCCGGGCCTTGTGTTTGACATGTCTGCACTAGGCGAACAATACATCAGAATACTTGAAAAAGTAAATAAGTAGCAGCTACCTTTTCCAGGAGATTACATAACATCCAGTAGCAACTCCACTTTGACCAGTAGTAACTGGTGGACAACGAAGGCAAAAGCATTCACTAGCACTTTCACCTGTCTGTAAAACAACTAGAAGAAAAGTCAGGTTAAGTCTAAAAAGTTGAAACAAATAATAAATGTTGGGTAAATTTAAAAGTCTATTTCATGCATTATTTATTATATATTATGCACATACAAAGCAAACATAGCAAGAAGAATGAGAATAAAAACATGCAGACAGAAGTACAACTCCATTTTGGGTTTTTTTCTCTTGTGGGAAAAAAGGAGGGAACTCTATATAGAAGGAATCAAATGATGCACTCATTTCATAATACTAAGGCTTTCCAGTTTATCAAATTTAATCTAAGCTGTCTCTGATAGAGGAAGTGAGAAGAACATTATACCACATACATTCACTAATAAAGAGGTCAAGGAATTTACGTAGCTGAGAAAGAGAAGAACTTCCAGCAAATGTGTGCTAGAAGAGAATGTGACCAAATGTACCACTCTGCTCTTAAAAAAGGCAGTGTTAAAACTGCTTGATTGGCATGGCTGCTATCGGGCAGAAACAGCTCCTCACTTCCCAAAAATATACTGAAAAAAAAGCCAATTAGTTCAGCTTATATCTCCCCACCAAAAAGAGACAGAGTGGAAATCTGGACAAGGGGTTCTGCCAGGAAACCTAATCTACTTTGGACACAACTTAGCCTGGTCAAGGACAGGACTCCATAGCTAGCCAAATTAGCTCACTTTGCCCCACCCGAGCCCTCAGCATCAAAAGGAAAACTAAGCAAAAGTGTATGAGGGTGACTGGGAAAAAGAAGAAAGAAAAGCAGAAAGTGACGTCTGAGCAATTTAGTACCAACAGGCATTACACAAGACTGACATCCAGCTGCTAGAGCCAAAAGCCGCAACTCTCCTTAAAATCCTGCCTGGAGCTTTGCTTTGACACCTAGTGCCAGTTCAGCTTAGAGCTCATCCATGGAGCAAAAGACCCCATGGCTTCCAAACTAAGGTTGTATCAGACTGGGCAAATAACTTGAAGAGGGAAACAGGCACTAAGCCCTGCTTTAATCTATGAGAAAAAGGGCCAGAAAGGGGATGAATAAGCTGAAATCAAGGATCTCGTTACTTGCTAAGTTGGGCAGTGATAACAGGGTTAGCCAATTCAAACAAGCCACAAGGCTAAAAGAGAGTGGGGGAAAGAGGACCATTGGATAAATTTTGAAACTTTTGTAACAAACTATCATCCAGCCTACTGTCAAAAACACTCGTAATCAAAAGAACCACCCATAGCAAGATTAGTTAATTATTTGAACTAAGCATGTTTCTGAATATTTTTCAGGGATCAAGAAGGGTTAATAGTTAAATCAAAGAAGCAATTCACCTAAATTATGCTCCCAAAGAAAAACTTTGTGTACACATAGAAAATCTTGTGGACCTTCAAAGACTGCTGAACTCTAGCAATATCTGGAATGTTACGGTAAATGTTCTGCAACCTTGGCTTGCACAAAGTGAGAGTAACAATGATTTGGAAGTTTCAACTTTTTGTACTTAAATTCTGGGCCAGAATTTTTGTCTTTGGTGTACTTTAGACCAGGTTGTAGAGATAGATTCTTAGAATTCCAACAAAAAAAACAAAACAGTGACTATAAGTTTAATCTCAGTTTAAAATGTACCTCATACAAGATTTATGTAACTTAAATGATGAAATTAATGTACTTTTTCAACAATCAGTAATTTTTGCCATCCCAGAAGCAGATTATCTAAAAATAAAGAGTTTGTCGCACCATTTTCCACACAGGACTCTAATTGGTCCACTGGAACCACTGAAGAAGCAAGCTGCAACTGGCTGGTTACAATAGTAAGGGCCCAGGGTGAAGCACTGAGGATGTCTGTCATCAGTAAAAATGGTACGTCGGTGAAGACTTTATCTAAATGCTCAAACTGTCAAGAGGAGAAACAGTGTTATTCTACTGTTCATGTTGTTTATGAGGCTATGTTTTATTTCAATATTTCTCTACATACCTTAGTTGAGACAAATTTAACAGCTACATCAAAAGGGAATACTGTCTCAATAGTAACTGTCTCATCCTGCATTAAAAAAAGAGACAATTATTTTCTTTTTCTGATTCTGACAGATTGTCACCTGATAGCAAATGTTTTTAAAATTTCTTTAATACTACTATTGTCCTCCCCATAAAAAGACTGCAGAAATAGCAGTAATGTCCAGCATGCCCCTCCCCCAAAGAAAAGCACAATTAGCAGGTTTCAAAATGTTTAATGGGTCTACTTATGCTGAGTCCCAAAACATGTAAATATTATATTATAAATATGTTTTCAATCATACCTTATTTATTTAATTAGAAGCATTTATAAAAGCCCCCTCTTCCTAACACTTGGCTTCAGAGAAATTTAATACAAAAGTGTATGTATGTATGTGTATACACACACACACACACGAATGGGGAAATGAATATTCTGATACCAATTCAATATTATTGAAACCTTAATTTTCATCAATGTTTATGTGATATCCAATAAAGTGCAAGCTGGTGGTCTTGAACCACACTTAGCTTAGATTTTCCAACATACCCTGTGACACCTGCAAAGAATTTCTTTTCTTTCAATGACTGCATTCACCAGGTAAGAAACATACACAAGAAACATCCTAGTACCAACTGTTCCACAATGAATATATATAATTTTTTCCAACTGTAAAACAAACAAACAGATTAGTTATAAAATAAAAAGCAGTTAATGTAGTTCTTTAGCAGTCATACTTTAAAATACTGCTCTATTTAAAAACGCACATAGATTTTAAAAAAATCCCTGGGTTCTGGGTGCAAGTTAATCCAACCTTTTCGATTATGGTTTGCTATTTGAAGAAATCCTTGAAGCTAACATTCTGAAATCAATTTCTATTTTAATAGCTTGCTTATTCACAGGTCTTCATCCTAAGAACAATATACAGAATTAATCCTGTTCATCTTAGAAGAATTATAAGACTAAACAGATTTTGTACTGGGGTTACTGTCTCCAAAATACTCAGTTTTACATATGTCATACTGATAACATAGCACACTACCTTTTCACCTGGCTGCAGGTCTCCCAGAGGGATATCAGGAAGCAAGGCAGGGTAGGAATCATCACACATTTCTGTTCCATTCAGAGTTACATGTGTTTTTTGAGTCAAATTTGCATCTTGGCCTATGAGAAAAGAATGTGTATAAATATATGAGAAGAATATATGTATATCTTTATATGTATTTGTGTGTCTTTCTTGTAAATATTTATTTAAAGACCGATGCATTTATCAAGATAATGAAGATTTTGTTTAGTATGAATGTAATAAATTTTAATATGAATTATGGCCAGTAAACAAATGAAATGCACGTGAGCTTTAAGAATTTCATACGCATATTTATGTGTTTTAGCTTTAACCTGTTTTAAATAACATATTTTGCAAGATTTCAGACAATTGCCATTACATTTAAAGCAAGTTCTCTAATTTTCAATCCAGGATGGCCATTTCAAGGCAATTCTAGAAATATCAAAATTATCAATGAAGAAAATTATTTCAGTTATGAACTTTAGTTGTTCATGACCGTCACTTAGTGACAACATTGCATTCTGAAAATTCCTGGCTTTGCTTTGCCAGTGAAAGAATAGGCAAGTCAAGATATAATGTAATCTACACTTAAATGTTGCAATGTTCTAAAGCCTGCTCCCCCAACTAATAGCCTAAGAAGTGGCAGATTATGCCGATTGGGGGCACAAAACATAAATAAGCACTATGTTGAGGAAGATTCTGCTAAAGTAAAAGTATACCAGCTTATATAAATGAATGTTACATTTCAAAGCCATCAAACTTTAAGTTAGCATATCTAAATAATATAAACAGCAGCACTTCATGAAATCTAGCTAACTATTAAATGGCATTTTCATTTATCTTCTACTATCTAATTGTTGAATTATTCACTTGCCCAATTAATAAAAGAAAAGGGAGTGGTTTAAACCTCTCCACAATGAGAAGTTCCTTGAGGATTGTGACTGAGCCAGTAGTATCATGTTGCATAATAAATACCTGGTTTTAAGCCAGCTGTGAGCTTTACATCTTTGGCAACTGTCTTCTCATGCGACTCGATTGTCACACTCAAACAATACATTTCATTCATTAGGGCAGGGGGTTCATGACTGAGCTGGACAGAAATGTTAGGCACTCTAGAAATGATCCTTGAATAAAAACAAGAAACAAGTCATCTGCGTGCTGTAGCTTTATCTTCTTCCTTAGTTGAGCTGTTGTTCTACAAGCCTCTGCATGTGTAGTAATAGCAATTCTCTAGGCATGGCAAGTAAGATTAAACTACCTGTATTGCATATACTTTTCAATCGCCTCTTGTTTTTACTCTCTTCTCATATGTTCTTTACAATGTACAAACAAGTGTAGATGGCACTCCTGTAGGTATTTTAAGGGCCACAAAATGCTTTAATTTAGGCAAAATCATCTCTTAACTATTAAAGTAAAAATGGTTGTAAAATCAGATCTGGTCATGTCATGACTCACTTAAGGACCACATCATTTAGCAACAGAAATTCTGGTCCCAATTGTGGTAAGTTGAGGACAAGCTGTACTGAAAACTTTTCTAAATGCCTTTCATCATAAAGAAGCATTCCCAGAGCTTCTTGCAATACAGATGATAAATTATCTTGAACAACATTATTAAGAAATAAAGCCCTATAGAACATATTTGCAAACTGTTGTCACAGAACCTGGGAATCCTAACTTACAAAGTCATAATCCTCACAGACTAGCGGTCGCCAACCTTTTCTATACCCCGCACCCCTAGAACACTTCTGATACATTCTCGCACCCCTTACAAAAGTTTGAAATAACCGCAATTTTGAAAACCCAACTTTTCCCACCCCCTGGAATATCGTCTCGCACCCCCTGTCTTAGACAGTGGAATATTTTCAGTCTCCAATACTGCCTAGCAATTTCTGATGAACTTTTTTTTGAAAGGTGGAACAGTGAAAGCAACTACTTGTTTTATTCTATTCTCAAACCTCAAACATTCATAAAATGATTTCTCTCCATGGAATCCATCCATACTTACATAGTGCTTGCCTGAATTGTAAGGCTATCCCAGTGAACCTCATTATCTGGAAGTTTGGGTCGTCTTTTGAAGGAACGAGCTGCCAGAACTGCTTCTCGAGAAGCAGCAGCATCACCCCCTCCTCCATGCCAGTTCAAGACCACACACCTGCCATTTTCACTACCCAGAATTAAGTCCACTGAGGTAATCTGAAAAGAAAAAAGATTACGTTTGGATTTCTCATCCTTCGCTTCATTTAAAGTCTTATAATACAGAGTAAATTACTGTTTTTAGTATGAACTGTAAGCATTTATAAATGAGTCCTAGCCACTACTTATTTGTTTCTAGCGGAATCCTACAAAAATATATCAATTCTATGAAATCTCTGAACTCTGGTTGTCCTTTTACAAAGAAGCATTTGTCTATTTTATGCTCTTCTTACTATACTTTGTGCATTCTTAAAACATGCCACTATTACATATATATTCAAAAGCCAATTCATTTCAGTTACATTCTTCCTGTTTTAATTTAGATTTTAAAAATATTTTATTAATTAGTTTAAAACAAGTAAATAAGTAAAAAAGAAACATGAAAAACCTTAATAACATATAAATGAATCAATCAGATTGAGAAATATCTAGAGGTGATAGCATTCTAATATATGATGATATTAATTTCATCATTATAACTTTTCCAAAGATTAAACTCCACAATCCCTTTTTCTATTGCAACACCATAAAGTTGTCCTGAACTATATAATAGTGTGCTGGTCCTGGCTCCAGTTCTTATCTTTTTTGCAAAAGGCACTGTACTATATTAGCTGATTAGTGTTCACACATTCCTGAACTACAATCAACAATATCATTAATATTTTATAACACTCTGAAGAACATACCTCAATTTTTTTCCCCACGTCTTCTGTTTTTGCCACAAATTTGAAAGTGAACTTTTTTGTCTTACCAGGGATAAGACACAATGTTCCCTGTGTAGATGGTTCTAGGATGTCACATTTTGGATAGTTTTCTTCCACCGTGCAATACTGATTGTATTCCTATGGTAAGAGAAAAATAGGCAGAAGTAGACAATGCAAAAAATAAATAAGATTTATCTGAATTACTGTGATAATCCGCTATGCTATTTAGTACTAAGAAATATACAATGTAGTTCAGATCATAGTCATTCATACATTTATTTATATACCATGAATGTTTTTAAAGAAATTTAAGGGCATGCCTTTTGAAGCAATTAAATGTAAGTATCTAAAAATTGTTTAGAGCTGTTCAATTTAGATTGGAAATTACATGCATGATTATTTAGGAAGAACTTCTCTCAAAGAACTCGCAATGAGATTTATAAATAAAGAAGTGCTGCAGATGACATACATGTAGAATAGAATAGAATAGAATAGAATAGAATAGAATAGAGCTGGAAGGGACCTTGGAGGTCTTCTAGTCCAGCCTCCTTCTCAAGCAGGAGAACCTATACCATTTCAGATAAGTGATTGTCTAGCCTCTTCTTAAGAACCTCCAGTGACAGGAGCGCCCACGATTTCTGAAGGCAAGCTGTTCCACTGGTTAATTGTCCTCACTGTTCAGAACTTTCTCCTTAATTCCAGATTGCTTCTCTCTTTGATCAGTTTCCAACCACTGTTTCTTGTCCTGCCCTCTGGTGCTTTGTATATGTATAAATGTATATATGCAACACAATACTACATTTCAAATAGATTAAGCATTTTACTTTTGTCCAATCTACTTAGCTTCAAATATATTTGAGACAAACTATTCTCATTATGACTATGCTAGATGGCAACATATGAAGTTTTGGCATCGTATATTTGAAATTAAGACTGTGTAGGACAGACTGAATAAAAGGTGCACTTTGTTCACTTTACCAGTTATTATTATATATATAATAAAGTAAAAAAATCTAAATAAGTGTATAAAAATAGAAAAGTACAAGACTGTTAAAAATAGTACTACTAAAGTGAGAAGAAAACACTGATTAAAAAGCAGATTAATCACAACTAGAAATAATAATGCCAGCTATCTGCTGGACTTTCAGATGAATATGTGGACTCTTTGGTCTTCCTTCTTTAGTAAGAACAAGCAAAATATATAGAAAGTTTGAGAACAAGCCAGAAAGCCTTGTGATTTATTTCAATAACATTTGTCAGTCATCAAATAAGAAAATGATGAAAGAATAAAGGAAGGAAGAAAAACTTTAAGGACTATTACAATTTACATATATAAAGTGAAGGACTTTGCTCAAATTGTTTTGAAAGGAATTTATTGCCATAAGGAATTCCAGACTGATTAATCACATTCAAAATATTCTTCCCACTTAATCATACCTTTTCTGTGACTGCCCTGTTCCTTGAAATGACCCTCTCCCAATATATGCCAGGATCCAATTCTTCTCGCCTTTAAGAAAGCCATTAAGACCTGGCTGTTCTGCCAGATTTTAGGGAACAGATGAGTGGGAGTCCCCTTCTGATTGTTTGGTTATGTGCTTGATTGCTATTTTATATATGGTATTTATATATTCTACTTATTGTTATGCGAAGTTTTTCTTTTATTTGTGTTTTTATGCTGAATGCCACCCAAAATCACACTTGTTGTGTTGGGTGGCCTTAGAAGTCAAATAAATAAATGATATTTTCAAGAAAGTCTGCTCTGCTTGATCTGAGAATTTTGAAGAATGCTGAGGAAGTTTTTGATTTTAATTTTTTTCTTTAAAATTTTTTATTGTCAAAATAGTTCCAATCTGTTAAACAGAAAAATAAATTATTGGAGATTTGTCTCATTTGAAACTGACTGGATTATGTAAACAGTAAACATACATAGTGATGGAACACCTATCTTCTCAACATTACTATTGGCTTAAAACCTGGCGATTGGAAAGAAAGGAGCCAGAACTTGCTCTTCACTTTTTACAGATGTCTAAACCAAATTTTAGATATGGATATTGGGCTTGGACAATATAGTAAACTATTTACTTATTAAATTTATAGAAATGTGCATCTAACAAAACAAGTGACTCTGGGCAGCGTATAATAAACTGTATAAAGCTTCTGAGTTGCTCCTATTGTATAATGCAAAGGATCATTCCTATTAGACTTTATGGGCTAATATATCATAATTTGAATTAGTTTATTTTATAATACTAAAATAGCCAGTGTAATATGATAACTACCCCCATCCCATTAAGTACATATGAATCATAAAAGCAGTATTTTTTAAAAAATTACCTGATTACTGAAATTGACGCACAACTTAGAAAACTGGAGAGGATGCAGGCAGTCAGCTTTCAAATATACATCAAACTGAATTGGTACATCAACATGAAAACTTGGAGCAAGAAATTTAGCTTTACACTGCACTACATTTTGAAACAAAACAAAATCAGAGGACACAGCATGTTACCAAAAACAATGTAATATTTTATATTTAACAATTTGAGCTAATTTTCTATCTTGTACAGGTAATTCTCAACTTACAACCACAATTGAGCCCCAAATTTCTTTTGCTCAGCAAGGCAGTTGTTAAATGATTTGCATCCCCTTTTCTGCCACAGTGAATCACTGCAGTTAAGTGAATCATGTGGTCATTAAGCAAATCTGGCTTCCCCCATCAAGTTTGCTTGTTGGAAGTCACCTGGGAAGGTTGCAAATGATGATCACATGATCCTGGGACAGTGTAATTGTCATAAATACATGCCAGTTGCCAATTGCCCAAATTTTGATCACGTGATCATGGGGATACAGCAAAGGTTTTAAGTGTGAAAATTGGTCACAAGTCTGTTTTGTTGTAAGTCGAAGACTACCTATATTGGATGAAGCTTGACAGAACTTTAAAGTTCAGACATAAGCAGAAAGAGGTGCTTTTGAATGTAGCAGGTCCTCTGCTGAAAGTACTTTCTAGATATAAGCCATTTTTTCTCATACTAAGCACTGTTACTGCAACTATCTATTTCCATTCCCTTATCTATATTTGTGTATGCAGGTGTGCACATGCACAACTAGTCTTGTTGTCCAGAATACAGATTGAAGAATAGTCTATTTCAAAGGTACAGAAGATTTTAATTTGAACATATTGCTGCATAAAAGGATCACTAATGTGCAAGAATTTTACATACAACGGTAAGATTGCCCACACTGTAATTTAGCAGGAAATTAAAAGCAAATATGAAAATTTGGGTATTTTTTTTTTCTAAATCAATGACCCATATCAAAAGAATTGATATATAAATATATATGCTTTGGAAGAGAAATCTTTACAGGGCAGCCTAGGATGCAGTTTAAAAAACTATTAGAGGTGCCTGAGAGGGCCTTTGGCAGGTGTACTGGCTACCAGTACACCTATCGTATTGTAGCAGAAATTACATTTTATTTGGATAATAAGTTCTGCATCACATTTCATGTTTTTATAATGTAAACTGCTTGGAATTGTTTTTGTTGTATATAAAAATACAGTAAATCAACAATAAGAAATATTTGACTTTTAAAAAATGTTTACAGCATTCCTCAACAATATATTAGTGCATCTCAGGTATTTTTAAAAAATTATACTACTCTTCGAGTTCTCATTTTGTATCTAATATGGACTTCATTTCATAAGCAAAGGAAATATAGAAGTATTTATGTATTACTGTTTTTCCTTCCATCCTTATACCATTGGTTAACATAGGTGCTACTTTTTTGTTGTAAAAAGTTTTAATACATACCAAAAGGAACAAAATCTTGTACTTCTATCGTAAAGATGTTGTTGCCTCCCAGGGATACTCTATCAGCCCACAATTTCTGTGCAGTTTTTACAGAAGTAGCATCACAGTCAGATTCAGGATCTGGATTCTCATTCTAAATTCAAAACAAGATTATTTAAACTGGCCAAATCTATGCACAGAGTTACTAAACTCTGCAGATTATTTCACAGAAATTTGTTTCTTTCTACTGACCATAAGAACTTTGATCAGATTCTTTTCTATTCGAGATTTCTGATCTTCTTTCAAAGTAGATGCTTCAATAAAACACACATTAAAATGAATAAATAACATAAGTCCTCTAAATGTTTGAAAGAGGAATTATATCCAATATGTTATCTATATATTCTAAAAAAACTGAGCAACAATTAGGTGAAGAAATCACAACATCATATAGTAGGTAAAAATACAAGCAGTAATCATATTTGGGTGAAGTCAGAAGCCATAATTAATCATTAGATGAAAATGTTATAATATAATTTGAGCTCACAAGGTTGCTGCTCTCTTCCTTGAAAACAGGTATGAAAAAAAATCAAAAGCTTCCACTTTATTAGTTGAATCTCATCCAAATCATAAATTATATTTAAATTTTAGTATGGTTAACATAAAACAAAATTCTATAATATTACTTTTCAATCACCTTATTTCCACTAGCCCTAATTAAGAAGAATCTCAGTTTTTATGAATAATGATAATTAATCTAAGAAGATTAATAAAATAACAGAGTTGGAAAGGACCTTGGAGGTTTTCTAGTCCAAATCCCTGCTCAAGCAGGAATTCTGGGAGTTGAAGTCCACGAGTCATAAAAGAGCCAAGGTTGACTACCCCTACCATACACCATTTCAGACAAATGGTTGTCCAGTCTCTTCTTAAAAACCTCCAGTGTTGGGGCACCCATAACTTTTGGAGGCAAGTCGTTCCACTGATTAACTGTTCTAACTGTCAGGAAATTTCTCCTTAGTTCTAGGTTGCTTCTCTCTTTGGTTAGTTTCCATCGATTGCTTCTTGTCCTGCCTTCAGGTGCTTTGGAGAATAAAACCTTCCAAATTCTTCCAATCATGCAAGAGAGGGAGACGTGGATCTTGGCACTTTGTTATGTTCATTTTCTGAGTATTAAACTATGATATAGTGTAACATGAAATCCCAACTTTTATAAGAGATCTTTAAACCTGCTATATTTATATCCACATCAGCATTCCATCAGAAGTAAACTGGACACCTGCTCTATATCTGAACATTTTTAAGCATTTTAAATTTACCATATTTTCTTTTAGGCTTCAAATCTCTGGACAGCATTCAAAGAATAAATGGTGTCCCTCATGGGAAAACGTAAAGCACAAAATGGCTTGATTTTTATTACAGAGGACACCTTTATGCCTGAACAACAAAAATTCACAATAAATTTACTGGGAGCTCAAGGAATAAAAACATAAAGGGAAAACATGCCTTATTGATCCTTATTCACATTTTTCTGGGCTCATCCATCCTTTACCATAAAATAATATCTTCTCACATAATTGTTCACACACAATTCCAAATGCCTGTCAACTTGCCTACACTTGCTGTTAAAAACTCTCAGATTGAAACAGAATTAAAATGCCTTGCTTACCTCTGCCCAGAAGCTCTAATGAGTATGTAATATAATCTTTTATTTGGGCCATTAGATAGGAACATTTAAGAGCAGTGGACAGTATAGAAGTCAGGAGAGTCCACCAGCCTTCACTACGGTAATCACACAAAACATAGTCAAGGAGCCTAGAAGACAGAATATTTAATTAACTTAATATATGTAATACTTTCTATAAAGTGGAGAGCTAGTCTGAATTAGTAGTTAAGGCACCAGACTTAT
>NW_015386356.1:2285726-2305718 GCF_001527695.2 Protobothrops mucrosquamatus
TCAAGGAATTTCAGGATCAATTTCAAAGTGGTGGCTTTAAATTATAAAGCCCTATGTCAGGGGTCCCCAACCCCCGGTCCGTGGACCAGTACTGGGCCGCGGCATGCCAGCAACGGGTCCACACAAACAAGCAAAGCCCCATCTGCAGGATGTAGGCAGCACACAAAACCACGCCCCCTCCTGTCAACGGAAAAACCTCTCTCCACGTAACCAGTCCCTGGTGCCCAAAGATTGGGGACCTCAGCCCTATGTGATTCAGGTCTGTGTCAATCTCTTTCAACTAGAATTGGCCCAATCTGTGAGTTCATTCTTCATTCTTTCATGTGATATTAAAAGATAATCCTTCACAATGGTGGACTCACCATTATGAACATTTTTGTGGCCTGAACGTATTTGCAATATAAAAGGCTCTTTATTGGCAAGCCTATGAATGTTAGCGGTTATTATCAGGCTACCTTCAAATGTTTTTTTTTTTTAATGGTGTTTTCTCTAAGCTAATTGTTTTTATTATATTTGATTTTATGGACTGTGGGAAGTGAGGGAATTTTTGAGGTTTATATTATTTTGTTGTAAATTATTTGGAATCTTTCTATTCCAAATAGTTTTCAACAAAACAATACAAAGTTCAAATGTTCTCCCGCAATCTGTGGCAGTGTACATATTTGTATATAAAAAATAACTATATCTTCCTGATGAGCTGATGGTGATCAGGGTTTGCTTAACATATACATTTAGCAAATACTTCTATGAGTTGGCCAACAATCTGGCGCTGTTAGGATTAGGGTAGGTATAGCTATGAATCGTGAAAAGGGAAAGCTGAAAAACAGTTATCATATAACTGTTTCTACTTTAGAAAAAAACAAATATTGAGGATCAAGGCTACATTATATATACTACAAGCTTGTATTTTTTTAAATAATTTGGATCACATATTTTCACCATATTGATGAGACAGAAAAGTCTAATTCTCATAGTTTCTAGATATATTAAGATATTCAAAACTATGCCATATAAAGTCACACTTACTTCAAAGCTTTGGTGTAATCTTTAGCATAATAATATTCTTCACCCATCTGAACCACTGAAAAGAAAATGAGATTATTCCCAGTACTTTAACTCATTTAAACATCTTTTAAACATGTGTTTGAAAATGAAACTTACTCAAGTGACTTTTCATTCTCGGACACTTGTATCTCTTGAATTGCGTAACTGCGTTACTCAACAAGGTGATTATTAGCTCCTAATAAATAAAAAATTATGGCAGTTATATTTGGACATACAAAAACTAGAAACTATACATGGAAATCTAACTTACAGAATGGAGAACTTTCTTCTCTTTCAGTTGCAGTGCCAAGATTCCCACTTTCTCCTTTTCAGGATCATTAAGATCAAAACCTGCATAAGACAATGAAAAATCCATTTTAATGAGTTTTGCTCCAAGAAAGGTACTTTAGTATTACAACTGTAAGATTCATGCTTAGTTCCAAGCTAGGAGTACATAGATTCTAAACACTTCCGTAACTTAGGAGAAAGAATGTATGGAATTCTATTATATTCTTAGTTCTTTTGATAAGACTGGTCTAAAAGAATCCCTGAAGGAATTAAATGTATCTAGAGTATATTCAAAGAGCTCCAGCAAGAAAACAATATTAAAAAACCTCACCCCAAAACCTCTTAATTGTTTCTTAGCAACAGATAATTTACTAAGCCATTTCTAATGAGCAATGTTCATTTGACTGATGCTATTTTGCAGATTGCAAATAGGAATGTAGGTCTTGGGTCACATATTTGCCAAATGGCATTTATCTCATTTTTTTTCATCTTTACATTCTCTTATGAGTAACATTTAAGACCAGATGTTGAAACAGTAATCTCTCCAAATATCTGCATATGCAATGAAGTATACAAATAGTGTTTCCATGGACTCTCTGATTCATTTCAATATGCAGATCTATTTTGTTCACTAACATCAGTGTAAGGAGTATTAATAATGCAAGGCGGGTAGGGCAATATATGAATGGAGCCAAAATTTTGCAATATTTCTTGGATTTTGGCAAAAAATATATTTTAGCTGTTATGCCTATTTTAGGGCCAATACATTTCCCAGATGTTGCAAAACCATGATAGCAATTTTCAGGCATCTCAATCAGAGAGGGACCAGAAGCAGTCATCAATGGCCTCGGGGAAAACTTTTTATAAAATGTCTACTGGAAAAAATCAGCTAAGTCAGAGATCCCCAACCTTTCTCGGTTGGCGGACCGGAAGGAAAGAGAGGGGGAAACATTTTATGCACACATGCGCAATCGGGGCCATAAGCATGCGTGCGACACAAATGGAGTGGCACTAGAACTCACGTGAAACTTGCTAGCTCTGCCTTGTTTTGTTGCGTGGGCGCTAGCGCTGCCCCGCTTTCACCGCATGGCACCATTTTCGCTGTGCGGGCACTAGCGCCGTCCCATTTTTACTGCATGTCCCATTTTTACTGCATTTAGGCCTCACGGCGCCGCATTTTCATCATGCAGCTGCGGCGCTAGTGCAAGTGGGTGTCAGTGTGCGCACACACATGCATGCACTGGCCAGCCTGTCCCGCAGCCCAGTGGCCAGGAGGCCATGGCCCGGTAGTAGCCCATGGCCCACAGGTTGGGGACCGCTGAGCTAAGTCATATTCTGGTGTTGTAGTAAGTTGTTAAATATTTAGGAAATACATATTAAGGTATTCCTGATATATTTATCATGCATGCTGGATTTTTTGCCCTGCCCTACAAAACCAATTAATTCATTCAAAAGAACACGAACAAGTCCTGAGCTAAACAAGGAAGCAGATTTCTGTTACCATCTCTGATCAGTTTATAAGAGCTACACATTTCTCTTCAGACTAGGATAAATGTTTATTAAGTTATTTTTTTAATTAAGAAATAAAAATATATTTACTTAGTATTCCCTGCCTCCATGGTCTTTGTCCATAGAAGTCAAGCATTCCAGCTGGTGTTTCTAATGGATCCGGATTAGGATATATCACAGAAGACTGTAAATTCAGCAAATTTTTTCTTTACACTTGATTTTTTAATGTATGATCAAAGCAATAATGAAATCACAAATCAAGGAAGAAGAACCTTTAAAATGAGATCATAGAAGAGCAAGCCTGCACCAACACAGTATCTCATACGGAGAGCAAAAATGTCAATTGAATCTTACGATAAACTAAATCCAAGTATACTTTTCAGATAACTAAATATCAATGATATTGATAATAAATATTTGAGCATAGGAGCCATAATTGATAAGAAAAAAAGTATATATTTTGCCCAGGAATCTGAACAGCTATACTAAATTCCTTTTTCTTAGAAAACTTTCAGTGAAATACATATAACTGTTTAGTCATTCTATCATTTAATGTAGAATGGCTTATTAAAATTTGCACACAGGTCTGTAACTCAAATCTTTCATTTAGTGGATTGGGACATTAAAAACATTAAATTTAGACTATCCAACATTTATTTTGCATTTACTATAAAACTTCAAAATTGCAGGTTCCACGTTCAAGATTTATACTGATCATGGAAAATGCTTACAACTCAGATAAGACAGATGATTCTTTAGCACACACACACATTAGTTATTAGTGTCAACTTGGGAAGGAGAGTTATTTGATATAAATCTGTAAGGTATTCTTTATATGAAATTCATTCTGGTTACTTAATGTATGTCTTATTTTAGGACCTTATATAATTGATGTGATGTGCAGACTAAATTTGATATTTAAATAAGCTTCATAGCCATAAACAAAAGTGAGCTGTAAAATAATCTGTGATTCACCTCATGATCGCAGAGAACATTTGCCAGTTGCTTCCGTTCTTGTGCATAATATGCTGCCTGCTGATAATAGAAACCTGGGTTTTGTGTTTGAATAGCTGTCAACCCTAGCTTAATAGCTTCATCAAATAGATCTCCAAAAGCCTGAAATCTATTAAGAAATCAAAAACACAGACTTTAAGTATTTTACCAAAAGTTGAGCTGAAAATAAAAGTAGTGACAAGAGGCAATTCATGAACATGTAAGATTCTAAGAATCTAAATTTATGGAAGCACCCAAAATTTTCCAGCTTTCATAATTATATTAAAAAAAACCAAAACAATGTGTTATGTGTCACAAAATGTAAAAATAAGAAATAAATTGATTTACACATTTCTTTCTATTGCTTTCCTAGGCTCCTTTGCAGGGTTGCACTCAGAACACATCAGTTATTCATGATAATTTTAAACAGGAAACTTATTAGTACTAATAAGTTTTTATCATGATGATTGCTAATTGCACTAGAAATTAACAAGGCTCACCAGATGACTTTCTCAGCCAAGTCTGTTTATTTATATTATGCACACACAGACACACACACACGTTTGTGTGTGCATCCCACCTTTATTATGTTTACAAATAATTCAAGGCACTGAATATACCCAACACACCTTCCTCATCCTAGACTACACTGGCTCTCATCTCACAGACTGTGAAAATAAAATTATAGGAGAAACCTCCCCCCCCCCTGCATATTTTGAATTTAGAGAAAAATTAGGATATAAAGTCGACAAACAAGATATTATTTCATTATTTCAAGCTTATTTCTGAGTGAGATAGCCCTCACTTGATATTAATATAGGCAAAAAAGAACATTTTTCAGCTTAAACTACCTAATTAATTAATTAAAAACATACTGTTTTGACATCCAGGCAGCATGCTCAAAAGCCAACTCTGCACTTCCTATTTTTTTCTTGCATAGATCTATATGTTTCCTAAACTGTTCAATTGCATCCAGTGGTGTATTATGCTGAAAACACAGGCGACAGATCTAAAAATATGAGAAATTAGAACACTTTATAAAGGTTAGAAACTCAAATTCAGTATAAGGAAACTGTATATTCATGTACCAAAAAGCCATACAATTTTTATGTTTTTATATGAATCTTTCTATAGCCAATCCTTAAATAGCTTCATATTTACTGGCATGTGGTCAGCAATACATCACTTACTACATTTCAACCTCAAGGATAAAAATATTCTTGTCATATATATGTTTCTAGATATCATCAACTGCAACATGTTAATATATGTATACATTGGTATTATTCTATCTTTAACCTAAAAGTTGTACAAGTAAAAATAATATAGTTTTTACCTTGTAATTTATAAATCCTGCCATAGTTTTGATTTCCAGCATGTTTGTTTCATGAGCTCTCAATTCATGTATAAGATTAAAGGCAGTTTTGTAGTTTCTAAACATAAAATATTCATTTGGAATATAAAATTCAGTTAAACCAGCAGTTCCCAACCTTTTCTATACCCCGCACCCCTAGACGCTTCTCATATATTCTCGCACCCCTTATAAAAGTTTGAAATAACAGCAACAAATTATGCATATACACTATAATTTTTAAACTTCTAAACTCAAGTTTTGCACCCCTTGGAATATCGTCTCGCACCCCCAGTTGGGATCCCCTGCGTTAAACAATCCCAAAGTTTAAATGACAAACATGGTAACCTTAACTCTAACCCTTTCCTTAGTCAATAATTTTTCTAAGAAGCACTTCCTCACATCTTTCAAGTACTCCCACTATTTAATTATTGCCATCAAATTGGTGTCAACTCTTAAGTACATTTTCTCTAGGATGACTCCCACTGCCTTTTGATTTATTTAAGAAATTAACCCAATTGTGTAGCTAAGAGTTGTGCTCATCGTGCTGAAATGAATCAATATTTCTGATATTAGACCATAAGGCAGTTACTATATCTGAGTGAAGTTATTTGATGGGAAGAACATGCAGTATGTACTTAACCCTGGAAAACTGCAGCAGGTGATTTAACACCTGCCGCATACAAAATATTTCCACTCTTCTACCACCCATTCCCTGCCTTTGATGAACAGAGACCTCCACTTATTACTTCAATATTTGAATAAAAATACTTACTTTAGAGCATTTAATGTGTCTTGCTTCAACTCACTGAAGAATGCTATTTTGAACTGGTGTCTAACAAACAAAAGCTGCAACATAACCAATGGACATTTTAAACTATGTTAATTTTAATTATAAACTTTTTAATGTAGGCAACATTAAATGTGGCTCAATATCTCTTCATTCTTAAACAGTAAGCCTGACACATTTTCAGTGGGTTTCAATTAATTTTGTTCACTAGCATAAGTTTTATTTTTGCTGCTAGATTTCACTTTGTAATTTGCTTTTATAGGGCTTCTAAAATTTGCATTCTGATATTTTAGGATTATGTTTTATGATCTTTAGGCAATTTTAGTAAAATAGCAGGGTATAAATAATTTTCCCAAACTGCTTTTCGTTTCTTCATCTTTTTCTGATACACAAATAGATATACATATGCAAACACACATCATTCCTTCTTCCACTTTTCCATATAATGAAACGTTAATTTTCTAATCAAAATAACAGTAAAAGTAGTATTACTTGTTAACAGGAATTAATAAATGACAGTACTGAAATATCACAAGAATGCCTCGGTGAATACACTTTATTTTAATGGTGGTTTACCTACTGAAATCTGAATAAAGAAAAAATTATATAAGCAACTTATACAAATATTACCTTTAATAATGTTATATGTTTTTCTTACTTCTAATGCTTCATCAATGCTAGTTTACTTTATCAGTAATCTTAATAATACCTGATGTGTTGTTTTGTTCAAATATTCTTTATGAGATTTTACTCTTCGTATTTCTGTGTAGTAATAGGTCTGAGCATGTTCATAGAAAGCATTTTCTAACCTGCAAAAGAAAATCAGTTTTTTTAGAAACAAAAACAGAGACATATTTCAGAATATACATAACATTACGGTTAGGGAAAGTCCTATTCAGACTGATAATGTTTCTCAGAAAGCATTCAAATTATATTTATATTTTGCATTAAACTCCTTCTAACTATTTAAAGGATTGTAAAAGAATAATCTATATTAACCACTCTTACAGTTACTATTTATTTAATGGCAATAATCTCACCTGTCTTTCTCAACTATCACATGCCTTGTTTTGGGAGGATAACTTCTTCTTCCCACTACTTAATCATTCTTATAAATATTTATTTAAAACTTTGTTGAAAAGTTCTCCAAAATCCAAACAGGAAAAGATAAAGAATGGCAAATTACCACAACAAAGTAGCAAAATTATATGCATGATAAGAATTAATTTAGAAAATGCCTATTTTAATCTGACATCCCAAAAGACTATAAAACACATACCTAATGAACTTGTCTATGAAGGTTTTAATTGCTGAGTCACTGAAAATGGGTATTTGAATGGGGGGGAGGGGCAGATTACTAAACAACGTTAAAACACAACTTAGTGTATTTGCTAGCGCTGTAGACCAGTCCAAGGAACTTTAACAGATAGGATTGTTAAATAATTTATATAAATAAGTTAAATAATATACAAAAAATATTTTCAAACACTTTATATTTCTGGGGTACCTTGTAAGTACCTACAGGCACCCCAGATCAAAATATTAGTGCCTGCCACCTCAATTTTATTTTTAATTTTAAAAAATAATAAATGGAAAGCTGACATACTGTAAAGCAGTTGATAGCCTCCAACATCAGCTTGTTTTGTAAAAAGGTTTCTGGGCTACACTTTGTTCTTAAAAGGAATTTTGGGAAAATGAAAACAATGGATTGCTGTAGCTCAGTACTTTGCTAAGAAAAAGAAGATAAAAGGAAGCTAGATATAGCAGGGAAGATTCAGAAGAGTACTAGGGATGGCAGACATGGATGAAATGAAAATTACAGGTAATCCCTGAGTTACGAGCGTTCACTTAACGCTCGTTCAACACTACTGATCTCACGTGATCTCATGGTACTTTAGGCCTCTGTTCTCTGCAACAGAGAACCAAACCGAAGTTGGGGAACACTTCAACATGCCTCCGGAAGCTGGATCGGGGTTCTGGAGGCCTGGAAAAGGCCTCTGCCGTCCAGATCTATGGCTGCAGAGTGATTTCACGCCCCTCTCCATGGCTGGTCCGGGCTCCGGAGGCCTGGAAAAGACCTCTACCGCCTGGATCTATGGCCGCGGAGTGATTTTGCACCTCCCCGCGGCCTGATCTGGGCTCTGGAGCCTTGGAAAAGGCCTCAGGAGCCCAGATCAGGCCGCGGGGGGGCTGCAAAATCGTGCCGTGGCCATGGATCTGGTCTCCAGAGGCTTGGAAAGGGCCTCCGGAGCCCAGATCGGGCCACTGGGGGAGGCAAAATCGCTCTGCAGCCATAGATCCGAGCTCCGGAGGCCTTTTTCAGGCGGCAGGGAGGGGGAAGCATGAGGTATCTTAGTGGGTCGGGGAGGCTTTGGGGACCTGTTTCATCACTAGACCCTCCATGGCCTTCCCGACCCTGAGATACCTCATGTTTACTTAACAAGCCGCATGCGTTTTAACAAGCAAGAGAGTGATCTCGCTAAAGGAACAAGATTCACTCTATGAGTTTTCGAGTTACGAGTGGAATGAGCAGGCTCCATTACACTCGTAACTCGAGGACTACCTGTATGTGATTTCTGGTATGGTTTATATCAATAATTTTGTAAATCTGCAAAACTTCCTTCAAGGTAGGCATTTTATTCATTTTTTAAATCCAGCCTTTTATTACTTTATAAATTAGTTAAGGCAGCAAACACAGTAATACTCTCCTCCTATTTTCCCCATAACAGTTACTCCATGAGGTGGCTGGGCAGAGAGAGAGAGCAACTGGCTCAAAGTCATGCAGTCAGATTTCATTCCTAAAGTGGGACTAGAACTTATCATCTCCTGGCTTCTAGGCAAATAGCTAACCTACCAGACTGGCTCTCACTTAATGGAATTTCACAATCCAAAACCCAGGAACAATGTTTTTGTGAGAACACTATCAACATCCTCTCAATATTTCATAAATGCAATGTTTTTTTCTTTTTGTCCCCTGATATATATCATTCTGGATAACCTCTGTTCCCTCCATGTGGAAACACGACATGCTTTTGGGAGGGGGAAGAGCTTTTATTTATTTCGATATTAGGCTCTCACCACAAGATTTGTGTACTTTTTGAGCTTTGCAAAATATTTGGAGTTTTCTTTAATTTTTCTTTTAATCTTGGATTGAAATATACCAAAACATTGAGAAAACATCCCTTTGACTACCTTCTGCTTCAATGTTCTTTGTTCTTGGATCAAATTTCACAGACTAGAGAATGGCTGAACAATGGCTGAATCCTAAGAAATGATGCTTGAGTAGTATGCAGCTTCTAGCTGAAACTCTCCTTAAAAAGCTTGATGAGACAATAAAGATCTTGCAAAATATGCTGGGGCATGTAACTTTGCATAAAGGTACACAAAAAGATTTGAATCCAGTTCCAAACCAAAGAGATACTCTCATGACTGAAGCGTTAACTGAGTTAATTCCATCTGTTTCTCTGAAGTTTAAGTCTGTGTATTCCTACAATGTTCGGACTCTCATTGAATGGAGAAGAGACAAATTCCTTTTTCTTACGAAGATTGAGGGAGACTGGATGGATTTATTACACTGAACTAACTGGAAATCACTTCTATTTGGACTTTGATGGGAAGACAGACTTATTGTGGAGACGGAATCTATTATGTCTAATTAGACAACAATTGATAAGAGATGGCAATAAGAAATAAACGTGGATATTTGATCCAGGGTGAATTATTTTTAACTTTTGGAAGGATTTGGGATAGATAAGATGTCATGGTAAACTTTCTATGAGTGGATTCAGAAAAAATAAAAATAACAGCAACCCGACGCATCTGCTTTAGCTTTTCCCTTAACAAAATTAAATCATCCCAAAAATGGGATGGGGACTTTTTTCCTACTTAATTTTGATGGGATAATCTTGGGGCTCTGAAATTGCTAGTCCCACTTTATGTCAAAAGATAAAATAATTGGGAAAAGTAGAAAGTGATTTTAAATTGTGAAAGGCATTGTTATACCAATTACTTTAAAGTAAATCTCACCAGCATGCTTCTAAGGATATCAACACAAGACTTCTGCCTCTAAAGAAGTAATGTGGAAAAGCCTATACAGTATTTTATATTATCTGCTTACCTTATAATGTAACCTACAAGATGATCAGTGTGTGGCAAAACAAACAGGGACTTTCCAGAGAGGTCACAAGCATTACATAAAGCTGCTGCCCTTTCTGAAGCAATAACATCTTCTCCTAGAGCAAATACACACAGGCACATTCAAAAATGATTTGAATAATCTTAATCCAAATATTCACAAACTTTAATAAGCTGTATCTAGGAAACAATGAAACAATTGAAAGAAGCTATACAAGATCAAAAAATGTGAAGAAAACTAGTACATAGAATCACCGAGAATCAACATGATTAAACAGTATCATCATCAGTGGAATATATATGTGTTTTGTCTCAAACAATTGAATATGCCTCTTTAATTGAGCCAATTTAACTAATTTACAAACATATACATGTTAATAAATAGGATGAAGGGTATCTGACTGCAAAAGAGATGACCTTCAGCAGAGAACAGATATCTCTTAACAAATGTTCTCTCTATATATATCTCAGAGGGGCAAATTCTATTCAAAGCAAGCAGTCTTATAGATATCCAAATCCTAAACCATACACCTTGAACTGCACCCAGAAAACAAAAACTGGTAATCAATGCAGCTCCCACAATACAGAAGTTATATGGGAATATCAAAACAATCCCATTCATATGCAAACCACTGCATGTTGCACTAGCTGTCATTTCTAGATGGTCCTGTGTAAAGGAAATTACAATAATACAACCATGAGGAGTAAAGGTACAAGTAATTATTACTACTGTGTCTTACTCCAGGAATGATCATAATTGGAATACAAGGCCAAGCTGAGCAAAAGTCCTTCGAGCACAAATGGCACCTCTTCATCTGGCATAAATTGTTAGTCTGAAAGACCACCAAATTATGACCCATCTTATTTTGGGAGATCACAAGCCTATTCACAAGTAAAGCTGGAACTGTCTTGTAATCAGTTGGCTTTTGGAATAGCTAGCTGTTTGATTTTTAATGTATTCCTCTGCTTCCAAACCCATAACTTCCAAACACAAGATCAAGACTTCCACTTGTCTCCCATTCAGTCTGGAGTTGTATAGCCAAGTGCTATACAACCTTATCATCTGAGATACTCAGTAAGATGAGGGAGAGGGATCAGCCCTGTAGCAACCCTGATGCTCAAGGCTTGATCTCTCCTCACACTCTGACTGCAACCACCTTCCCTAGAAAGAATCAGAATCACTACTTCTCTGCATACAGCTGTAACTGTTTTTTTCATTATGCAACAGCTGAAATAATTAACTGATCCATTTCATAGGAAAGACTGATCCATTTTATAGGTTGATGGCTTTCAGGCTATAGCAAATAATTATGTCCAGACTGATCCAAATTTCCAGTTGTAATTTGTAAAACAACGTTTGAGAGCAATTGGCTTGATGGACAGTTCTTTCAAGTAATAATTTATATGAATTATGCATTTTCAAAAGGAGGAAGAGAAAATGTTTTGTCTGTGAATTTCTAAAATGCAGACTCTCATTATCTTAACCAAAGCATTTATTAAAAGATTTCCTAGATGTATCTTGTTCTATATCTTTTATTAAATATTTTTCCTAATTAAGTATAATTGTACTGCAAAATTGTCAGTTACAAAGTGTAGTTGTATTATAAACAAACGGTTCCTGTTTATTGTAATGCATCTAGTCTTCTCTTCCCTTAACAGAACTGCTTTGATTGTCAAAAAATGTGATAGGGCAAACTTTACAAATCTGTTCCAAAGGATATCCAATCATCCAGGACAGTCCTTCTGGGTTTATTGAAATGTCCTGCTTTCATTGAAAAAAATTTCATTGGTGGAAGATGAATACTGGATTCCAACCTAAACTATTTCCAACTGTTTTCACTGCTCATATTTCTGCTCACTAAACAAAAACAACATTCCACAGTACTTTAGATTACCATATTTCAATCATACAACCGTAGTTAAATTGTATTTTACCTGGAGGTAAGGGGGTTTTCTTCTGAATTAAAACTACAGCAACTTTTGTGTTTCGGCCCTGCAAACTCTGCCTGAAAAAAATAAGACATTAAGCTAACTAAAGTTTATAAAGATTCAGGCAATCAATTATTTAAGGCAGAAATACCATATGTATGGGACTTAACAAACTAAAATTTATTTATTCTTTCAGATGGGCAATAGCAAATGCACATAGATAACGGCTTCTATTCCAAAACAAGAAGAAAAAATGTGAATTATACCTTCTTTCCCTCTTCAGTGTTACTCTAAAACAGTATTTTATAGAATAGATAAAATAATACCTGACAATTTCAACTCTAGTAGCACACTCTGATTGTTTTTCTTTCCACTGTGGTTCATCCCAATCTAGTTCATAAAATACTACAACAAGCGCAGGAACCAAATTCAGATGTTTGTTCATCCAACCTGTTTTCAGGATACCTTTTGGAATGTACCATTCATATGACAATCTCTGAAAAAGTTGAAAAATAGTATCATCGCTACTGTAGACAGGTGATGTTTTTTTAGTCCCCTCTAGTAAATGTTGACTCCTGGTGACTGCCTGGACTAATATTTATATTTTTCTTGGCAAAATTTCAGAAGTCATTGGGCATTGCCTTCTTCTTAGAGTTAAGAGACAATGACTGGTAGAAACTTATACAGCTGGCTTCATGCTTAAGGCAGGACAAGAACCTACAGTCTCCCAGTTTAGCGCTCTATATTTTTCTTCCCTGCTTATCTTTAAATCGTAACATGCATATGTACGGCATGAGTTTTGCTAAACTTATTCTTAATGAAGCAGGTTTAAAATTATGTTGCATTATTTCTTCAGCTTGATTTAATACAGCTGTATATCTCTACCTTTGCTTTTGAAAGAATTATTTTACCAATGTAAAATAACCTTGAAAAAGGAATACGCAAAAGCAGAATTTAAACACTTGAATCTCAGTAAAATAAACTTACACTAAAATATGACTTTTAACTCTTACTATAATATTTAGGGTAATACCTTTACTCTGCATTTGGGATACTCATGATCACCGGGAAGTACTTTAAAAGAAATTGGTACTCTGTCTGCTCTCCTATTTGCACAAAAGGCATCCCAGACAGCTCGATGAACAGCATTATACACAACATCCAAACCAGTGAGTGTAACAAAGGCCATTGGTCGGCAACATAATTCCACTGGAAAATCCCACTGTGAAGGGCTCATATTGACAGTTCCAAATATAGTCTGAAACTTTAAGCAGAAAAATATTCAAAATAATTTTTCCTAACAAGTATTGTAATATGCAGAACATTTAAAGTTGTTATTCTGTGACAAGCAGACATAAATTCAGGTGTTTCTGTACAGCAAGATATAAAGTTTATATACCGTGAATAATTCTAGATTCTATTAGACATTTCACTACAATATTGTGTGCCTTAAATGGTTTTGCCTGTAGCTAAACTGAACCAGATAGAAAAAATTCAATCTTAGGCCACAGCCTAATTTATAGATCTTCTTGTTATCAGCAAGGTCTTCAAAAAAATTACTTACCTGTGAACTTTAAAGATATTCAAATAAATTTACCAATGAGTCCCACTTATTCACATCGAATATGGCTACATTTATAATCTCCATACTACTACATATATTTCTCATTTTTAAAGGTTTTGGGAAACCATGGCCATAAAATAAAACCAATAAACCTTCTAAGGCAGAAAAGGGCAGCCTATTTTCAGCTTTATCACCAAATCATTTTTCTATTCTTTTGATTTATTTGGTTTCATTTTGCATTAATATAGTTTTGCATTCATTTGTTGCATAGTAATGGCAGCCATGCAGACTGAAGGCTATTCCACCCAGGCTAAAACACACTGAGCTTGGGTTACACGCCATATAAAATAAGAATATTCTTTTGTTTTTCTACTGCATGATTTGCAAATTACGGTTGATGGCTTAGCATATTTTGTAATTCCAGAGAATAGCGGTTTATTTTATTCCTCAGAAGAAAACAAATAATTTAGGGAATTAAATAAATCTAATTTAAGTCTTATTTAAATCTGAGCGCAATACCGCTTTTATTAAAATCTTCAAGTCTCCATTTCACGTTCTACGTAAAAGCGGCACACCTACGAAACCGAAATACTTTCCCAAAAACAATGACAGGATGTCTTGTGTACAGTTTTAATCTATTTCTCAGCCGCCGCCCCTTGTGCCTTTGCTTGAGAGGATCTGCTCACGCTGCAAGCTCCGTGGCGACCCCGTTCTCAGTTGCCCTGCCTCGCACCTGCACTACGACCTCCCCGGGTATGGAAGGAGCACCTCGCCCTCAGCCTTCGGTGACACGATCCATACGACAATCGGGTGCAGAGGAAAGAGGGAAAACTTGGAACAGAAAGCCGAGGCCTGTCTGAGGAAAACACTTAGCAGGCGAATTAAGATTGATAGCCATAACTGACCAATAAGCACTGCGGCTCCTGAGCGCCCGGCGCCAACTATTGGAACGTGCTAAGAAATGGGCAGAGCTAAAGTTCTGCGAAGCGGCAAATGAAAAGAAGAAGGAACAAAGAGGCGGAACCGACCGAGCTTTGCTCTGGTCTAGGGCAGGGGTAGGCAACCTCGGCTCTTTTATGACTCATGGACTTCAACTCCCAGAATTCCTGAGTCAGCTATGCTGACTCACGAATTCTGGGAGTTGAAGTCCATGAGTCATAAAAGAGCCGAGGTTGCCTACCCCTGGTCTAGGGTAAAGAGCGTGCAAATCAGAGGGTATGGTTAAAAGAACCGACCAATTGTCAGCTGGAGGAAGTGGAGCGAAGATGATCACGCCCTCCAATCACCGCTAAAGAGGTAGCGCCTGACTCCCTTTCCGCCTTGTCATTTTTGGCGCCTGCGCACCGAGGACCATCTTCTGTATTGATCTGGCGTGCTCGATTCCCACTCGGGTTGACGTGCAATTTTTTTTCCAGGAGACCGTGAAAAGGGAGAGAGCGAAAGGAGCCGGGGGGGGGCTCTTCTTCCCCGGTGTCGCGCCATGACGGCGAACGAGGATCAGGAGGTGAGAGATACGAAGGCGTGGAACAGACTGGCAGAGTCCGGGAATGGACGGAGTAAAGACGCCCTGGGCTTACGTGAAAACCTCCCCTGGAGGGGCGTGGCTAAGAAAGGACCGCCCTTCCCTGGATTTAATTGTAGGAACTGCTGGGGGGGGAGAACATGCTGTATAGCAGCAGATCAGCAGTACGCGGGGGGGGGGGAAACTCCACCTGTTGAGTGCTTGCCTGTGTTGCAAATGTCCCCTAGTGCCACGCGGGGAACTTTGACGATGGGGTAACTGGAACGTTTTGACAGATGTTATCAGCATCACCCGTTGCACGAAACCCTGGTTTAACTTCCGTTCAGTAGAATTTGGATTGGATGATTTAAAACCAGTGTTTTTCGAACTTGGTAACTTTAACACGCTGGCTGGAGAATTATGGGAGCTGAAGTCCACCCATCTTAAAAGTTGTCAGGTCTAAATAGACCCTTTCTGCTCCATGGTTGTACTAAGGAGTGGTTCCATAAAACCCAAATGATGCATTTGTGATGCTGCGTAAATATAGCTGATAATCATTTTTCTTTGGGAAATTAGAGTTTTCTACAGCTCTATACACTGTTTTTATACATATATGTTCTTTTTTCATGCACCACAAAAAGCAATTTCTGATTCTTTTCAGTCTTTTTATAACCAATGCTACTGACTATACTTTATGGCTGATGACATCTGCCATTGAAAACATGTATTGACTTATCACATACTTTTAGTTTTATATATAACATGTAGCATGGTTAGCTTCCTAGGATTATAGAATTCTTTTAATATTCTTTTAATATTTTTGAAAATTACTAAAATGTGACTTAAGATTATGTTCAATCAGATATTGTTTATTTTAAATATTTTACTAAGCATATATACCAATGATGGCGAATCCTTTAGAGACCGAGTGCCAAAACTGCAACCCAAAACCCACTTATGCATTGTCGAGTGCCGGGTGGGTGTGGCCCATTGGGTGGGCGTGGCCCATTGGGTGGGCGTGGCTTCGGGGGTAACGCAGACTGGGTGGGACTAAAAATTTCAATCAATCAATTCCAACTTTGCAAGATCTTTTTTTCCCCGCGAGAAGTTGAAACTGATTGATTGATTGAACTTTTTTTTTTTTTTGCACATGGTGGCGGAGGCCTAAAGCAAAAAGGTTTTATAAAACCCAGCTGAAGGCCTAGGACTGGGGTGACAACGTGCGTGCCCACAGAGAGGGCTCTGAGTGCTGCCTCTGGCACCCGTGCCATAGGTTCGCCACCACTGATATATACCATTCCACTCATGCCTGGCTGAGTGGTTTATAGATCTCCCAGTACAGTTTAAGATTAAATTAAAAATAAAACTATAAAGTGTTTGCTTGTGCTTTCTTTCAGATGGAGTTAGAAGCATTACGTTCTATTTATGAAGGTGATGAATGTTTTAGGGAACTTAGTCCCATTTCATTTCAATATAGGGTGAGTTGTATTAATTCAAATGAGCCTATATTAACCTCCAAGCTTTAGGTTCTGTTTTTATCAAGGTAGTCCTCACTAAACAATGGTGATTGGGACCGGAATTTCCATTGCTAAGCAACATGGTCATAAAGCATGAAGTCTCATGAGCACAGTATTTAGCGATGAAAATTCCAGCACTTCTGATTGCCATTAAATGGATTCACCGATGTTAAGCGCAATGCCATGTGATTGCCATTTGCAACCTCCTGCCAGTTTCCCTATTGACTTTGCTTGTAGGAAGCTGGCAAAGAAGGTACAAATGGTGATTATGTGACTGCAGGATACTACAATATTATAATTATGAACTCAAGCTCCTGGATTGTTATCACATGATCTCAGGGATGTTGCGACCATCAGAAACAAGGATCAGTTGTAAATACCATTTGTTCAGCGCCATTGTAAGTTTGAACAATCTCTGAATGAGTGGTTGTTCAGCAAGGACAATATTTAAGACAGTTTGTAGTTTAGCTATAACACCAAGGTATACTAGTTATATAAACAGCAACAGCTCAAGACTATATACCAAGTTTTACATTGAGATTTTCAGATTGGTGTACTCATTTTCTTAATATATTTTCATAATTTATGAAAAGGGAATATAGCTTATGGTAGAAAGGTCCTGCTGATCATTGATATAATCATAATTTATTAAATTTATATACTGCCATGTTTCCTGCGGTGTAGCTGTTTTATGGATTCTGGTGAAATTATATTAGTATTTTTAATACTCACATGTTGGACATAACACTTCTTGAAAATTCCTTCTAAAAATTGACATTGAATGTAAAAATGAAATATCCGTATTTCAGTATTTTTGTTGATTAAAGCTTGAATTGACTGGATTCCCATATAGACATGATTTATATATGTTTTTAGATAGGTAAAAGTGGAGACCCCAAAGCCTTCCTTATAGAAATATCATGGCCAGAAACATACCCACAAACTGCTCCAGTCATATCAATGGATGCATTCTTCAACAATGCCATGTAAGTGGTCCAGTTCTTAAGACTTTCAAAAAGCGGTCTTTCTAGAATTAACTTTTTATCTCTTCTTTGCCATCTGCCCTAGATCCTCGGCTGTAAAACAAGGTATATTGGATAAATTAATGGAAGAAGTTGAGGTTAACCTGGGAACCTCAATGACATATACAATATTTGAATATGCCAAAGATAATAAAGAACTGTTCATGGAAAATCAACCAGTTAATACTGTGGTAAGTTTATATTCCCAAATGTTGACCTATCTCAACATATGAAAATGTTTTCCTATGCAATCTATCAGTTTCTTGATATTGAATTGCCACTATAAGATTGAATTCAATTCGTAGCAATGTTTGACATTCCTATATTAATCTAGTATTCTAGGAGCAGTGGTTAAAATTACTTATTATATCCTACAAACCTTTTTGTATTGACAACAGAAAAGTTTAAGCAAATATAATGACTTTTCATCCCATTTAATGCAAGTATCAAGTATCGAATTAAAAAACTACAGAGAATTCTTAATAAATAATACATTTCATTTCTTTAGACAGTATTAAATAACTGCATCTCAACTGGACATTCGGATGCAGCACCACCAACTAAGAAAAAGGAGAAAAAGGAACAATTGTCCAAAACGCAAAAGCGGAAGTTAGCTGACAAAACAGGTTTGTATAATTTACTCCTAATACATCTTAATTTTCTTTTAATTAAAAAAAGTATGGTGTAGAATATATGTTTTCTATATAGAATAGATCAAATACAGGCTTTTGCCCGCATTATAGTTTATGTTGAATTTTTGTGTGCAATAGGTATGTCTAAGTAATTTTTGTTTCCTAGCAGAATAGTAATGAATCGTGTTCTTTTGTGGAATCTAGGTTGTTGAACCAGAACTCTCAGCAACGCCAGTAGTTAGGGATATTGACAATTAAAATTCAGAAACATCTGGAGGGCCATAAGTTCTCTTCCTCATCACTGCCAAGCATTGCCCAGTTATTCATAATAATTTGCAATAAGCCAGAGTTTGCTATTTTAAGCTTTACCACAAACTATGATGTAAATTAATACATTAATTTCAGAATAGATGCTTGAATTCAAATTGCAAAAATACATACAGAATTTTTATTTTGATTAGATCACAAAGGAGAACTTCCTCGAGGATGGAATTGGGTTGATGTAATCAAGGTAAGAGTGTTGAAAATTGAAAATATTAAAACAGTAACTTTTGGGGAGATTTAAGCAGTATCTAATTTTTTTCTTTTTTCTTTTTTAAACCATTTTGGATATGAATGATAATGGAACTTTCCTCGTGTTTTTATAAAGCATGTAAGTATTTGGACCATTTTGAACCATATTTTTAGTTCTAAGCAATGATACTTGTATGTCTTTTTTTGCCTTGATCAGTGTTTCAGAGATTTTGTACTCCATCCTAAACAAAAAATGTATATATTTAATTAAGCACTAACAATCTGTATCTCATACATTATGCAATAATGAAATTAAAATATTGAAGCCAAAACAGGCATCCACTATTTGGAAACTAACCAAAGAGAAAAGCAACCTAGAAGTAACTGACAGTTAGAACAATTAATCAGTGGAACAACCTGCCTCAAGAAGTTGTGAATGCTCCAGCGCTGGAGGTTTTTAAAAAGCGATTGGACAGCCATTTGTCTGAAATGGTATAGGGTTTCCTGCCTGAACAGGAATGAGATGACCTCCAAAGTCCCTTCCAACATCATCATCATCATTATTATTGTTGTTGTTGTTATTATTATTTCCTTTCATGTTTATATTAGTTACTAGTTCAAAATTTAAGAGCAAAACCAAAGATTTTCAGCAAATTCCCCAACTCCCTAAAATTACAAAAAGGGACCCAACTTATTCAGGCGCTGTCCCTCAGAAGTCATATTGTATCTTTCATATTTTAAAGACTAATTTAAAAATGAAAAAAGGGGTTAGTCCCAATTATCCATGTTGCCTTTGGAGTACATTGAAAAGAGTATCCAGAAGAGTATCTTAAGTATTTTTAAAAAATATGTTTGCATGCATTAAGATTGTTCAGCAACCGCTGTTTCAACTACCTTTCAAAGTTACAACAATGAGGGAGCTTAACAACTGTTCCTCATAATTGCAACTATTGCAACCTGGATCCGTGTCCCTCCTGGCTGGTACTGGCGGCTCGGGAGGGTACATGAGCCTGGCTTCAGGGAATTATTAACGCTTCTCTGGGGGAGGGTGCCTTTCCCACGGCCCTTAAAGAGGCGGTGGTGAGGCCCCTCCTTAAGAAGCCTTCCCTGAACCCAGATGTATTGGCCAACTATCGCCCAGTCTCCAACCTTCGCTTTGTGGCGAAGGTTGTTGAGAGTGTGGTTGCACAGCAGTTTCCGCGGCA
>NW_015386356.1:2306405-2324711 GCF_001527695.2 Protobothrops mucrosquamatus
GTTCCAGCTCGCGGGACTGGCCTAAGGGATTTTAAAGGGGTTTTAATTACTTTTAAATTTGACGTATCTAAATATTTCTTTTTAATCAATTTTTAATTAGATGTATATGTTAGTATTTTAATCATTGTCAGCCGCCCTGAGTCCGCAAGGAGAAGGGCGGGATATAAATGCAATTAAATAAATAAATAAAATAAATAAACCTCACAGTGATCGCGTGATTTGGGCATTTGGCAACTAATTTGCAATTAAAATAGTCACAACATCCATGGTTATGTGATTGCCATTTGTGAACCTCATTGTTCGCTCTCAACAAGCCAACGGGGAAGCTGATGGAGATTGCAAATGGTGATCATGTGACTGGGACACTTTAACCATGCAGGATTTGCCTAATGACATCTACTAGAATTGGTACAACTGCCATTTAAGTCAGAGCAGTCACATGACATTATGCCATATAACAGTGGTGGCGAACCTATGGCACGGGTGCCAGAGGCGGCACTCAGAGCCCTCTCTGTGGGCACGCGTGCCGTTGCCCCAGTCCTAGGCCTTCAGCTGGGTTTTATAAAACCTTTTCGCTTTAGGCCTCTGCCGCTGTGTACAAAAAAAAAGGTTCAATCAATCAATCAATTTCAACTTCTCGCAGGAAAAAAAAAGATCTTGCAAAGTTGGAATTGATTGATTGAACTTTTTAGTCCCACCCAGTCTGCTGTTACCACCGCAGCCACGCCCACCCAATGGGCCACACCCACCCGGCACCCGACGATGCATAAGTGGGTTTTGGGTTGCAGTTTGGGCACGTGGTCTCTAAAAGGTTCGCCATCACTGCCATATAACCTCATCGCTTAGCAATGGAATTGTCGCTCCCAATTACCATTTTTAAGTGAGGACGATGTGTTACTAATCCAACATACATATTCTAATTTATCAAATGTCTCCTAGTCTCTTCAAGTGTTTCAACTGCAGCCATATCATCTATAGCCAGTTATGCCCATTTTGGCAGAAAACCCATATTTACAACCCATCAAGGGTTTTTCTGATAAGCTTATTCTTTGCATTTTGGAAGTGCTTACAAAAAAACATGTTAACACCTTTTTATGAGTATGTTTAGCTCAAATAGAAGAAATAAGTTTAATAATTATAAAAACTGGTAATATTATTTTTCATCCAAAAAGACCCATGTTGTTCCTTAGATATATCACAATGTATTACTCCAATTCAATTGCTGATCCAGGACATAAAGATGTTATTCACTAGGAATAGCTGACATTGTTGAACTTGCGTATTACAATTTTGCGATCTTATACTATGTAGAACACAACTGATTAGAGTAAAGCTATAATGAAAATAGCAACAATTGTGTGTTCTTAGTATAATTGCATCTAAGAAATACAGAATAAGAAATAAAAAGAAATACAGAATTGCGCCTACAAAGCATATGATGCTTTTTTTCAATATTTGTCTAATATATCCTATTATTATTTTGGTTCTTTTCTATTCATTTTATAGATAGCTAAATACATTAGAACTCAAAGTAACAATAAATCTTTTTTTTAACTTCAAGTATGAAGACCCAGTCTGTAAAGAAAAATTATATTGTACAAACTTCAATGGTTTATAATAAAATTGTCACATTGATTTTAATTGCTGTTTATTGTCACATTGTCTATAGATAGGATCAAGAAAAATGATAAAATTATTTTTGTCTTTTTACAGCTGAGCAAAACGGGCTCCAAGGATGATGAATAGGAGGACTTTGATATAGGAAAATCTTAGCTGAAACCGCATTGTAATAACATTGATTTTTTTTCACAAGTTTTATAAATAACAGTTCTACACATGTTTAAATGTGTTAAAGTGTACCCATCAAGAGCAACATTTTTCTGACTTTATGATTTTCTTCTTATCACATGTTTTCCTTTAGAGGAAATATGTCAAAGGCAGTGTCAATGTACTTTGTCATGACACTGTAACAATATGTAATTTTCACGTATATTGTTCACTGTACTAAATCATAAAAATCTGTGGTGGTAAATGAAATCAACATAGCTAATTTTAGAAGACTTGCTCTAAAAATTTCAGACTTCTTAATCTCTATATTTGGATTGGAATCCCATGGTTGATTCTTATGTTTACTTCAGTATCATTTCAGATACTATTCATAGCCTTCAGCCTTTATTAGAAGGCTGAAAAATGTTATTGTAGCTGATGTTATGAAAAATATGCACCAGCTTAAATTACATTAAAAAATGTATAGCCCAATTCAAGTGACCCCTTAGCATCCCTTTTGTGCACAGCATATTCATTTTATACTTCAGTGTGATATGTAAAACAAAACAAGGCCATTACAGTTATAAAAAATAATGTAGCAACAGTGATTTCTATTTTCATGACAATTTTGCTACTACTACACTGCATATTACTACAGTGCACACTGGTGCATTCATTCCATGGCAATTATCCCATACCAAAGAATGACTATCCCCATTATTTAATTAAAAACTATATATCCAGTGTTGTCTAGTAATACCAGTCAGTAAAAAAGAGAAAGAATATTATTCTTTTGGCATAACTGCTAATATATGAAGAAAACAGATAGTTACAAAAGTGGAGCCTACAGATAGGAAAGAAGAAATGATTTAAGACTGAACTTATAAGACAGAAAACTGATCCATTTTTCTGGCTGTTGCTGAACTTCTACAACCAGTTTCCCTTATCCCTGGTCAGGCTGTTCTTGGTTGTTGGGAGTTAGTAATATCTTGAGGTCTTACTTTCTCAGTATGAAATTAAAAACAGTT
Organism: Protobothrops mucrosquamatus; assembly: GCF_001527695.2. Taxonomy (NCBI): domain Eukaryota; kingdom Metazoa; phylum Chordata; class Lepidosauria; order Squamata; family Viperidae; genus Protobothrops; species Protobothrops mucrosquamatus. The sequence goes on from NW_015386356.1 coordinate 2,309,201, forward strand.
GAACTTATTTCTGCCTAGAATTACATTATATGAAGAATTTATATTTGTTTTTGCAAAAAAATAATGGGATACTGGCTTCAGGTGCTGCCCTTTATTTCAATTTCAATTTTTTACTTGGAATAATAGATATTGTCATTAGTTTCAACCAAATTAATAGATAAGATGATACTTAGATGGAGCAGATATATTGTATTTGAGGCTTCTCTATTATTAGGTCAGTAGTGATAAAGAATAAGATGCCTTAATACCATTTTAAAAAAATTGTTGGGAGGGATTAAATAAATTTCTATTTTTCTTTGTGTTTTTGTTTATGTTCAGGCTCTTTCTACAGACATTGAGCATGTGGTAGTTAAAAATGGAGTCTAAATGGAGTGTTCAGTCTTTGTTAAAATAAATGGAATTGAAATACATAAAGATTTGGCAGAATTATGTATCTAAGACATGTTAAATATTGATACCAAATAAAATATGGTAACTACTTTTAAAACATATCAATATCAAAAAGGTTATTGATATACTAATAAGTGAACACATCTAAAAAGTATGTGACTGAATAAAAAGTAAAATTGAAAGGTTTGTTGGTGAAGGAAGAACAGAGGGAAATGTGTAAGAATTCACACAAAGCAGTAAAACTACTACAGCTACCAAAAAAGTAAATTCAAGCTTCTTTTAAAACTAAAGGTTTTAAAGAGGAAAAGGAAGAACTTAAATGCTCTGGACACTGGATGTTAGAAAATAGTAATGGAAAATAGAGAAATAGCAAAACATGCCCCAGTATGAAATACAGCAAGTGAGGGAACACAATGCAAGGATAACTTGATGTCAGGAGTGTCCTAAATTAGCCTGTGTTTCAAGCAAGAGAAAGAGGGGTGATGTGTGCAAAGAAATGCAAACATACCACCACTATTGGTAGGAACACAGATGCTGTGCTAACATATCAGGCCTATGAAACATTAAGCTTTTTGTAGAGTTTAAATACTAAATATTTATGACATATAAGATGAAAACTGATTTTTTTGGGGGAAAGCTAATGTATCCAGGGTTCTACAAAAGTTTAATTTAGTGGGGAAACTAATTATAGTTTCGTATATGCCATATTTGGCAAAGAAGAGCTACACAAATGTTGACAGATTAATTGTACAAAAATGTGATTTGTATGAAATGAATTCATCCTAGAAAAACTTAACATATTTGCACCTCTGATGAATCAGTATATTTTTCTGAAGAAAGAAGGAACTTTTTTCTCATATCTGAAACTCCACAACTGCCAAGCTTCAGAAAATACTGTCCTTTTATTCAATCAGTCTCTGACAAAGAACTTGTTGCTTGTTTCTATGGAACAGAAATCTAGTTACCTTGACAATTTATTTGAATAGACGAGTTATGGGGGGGGAACAATTGGAATACCCTATCTCTTTCTCTGCTGATATTTAACGTGCAAACCAGATCTTCTAGGTGCACAAGAGAATATTTAAAAGGTAGGTTATCTGGGTACTTATACTGTAAACTATTTTAAGCTGTGAATTATGATCAGTACAGTTTAAAACCTGTAAAAGAAAAATGATTACCTTTCAGGCTTTAAGCAATTAAAAGCAAGTGATTAAATTATTAAAATTAATTAGTAAAATATTTCTCTGAGCACAATCTCTTTAAGTACCTAAAGCCAGTTTGATTCTCTAAATGGATAAGTGTATTATTCAATCTAATAAATAATTTTCTACAGTAACCATTTTACTTAAACAGCCACCTAACAAATTTCAGACAAGATAGAAATTTATTTTTCTTTTCTCACCAAGTTTTAGGCTAATATTTGTAATTGAAGTTTTAAAGGGAGATTACAACATGGTACTCATCTAGTCATTAGGGCAGAAAATCATACTGATATGCTAAATCCATGATCCTGAGTTCCTGAATAATGTTCACATACTAGATTTGACTCGTGAGTCCACTTCTAGTTTCTTTCATATTTGGTCTTGGGCTAATGTCAATAGATTTTCAAAAAGACTGAAACTTGAATTGCAACTCAAACAAGTTATGCCATTGAATGTTGCTATGAATCTATGCTGCCTGGGAAACACCCATATCCATAAACCAAGAGCAGAAGGATAAATAGAAGAGGGCATATTCCCAAGACTGCTGCTTTATGGGTATTTTATAAAAATTATATTCTAAAAAAAAATTTGGGGAAAATATGGGATAGAGATCTGCAGATAAGAAATACAGTTGTAAAGGTAATCCTTGTGATCTTCCTTTGATTGCCAACTCCTTATATAAATGATCTTGGAAGGAAACATTTAGATATGTTTGTATTATAGGTAACTGATTCTAAAGTCTGGAAAAAGAAAAATTACCTGGAAAAGAAACAATAAAATATAACCTTAAATTAGCTCATTCAGCCATGTTGTCAACTTACAGAAAACGAAATTTGCTTCAGAAGTCTTTACATTCAGTAAGTACATTTAAAGATGAAAAATTAATTTTAACTTTTTTCTATTTGTTAGTTTATGTTCCATATAATTATTTCAAACAGGTAGAAGTAATAGTGAAACACATGTAATAATGATTTCAGATATATGTAATGTGGTTTAGTAGGACATTAATACTAAACTCTATGCTAGAGTTTCACATAAAATTACAACAATTACTATTATTTTTCTTCATAGTTTTTAATACAAATGCAAAGCTATACATAGTTTTGAAACACAAATGTAGAATATGATAATAGCAAAGAGCAAGGAAAAATGTACTATTAAGGAACATATTTTACAAACACAAAAGAAAAAAAATAATAAAAAGTGAGCACATGTATACAGCCAACATTAAGCATTTCCATACACTTAAGAAATGCTTTATTCAATTCTGGCTGAATGTTGACAAATATTCTCAAATAAACCTAATAGATTCCCCCCCTCCCCCACATAGTTGGTCTGCAAATAATCATAAAATTTCACATCTGTACTTGCAATGTATATATATTACTATTTTACGTCACTTTTTTAAAAAAAAAATCAAATATAGAAGTATTGTGTATCAATCAAATTGACTCCATATCTATTTAGCTGTAAAAGTTCTAATTTTTGTCTTTTTTGTTTTTTTGTTCTTGTAGTTTTTAAATATCTTACCTTTGAGATAAATAATTTTAAAAAACATATTTTAAAAATAACAGTGCTAGTAATTATACTAATTATAGAAATGAAGGACAGATGACATATGAATACTTGCCTAGATTACAGCAATAAACATTATTTTTTCCATATTCAAATAAATAAATTATTGCAGTATTGGAGCCCATTAAGCTTTTATGACCTTTTCTACAGGATGATAATGAAATTTGTTGCTTTACCTTCAGTTCAAGCAACCAATAGACAATGTAACAAATGTATGTATATTTCAATAATAATGCATGCTTTCCTTCGATGAAAGTTGTGCTATGTTTAGTGAGGTCTACCCCATAGCAATAGCACTTAGACTTATATACCACTTCACAGTGTTTTATAGCCCTCTCTAAGCATTTAACAGGGTCAGCATATTGTCCCCAACAATCTGGGTCCTCATTTTACCAATCTCAGAAAGATGGAAGGCTGAGTCAACCTTGAACTGGTGAGAATTGGAGTGCTGAACTGCTGGCAGTCAGCAGAATTAGCCTGTACTGCATGTACAACCTAAAACACAAACTGAACATGAATTGAAATCAGAAATAGATATCTAGTGTTTTTCTGAACTGGAACAGAATTTGAGTCATTATCTGGCAGTTTTTGCTGACTCTCAGCCAGAAGAGGAACTGGATGAGAGGAGGTTAGCTTATAACTAGGAGTAAAATCTGGTACAGGTAATCCCTGAGTTACGAGTGTTCACTTAATGCTCATTCAAAGTTACGTGATGAGCGCCCCCTAGTGCTTATGAGCAAGTCCCGAAGTTATGAATTTTGCAGCACCATGGCAGTCATTCGCCCTTACGAGTGACCGCAGTGGCTCTGCAACATTCACCCTGGTTATTCCCTCCCCCCCGCCCCAGGTCTCCCTAGGCACCAGGCCTTCAATACTCACCCTATGAAGATCGAGATCCTTCGCTTTCTTGGCTGCTTCAGGCCTTCGGTGCATTTGTAGAGAATGAAGTCCTAAAGTAACGCAAGATCACACGAGATCAGTGGGGCGAGATCTCACGCTACTGATCTTGCGTGATCTCATGGTACTTTAGGCCTCTGTTCTCTGTAACAGAGAACAGAACCAAAGCTGGGGGACACTTCCACTTGCCTCCGGAAGCTGGATCGGTGCTCCGGAGGCATTTTCCAGGCTGCTGTGACCTGGATTTGAGGCTGGGGGAATGCTTCTGCATCCTCCATGGCCTGATCCAGGCTCTGGAGGCCTTTTCCAGGCCACTACTGCCCAGATCTAAAGCTGGGGAATGCTTCCACTCCCCCCATGGCCCAATCTGGGCTCCAGAGGCATTTCCAGGCCTTATTGGGCCATAGGGGGGCTGCGGACGCATTCCCCGGCCTCAAATCTGGGAGGCAGCAGCCTGGAAAAAGGCCTCCGGAGCACGGATTGGGGCACGGGGGGCGTGGAAGTGTCCCCCAGCCTCAGATCCGGGCAGCAGCAGGAACCGCGGCAGAGAGGAGACGGATCTTTTCCAGATGAGTCCGGCGTGGCAGGAAGGGAGGGGGAAGCATGTGTTATTTTAGTAGGTTGGGGAGGCCTTGGGGCCTGTTCCATCACTAGGCCCTCCATGGCCTTCCCCACCCTGAGATACCTCATGTTCGCTTAACGAGGCGCGTCTGTTTTAACGAGCAAGGGAGTGATCTCATTCGAGGTATGAGATTCACTCTATGAGTTTTCGAGTTAGGAGTGGAATGGGCAGGCTTCATTACACTTGTAACTCGAGGACTACCTGTATCTGACTATTCAAAAAGAGCAAAATTCACCAGGCAAGCAGCAGTGAGCAGCCCCTCCCCTCCATAAACTGGCTGTGATGTCAACAAAGAGCCAATCACTTGTAGATACAGCCAGACATCTCTACTGCTAAGATCTTAATATGTCCAGGAGGCCTCTATAATGCAAACAGGCACACGTATTTATCCATAATTGGTATTGTGCTAATGCTGTAATATGATGTACTGATCAATGCTGCTCACCCTGTTGCTCACAAGGTGAGTTCTACACTTCATCCAAATTATCTGAATGAGCTATTGGATCGAGCAAAACCAGAATAAGGGCATATAAACCAATATTTAGAAGAATGTATAGATCTTGCACAATAAGAAGTAAAGTCTGTAAAGTTTATTTATGTATCTTTCCAAATCAAGACATCAGAGTGTACTATATTGACCATGGCAAAAACTAGATTACAGAGTGGGATATCAGTATCTTCAAAACTTGGGAGGCAATAATTTCCTGGGTCTCTAATGAAAGTTAGGTGAAATATGATACCTACAATATACAAGAGTTGAGATACGTTAGGTACATAAGTTGAGATACAACATCTCAGCCTGGCTTTAAACTTCAATATATGGTTTAAATGTCTGTCTATTTTATTAACTCTCCCCAATGTACTATGTTTTCTGAGAGGAATTCTGAAGATCTTCAAAACCTGAATTCTTTTGAAACATTAATGGTTAGTCCTTCTAAAAATGGACCAGCACAATTGTTAATGGTTTTTATTTGGCAATTTGGTATTCTACAAATTCTTGTTGTTTCAATATCAGTTCAATTTCAAAAACTCCTAGTGTACTAAAATTCTTATTTTTCCAAATATATTCATTTTGTACACATATTTCCCTCATACTGTATATAATTTTCTCTAAAACAGTTTCTCAACCTTTGGAAATTATATGTGGACTCCAATTAACAGAATTTCCCAACCAGGGAATTGAAGTCCACATATCCTAAAGTTGTTAAGGCTGAGAAGCACTGTTTTAGAATAATGCATTATACATGTACTCCTGTAGTCAATGGGGAGGTGTCCTAGAGCAGGGCTTTTCAATCTTTTCACCCATTGTACCACTTTTAGGATATACTGTAGCAATATCTGAGTACCACCAGTCACCTAGCAAGGTGTCAAAAACTTGATGACCCCCCCAAAAGGAAAAAAGTGATGAAGTACAGATAGTTCTCGACTTACAACAGTTCGCTTAGTGACTGTTCGAAGTTACAATGGACTGAAAAAAGTGACCCCCAAGCCACAGCCAAGCAAGACACCTGCCTGCCCACCCGGCGGTGCTCTTCCTCCTGTCCGAGGTTTTCATTGTTGTGAGCATTTCTGTTGAGGATTGGCAGCGGGGGTGGGGGGGTGTTTGGTTTTTATTCCCCCCATCTGCTGGGTGGTTACAGCAGGTTTTGGTCACTTCACATGACCCTGGGACACTGTGACCATCATAAATATGAATCAGTTGCCAAGCATCTGAATGTAAATCACAAAACCCTGGAGATACTGTAACATTCCAGCTGATCGGCGCTTCTTCTGGGCTCAGCAGAAGCGCCAGGATCAGCACCGAGCTCCAGCTGGAGCCTGGCGCTGATCCTGGTGCTTCCATTGAGCCCTGACAGCCCTGCAGCTCCAGCCATCTCTCGCTCAGGCTTGTGCGGTCCTGCCACCGGTTCAGCTCATTCCCCCCACCACCACTTTTCTAGGATGGTCGCGTACCACCTGCCAGGTGCCAATGTACCACAAGTGGTACCCGTACCACTGGTTGAAAAGCCCTGTCCTAGAGGCTATTTTGGATTTCTGAGTGCAGGTTAGAAAGCTTCCTGTGGATATGATGTTTGCCTTCCCTCTTTGCCACTGCAATTGCAAATAGTAGAAACAAATAAGGGGCAGTGTATGTATAGTTGGTCCTTGATTTATGACCACAATTGAGAGCAGAATTTCCATTGCTAAGCAAGGTGGTTGTTAAGTAAATCATACCCAATTTTATGACTTTTTTCCATGATTGTTAAGTGAATCACATGATCATTACATGTATCTGGCTTCTTCCATTGACTTTGCTTGTCGGAAGCCGGTTGGGTAGGTCACAAATAGTGATCACATGACCCTGGGATGCTGTAACCACCATAAATACATACCGGTTGCCAAGTGCATGAATTTGGTTCATGTGACTGGGTATACCGCAAAGTTCATAAGTGTGAGGACTGAGTATAAGTCTTTTTTTCAGTGCCATTGTAACTTTGAACAGTAGCAAAACTAGTGGTTGTAAGTTAATGACTATCTGTATGTTGCAGGAAAACCCACAGGTTTGGGAAAACTATGTCAGCAAGGTCCATTTTGCACCTATTGACATAAATATGAGGGCAGGAGAAAGCAGAACAGGCTTTTTGCCTCTCTTTGATTCTTATTAGTGGGAACCTAGCGTGGCTTTGAGATGTTTTGAAGGCTCCAACATCAAAGTTCCTTACCCATCATAGAATTGAGATACAAAATGATGTGCATATGCAGTTAAGTTTCCAGATTATTCAAAATCCAAGGTAATCGAATTATATCAATTTACAATATCTCAATGATTTAATTAATGAGGAAAATTGGCAGTATTCATATATAACAAAGGAGTTACATAATAAAAGTATAATGTATTATAAGAATACTAATATCTGCACCATCAGCCACATCAAGCACCAGTTATATAACTGATTAGCTTTCAGCCTTGTCAACAGCCAGCTGAGATCTCTAATCCTTTGCAGTTACCTTCAGATAATGATTGTTTTCATCTCCACAAGTACTTATCTAATGTGCACATTTGGGAACTGAGAGAACGATAATTCTATATTGAACATATTTGTCTTTCTTTTTAGCCTTCCAGCAATTTGAATCTCCAAAAATGCACTAGTGATATGCTCCACGAAATGTTTTTATCACCACATATTTCAAAGTCACAGAAACATGTATACAAAGATATATGCTCAAAATGGACTGGGGTAAGTTACCATCTGACTTTCTTATTAAAGAAGTAGGGGATGACACATCATTTTAATGAACTGTTTAAGAATACTCCAAGGTAGATGCATAAAAGTGATAATGAAAATAGTTAAATAAGAAATATTAATACACTTCTTTTAAAAATAGAATCAATTATTCTTACTATGAAATACAGAATGCTATATGGAACATAGCAGTAAAATATTGTGTGTCTGCTGATTTTATTATTGGGGGGGTGTTGGAGATTTATTTGCAAAATCCTTAACAGTTGAACTCAATTACTTCCTTAAGAATGTATTTGAAAGTATGGATATTGGGCTTTCTTTGTTGGAGGGGGAAAAATCTGAGAGTTCATTGACTCATGAATTATGATCATGTGATCATTTGGTATCTCTTTGGAATGGAATTGTAATGTATATAATGAGATTTATGGGGATTTCTCTAAATCAGAGTTCTCCAACCTTTCTGGGCTTGTGGCCTGGAGGGGAGAGCAGCTTCCAAATTACTACGTGTGCACACACACGCATGCAAATGGCCACGCCCACATGTGGCATGCGCTGGTGCAGTGCACATGCGCGAATGGCCACGCACCCGTGGCGGCTAGCGCCTGTTTGTGCATGTGCAAACGGGCCACGCACACACCCTGCACTAGCAGCCCGTTTGCACATGCGCAAACGGGCCGCACAAATGCACACCCTCGCTAGTGTCCCCGTTTGTACCCACGTGCATGAGCAAATGGGGCCACGGATGCTAGCGCAAGTGGGGAGGGAATGTGCGGCCATGTATGTGCGCCCTGGCCAGCCATTTCCGTGACCTGCTGGCCAAGAGCCCGCAATCTGGTACTGGGCCGCAGCCCATAGGTTGGGGTCCCGTGCTCTAAATGTTAAAGATGTTAATGGGATATTGAATTATATATGAACACTTTGGCATCTGACTGTTATGAGGAATGATGGCTGTATGGAAGGGGTCTAAAAGAATTATACTGAGAAACTAGAAAAGTTATATTACAGATGTTCAGGAATGGCTTTTGAAAATGTGTTATTTATTCATCTTGGAAAGGGCAGTGTCTTTTACTAGTCAAAGGATGAAACAATATATGCTACTGGTTATTAGACACGGGCAACTTTGGCTCACCACTGTCATAATTCTTGAGCATTACATATGATGGATGGGATTGATGTGAATTGTGTTTCAAAACATCTGGCATGGATCACCCTTGGGTTCAGTTATGATCACTGTTAGTAGAAAGGAAGGAAGTAGTATGATCTGTGCCCCCAATATGTCCCTTTGCTGTAATAAGTCTTTTAAAAACAAATGCTGAAGAAAACTAGTCTTTTAATGAAGGAGAAAAATAACGATAACCCCTTTTCAGTACTCACAGAGTTGTCACTATTCCCTAGTTATTAGTTGGTAATACAACTAAGTAAAATAATATTTTTAAGAAAATAGTTAGCAAACAGATTAATAAGGTCCTTTAAAAAATATTAAAGTTATTAAATTACCTCTAGAAACAAAGATGTCACTGGAATATTCCATATGTAAACATAACTGAAGAAACAGACATGAAAGTCAAGAAGCACTTAAAGGTACGTGATTATTTTTTTCCTTTAAATATCTGGAAAAACATGGAAAGCAGTATTTTCCTAATGTCTGTCTTGGTTCCTTGCAGCATCAAATGTATTTTCGTTTTGCTAAAAGACTGAATCGCCCCTTAAGCAGTAAAAGACACCTTTACAATACAGAGACATTCATCATGAAGGTAAGAGAAACCATTCCATAAATCCCACTTCTCTAATGCAGTTTTGGAAAGTGTTATGCCACTAAATAACAGACAGGTAAGATGATAAACATATGACTTAATTGTATATTCTCCCACACTTCAATCAGCATATTTTTAAATAATTTGTTTGAATGGAAGATTAAAGATTTTATAAATTTGTTGACCAGGTTGTTAATGGAATCTATTTCTGTTGAACGGATATTTTTCAAAATATTTAATCACAAACTCCAACTTGGTTTCAAAGGAGTGGAGTTATATATGTTATAAGAGTACATATATATAGTACTAAAACCCTGATTGTGTTTATCTGTACCCACAAATTAGCCCAAACGGTGTGTTATACCACAACAACTTTTGAATCAAAGAACCGAAAATCTGCTAAATTAAAGAATTTGTAAAAAAAATAAATGTGGAATTGAAATTTCCAGTTTTATTCACAAAGCTGTGGCCATCACAGTTTCCCCATAGTCACATAATGATGATTTCCAATGATCCTTGTCAGCTTCTCACAAAGAAAGATAGGGAAGCAGGCAGAAAGTCAAAAGTCATTCCCACTTCCATTGCTTTTTTGTCTACACATTATCGTTCTATTGATTTCTTTAGTTAAGATAATATTGACTTGTTGTTCAATTTGATTTGCTACAATTGTTTTTCTATTTATGATATATATTCTTAGATAATCACAACAGTCTGGCATTAGAGTAAAAAAATGGCCAGCCTAAAATTTAATATTCATCCTGATGACATCGGACTGTACTATCTTTCTGTCAAAGGATGACACAACAGGTCACAGGGTTGTCTAATCCAAGGGTCCCCAACCTCCTGTATGTGGACTGGCACCGGTCTGCAGCATGCCAGCAACCGGACTGCGCAAATAAGTGAAGCATCATTCACAGGATGCAGGCAGCATGCGAAAGCATATCCCCCTCTGGTCCATGGAAAAAACTCTCTCCACAGAACCAGTGGAGCTGGGGGCTGCTGGTCTAGTCAGTTGAAAAATTGATGGAATTTCTCTTGCTAGATACCTATTTTGTTATCCGAAACACTGGAAAAAATAAAGTAAAACTAAAGTAGGATTTAAAAGCATAGGAAATTGCTTTGTGTAAAAAGTCAAAAATAGCAACAGCCTTGACTAAATTTTCATTTAAGAATAATTTTCATTCAAATTTATATTAATTGCAAATACAGGTACTATATATTATTAATGTTTTACTAATTAATTATTAAGGGTGGAAAGACTAAATATGAATGTTTAAAATGTTGGCATTTCTCTTTAAGATTGCATATACACACATACACACTGTATATACCCCATGATTAAGAACAATTTTACATAAAATCAAATGGTACTATGGATAGCATATAGAGACCCATCTTATCACCAAATATATAGCCATAATCTGCATCTTGATCTTTCATTTAGTATCTTTGCATTGATACCATCTCAGATAATCCTCTAAAAACAATAGCATAATGGGTGTCAGCAAAATTTAAGACTGTCTTATCCTTTCTAAGCCTTTAATGTGCTACATCTAATGAAGGAAAGAGATACTTGGGGTACTGTCCTCATTACAAAAATGTATGCTTATTAGTAGATACTGTACTTATAATTTATGTACCTAATTACAAAACTCTTCTTTCTCTTTAGCAGGAAGGAGACAGTACAGGTCAGGTCAATATTTGTTCAGAGGAGCCTCTGGTTAGAGACAAAGTCTCTGAACTGACTGAAAATTCCAAATACAACACAAAACCACAAAAATCAATGCATATGTACAGAGAACTCCCCCAAAGACAAACACATGGCGACTTTCTTCACTTGGAAGAAAAAGACAAAATCCAGGAAAAGAAATTGAACAAAAGAATAATATATTTATCCAGAAGCACACTTTCAGAGTCTCTGCAGTTCTTGGACATAAATGGATCAGAAGAAAATGAAGAAAAAAATGCTGTTCACAAGGGTTACTCTTTTTTAAGTACATCTCATCTGAAAACCCAGACAGAAGAAATTAAACCCCGCAGCATTTTCCTAATGGAAACTCAGGATGCCACAAATGATGTAAGGTGTCAGAAGAGCCCAGCAGACACCAAAACAAGCAGGGATGTAGTGAGAGGACGAATCCATTTGCCCTGTTTAACCAGAAAGAAAAAATTTATTATCTATATCTGCGGAGGTTATCAAGGTACTTCCAGATGACTTGGGAATTTAAATTTTTAGAGAAGGCCAGAATCTAATCTAAACACAAAAGAACATTCCTTGAGGTTTAAATAGTTTTTAAAATTATTATTCAAACAATTAAGAAGCTAAGTAATGGCATTCTTGGAGCCTCTGAAATATGAATATATCTATAATTCTATATTTTTGTTCATTTGGTAATTTTTTATAAATGTAAAGCTTCATAGTCGGACAGCACATAATACAAGAACACTAAGCTAAATATGTTTGGATGTAGTTAGTAGCTGGATAGTGTGTGAGTGTGTGTGTATGTATTCAAATAAACTAAAGTAATTAAAAGAGGTTCCCTTCCTAATTCAATAGCCATTCTTTTTTATACGGGTATCCTTGTTTAGTGACCATTCGAAGTTACAATGGCACTGAAAAAAGTGACTTATGACTGTTTTTCACACTTAATGAGCATTGCAGCATACCTGTGGTCACATGATCAAAATTCAGATGGTTTACAACTGGCATGCATTTATGACTGGGTCACACGATCACCTTTTGCAACCTTCTGACTAGCAAAGTCGCTGAGGAGGCCAGGATTAACCTAGCTGTGGCAAGAAAGGTCTTAAAATGGAACAAAACTCACTTAAAAATTGTGTTGCTTAGCAATAGAATTTTGGGGCTCAGTTATGGTCATAAGTCAAGGACTACTTGTATTATAGTTAGATTGGAGATACTGAATATAAATCACAGCCGCGCGGGCGGTGTTGGGAGTGACCCGTCGCTCCCATGTAACGCCGCTGCTGCGCGAGCTGCACTGGCTGCCGGTGGCTTTCCGGGTGCGCTTCAAGGTGCTGATTATCATCTTCAAAGTGCTCCATGGCATCGGACCTGGTTATCTCCGAGACCGCCTTCTGCCTCAGATTACCTCTCATCGGCCGATACGCTCCCACAGAGAGGGTCTCCTCAGGGTGCCGTCAGCCAGACAGTGCCGGCTGGCGACCCCCAGGGGGAGGGCCTTCTCGGAGCTCCCACCCTATGGAACGAACTACCCCCAGAGATCCGGGTGATCCCGGATCTCCCCTCCTTCCGCCGCGCCCTCAAGACATGGCTATTTAAGTTGGCAGGACTGGCCTAAGGGTTATTTTTAGCTTGGTTTTATAATAATTTTTTAAAAATAATAACGGCCTAATAATATTTCATTTTAATTAACATTTTAACTTTAGTATTTTTGTATTTATGTATTTGTTTTTAAAAGGCTGTAAGCCGCCCTGAGTCCGCAGGGAGAAGGGCGGGGTAGAAATATAAATAATAAATAAATAAATAAATAAACATACTGCAACTCTGTCAATTCTTTTTTTAAAGTTTAAATGTTGCATAGGTTTGCCTTAAAATCAAGATAATACTATTTAGCAATTTTGCTTTGTTATTTTAATTAGATTCAGAAGTAGAACGAAATGCATTAATGGAAAAATCCTTCCCATGGCTATACAACTACTGTAAAAAGAGAGGTTACGACTTCCATGTATTTGATCTAAGGTGGGGAGTAAAAGATGGTATTACTAATGATCATCATATGGCTTCTCTACATACAAGGACATTAAAGAAATGCCAGCAACTGGGATTCCAAACCTTTATCGTAAGTTGAATAGAATTTGCAATACAATACTCATCCGATGTTTTTTAATATGCAGTCTTATATGTTTTAGTGAAGTTTGTTTGCTCTGATTAGTGATGAGTTCACTCATCATGCTAAGAAATGACCATAGTTTGTTAAATAAGCAACAACTGGCTGAATTTACACTTCAAAACTGGGCCCTAATATTTGTTTTGGATGTGATCTGTGAATCCAATGCATAACTGTATTTTGTAAGCCAGTGGTTCTCAACCATGGAGGGCCCAAAGTCGTCACAGGGCCCCCGCGAAGGCTTGAAGAAATGTTATGATTTAAATCTTGAATAAAGTCTTCGTAGTCTGTGGCCACAAAATGTATTTAAATAAGATAAGATAAGGTTTATTGTTATTTTTTTATTGTGAGCACACTGACACACATTAAAAATGAAATTCTGTTCCCTGCTCTCAAAAGAAAGTATATATCAACTCATACATATACATAACACACATATACACATGCTACACACACACACACATACATATATACATATACATACACACACACACATATATATACCCGTATTTCCCCAAAAGTAAGACCCGGTCTTATATTCTTTTTGCCACCAAAAGAGGCATTAGGTCTTATTTTTGGGAGGTGTCTTAAATTTTTTGTGATAGTTGCCTCGCCTCGTGGCAGCAGGACCTTGCATGTTTTCCGGTGAAGCTGGTCTCTCAGAACACCCAGTTTACAAAGCAATCTACTTATTGCTTTTAGCCCCAATCTAGGAGCGTTGGTTTTTTTTTTTATCATACAGGCAGATACTACTGCAACAAATGATTTTGTGTTCAATTTGGATTTTGCCAACGAGTCTCCCTTTAACTCTTTGTCGGCAAAATCCAAATTGAACACAATATATATATACATATTCATATATACACCCATATGAAGCCACCTCCCAGAAGATAAGGGGTCTGTTGTGAAGAAAAGGTTGAGAACCACTGTTGTAGGCCACTATTTATGGCTAATCAAGAAGAGAACAACTTAAAACTATGGAGAATTTTCCCAACAGTTAAAACAATTAATCAGTGAAATGCCTTGCCTCTAGAAGTTGTGTGTGCTTCAATACTGGAGATTTTTAAGAAGAGGTTGCACAACCATTTGTCTGAAATGGTATAGGGGTTCCTGCTTGAGCCGAGGTTGGATTAGAAGACCTTCCAATTCCGTTATTTTGTTAATCTAGCCATATGACTTGTTTTCAATATTACATATAGTTCCATATTCCATAGTTGAAACCAGCTACATATGAATCCAACAAATGAAAAGTCTTGCCCTTATGAATTTATTTCTGTTACAAATCTGCTAGGGGAAACAAAACGAATTCACCTATGTACCAAAATTAATTGAATCATCTTTGTGACATTTGCTTCATTGGATTACTTAATTTCCAATTGGCACAATACATTAAATATATTGGAATGCCATCAGCTTCAGAGAAAATAATAATTTGTTTGCCAAGAATCATTTTAAAATTATTTTCCATGCTGCATTTCAGGTTTTTATTGGCCAGAAGTATGATGATCTCTCTCTTCCAGAAATAATAGGCAAGGAAGTGTTTGAGTTAATTAAAGCCACAGTGATACGTAGGAAACTGAATATCAAAACATCAAAATACATGCCACCTGCTGATTTGAAAGATGAAATCAAAGTAGAGAGAAATGAAAATCAAGGTGAAATTGTTCAGGATTTCCAGGATCCTGATGCAATGGAAGAGTTTGAAGCTGAGATAAGCAGCCAGAAAGAACATGAAGTGGTTAATTCAAATGAATTGGATTTGCTTAATACTTCTCTACTCACCCAAAAGACTGTAGCTGAATATGAGAAAGAACTTCAGCTTTTGAATCAATGGTACAAGCTGGATGAAAACTGCATCCCTGCAGTTTACAAGCTTCAACCTATTTGGTAAGTTGGATTTTGGTTTTTCAATTGGCCGATGTCATTGGTTACTCTAATAGATTATGTTTGCAGGAATCTCAAAGAGAGGAGTATGCCT
>NW_015386356.1:2325092-2334788 GCF_001527695.2 Protobothrops mucrosquamatus
TTGCAAAGTTGGAATTGATTGATTGAACTTTTTAGTCCCACTGCTGTTACCACCGCAGCCACGCCCACCCAATGGGCCACATCCACCCAATGGGCCACGCCCACCCAAAGGGCCACACCCACTCGGCACTCGATGATGCATAAGTGGGTTTTGGGTTGCAGTTTGGGCACTCAGTCTCTAAAAGGTTCGCCATCACTGCCCTATAGTAAGGCTGTGTGTTACTTTGAAAAGATGTTTCATGTATTGTTTCAGATTGTTCTTCTTAGAACTCGACTTACTGAAGCAAGCTGCAGTAAGGCAAGAACATCAAGTGCATATGATAGTGAGGCAGCTAGCTGAAGCAAAGCAGCTCACCCTGTCATTTCAATTGCATAACATGCTAAACCATAAGTTATCACTTAGAAACGTATTAAATACCTGCAATATATTAAACCAAAGTTAAGCAAACCACATTTACAGTCTTTCTTAATGCAATTTATGAACTCTTAGCTGTCTAATTTGGCTTTATTAACACTAAACTTGCTATTTTTCTTATGCCTTCATGAATAATCTCACTTGATTCAGTGCATCTGGAATATTTGCACGACTGTGGTAAATTAAATTTGCATTGACTCTATTTGTTTCTAGAAGATTAAAGTTAAAACTAGGAGAACTCAAGCCTATGGGTGCAGATTCAAGTAAGCGTTCCCCTATCTTTCTCCAAATAATATCTATTCTATTTCTGATTAAAGTAAGAAATTAGTGACTTCCTAATGTCCAGATATATCTGGAGGAGACTACTTTTCTGCCTAATTTAGTCAAAATTTCAGCTCTGTAGAACAGAGACAGCTTTGATCATTATGCTGCATGATCAATACTAAATATTGGATAAGGGTAGAGGAAATTTTTTCTACTTTTTTACTGGGATTTTGAGCTTTTCTATACCAATAACCATGATATCTCTATGGATTTTCTGACTGGGATTAGGTCTTGGGGGCATTATTTTCTAGTGTCTGGTTCTCCCTGTCACCAGAAGATGGTACTCGGGGATTATTATTTCAGAGTTAGGCCACCCATGTATGGTGTCAAACAGGGTTCTCTTTTGTGCTCTATGTGGTCTGACATTATATTAAACTGCAAGAAAAGGTCAAGCACAGTTTTTAGTGAGATTTTCAATATGCTGATGATACCCAGTTCAAATGATTATCACCATTTAGCCCCAAGAAAGCAAGTGTGCTTTTAAACTTTGGGTTAAGTTCAGTAATGTGCTGTGCGGAAAGCATGTTAAAATTAAATACTGACAAGACAGTAGATGCAGGTTTTCTTTCAGTAGGAAATTTGACTCATAGATTGTAGTTTAGCCTGTTCTGGGTGGAGTTGCATTCCCTTGAAAGAACAGGTCTGCAGTTTGGGAGTGCTCCTTGATGAACTTCAGGTATCATCGAATTCCTAGGTAGCAGCTTGGATAGAAAATACTTTTATACATTTATGGGTGTGTGACATTTGTAGCCATTTCTGTGTTGGTCAGTTTTTGCAATAATTACCTACAACTTGTTATACCTCTTTTTATTTTATGTGATGATAACTGAAAAATGTCTGAAAGTTGTGACTGGTGCAAAATGCAACAGGTAGGCTAGTAAGTGATGTCCACATTAAAAGATCTGTACTACTGTTTTCCAGATACAAGTAAGATGTTACTGTAAAGTTTTAAAACTCCAAGTACCATAGAGCCTAACTGTTTGACTTTGAACAATATTCTCTCCTATTATGAAACTAACAAGACATTAAGATTTGTAGAGACTCTTCTAAAGTTTGTTATGGTTCAGAGGCTCATCTAGTGGACTTTCTTCAGCATCACTCCCTGTCTTTGGAATGTACTCCTTAGAAGATGTATTTGGCTCCCCTTTTCTGCCATTAGAGACTCTCTTAATCCAAGCCTTTGAAAGCTAATGGTTGTATCATTATGATGTTTCAAAATGAACTTGCTTTTATATATTTTTTATTTATACTAGCTTCTTTTTGTTTATTTCCCACTTTGGGTGTTCAAGGTGAAAGCAAGCAAACAAGCTTTGGGAGGCAATCCCAGATCTAGACTAACACAATTTCTCTATATAACCCCATATTTCTTTTGTCCATAATACAATATAAAGAAAATTCTCAAGTAGTTGCTTTCACTTATCACCAGAGTGAGTGGATATTATATTAAGATGAGAAGAGTGTCTTATTAATTTGAAAGTGGTTCTCATACTTTGTTCACTTTATGTTGTCTGCCCAGCACAGTGTACAGAGATATCTTCAGTAAAGATCCAAGTCGCAGACAGCAAGCTAAAAGCAAATGGCTGGAGTCTTTCCAGAAACTGCATAAGATACTTCAGGAATATGCTACAATTGCTCTTGGTCAAGAAGATGCAGCCACGTTGTTCAGAACCAGTAAGGAGGCCATCCAAAATACAATCAGTATGGTATCTTGTTACATTTGTTCAAGGAGAGATTTATTATATTAAATTGATTTCTCTATGTTTTGCAAGCTCTGCAGCAGGAAGTGGATCAAGGATTCCGAGTCCAAGGAACACGTGAGGATCACTGTCACTGCTTCAAAAGAAATATAACTGACCTACACGGCAATCTGTCAGATCCTCAGGCATCTAAATATATTGACATCCACCCACTAAAACTAGAAGTGAACAAAACTATTAATGAAGAACATCAAAACTTTGTGAAAAGCATTCATTCTAGGGTAGGATTATCAAGTGGTCATAGGTTGTCATGTTCTATACAAGTAAGGGTAAATGTAAAAGTACCCTACTTTACAGAGGGAACTGTAAAGAACTGAGAGTTGTAATGCATCTTATTATAGTATAGTAAAGCTTATCAAGATCTGTGGCTAGGCAATGCAGCTGTTTGAGAAAAATGTATTGGGTATGCTGAAAATCTTGATTTCCTAATCAGCTACATACCATAATGCTAATGGAAATTTGAAAAGTTAATTTATCACTTTATTTGTTTACAATTTGTTCGCCATTATATACTATATCTGCTTTTCAGTCAAGAGTATAAAAAGCTTTGGATCTTTTATTCTGTTAATCTACTTGAAAGCGCTTTCCTTGATATAAGGAGTTAATAAATTTGCCTTTACAGCTTCGTCATACAAATATTTACAAAAAGAATGTTAGCTGGGGAAAAGGTGGCATCAATCCCAACAGGAACAGGTCCCATGCCTACTATCTGGAATGCCTTTGCAATGACTTTCAGAAAATTGTTATTAATCATTTCAACAGGTTAGCGTCATATCTGCTTTTTGAAAAGAACTGTAGACACTCAATGCATAACTTATTCACAAAACTAGGGTTCCGTCAACTGGCTTTCTATACTTAATCCTAGAAATAGAACAGAACACATTGTTGTTACATTCTATGCTCAGATTCACTTCTTAAGACAAATTACAAATTAATTTTTTTGCCTATATTTATAGATCATTTCTAATTAATTGGAAATCATGACCAACTTAATTTCTGTGAGTCTGTTCTAAGTTTGTATAAGTTTGGATTCAACCTATAAGACATGAAAAGATAAATGGTGATGCACTGAAAGTAGTAGTAATATTCAATGAAGTGTGATGCTAAAAAAGTAATATTTTTGAAAAAATGTTGATATTGTTAATTGAATATTTTGTGCATATGTCTATTTATATTAAACCATTCTTCATTTTTGTGAAAATGGTAATTTCAAATAAATACTGCACAAGGGAAACAAACCTTATATCCAATACTGAATCAGACTAATCCAAAATAATCTAGGATATATCTGAATTCAAATGGAATTCGGAATCCCTCAAAGCAAAGCAAAGCATGTTTGCTTCAATATGCCTTTGTGAGTATAATTTCATGCTTTCATGGACACTATATAACATACAAATTATTTTTCTCTATTTTAATTTGACCAGAATCATCAGTTCAGAAGGAGCTCCAGAAAGACTACATACTACAAGAAAGCAAGAGTTTAACATTCTTAATGATGAAGAGATTCTGGAACACATTCAGCATTATCAGGCCTTGTAAGTTTTGTAAGGTTCTATTGCTTAACTTACCAGAAATACTTTTCATCAAAAGGAATATACTGAAAGTGGAATGAGTTGTAAGAGTTCACTAATATATGTGGTACTATAATATATAAAGATATCATTATTAGCTTCTTGTACTGTGGATGTTTGAAGCATGCTGAATTCAACCCTTCATTTGAACAGTGTTCAGGCCATTCCCCAAGGGAAAAAAACTATATTGCATACTTTTAATGTTATATCACCATACAATAATGAAACATTAGTGTAGTCTGGGGAAATTTTTGGGAAGGAGCTGTAAAATCAGACAGGTAAAAAGTGTGTTGTGTTAGTTGCCTATTCTTTTCAATCTATTCTACTACTAGACTGGCAGTCTATTCTCTTCCTGGTAGCATGCACTAAACTGACTTTAGACAGAGCAGGCAAATATTTATTTGAGTGTTTACCGTAATTTGCAAATAACCCTTCCACCTGAATTGCTAAGCATTTCATTGCTTCAGCACAGACATGGAGCTGATGAGTGGGATTGAAAATTACAGTTTCCACTCACATAAGAAGTGCTAGTCAGCATGCAGCCCAGGTCACAACAGCTTTGTCGGGAATCATGTTTAAAGTCCCATATCACCCATTCTAACATAGATAGTGCCTCCAGTTTTTTTTCATTATACAGACTTAAAAAACACTAAACAAATAACAAATTTGCTTACCCTATTTCTAAGTGGAGCTTGTCCTTGGGGTGCAGGGATTTTGTGACTTGTTTCCAACGCTAGCAGTCCACCTAAGGTTTATTGGTGCTTTGCAGTATTTAGATTTGGTTTAGTATAAACCTATATTACCCCAAAATTAGCCCAAACTGCATGTTGCTTTCCATTCCACTTGGCTGGTCCCTCCTTGGGACTGCAGTGGGAAGTAGTAGTTAACTAAAATTCTATAATCCACATAGGGGAGAGAGGGGGGGGGGAGAGAGAAATAAGAAGATAGTATACTACTTAAAATACATGTCTCTCTTAGGCTAATGTACATTTATATCCAGAATTTTTCTCTTTTTAACCATATTCAAACATATGTTTAATCTTTAAATATTCCATTGAATACATCCAATTATCTAATCTTTTAGATCTATTCAAAACATTTTTATCCATTGAAGTTTTCTCAAAATCAATTATACTTAAATATCTAAAACATTTCCTTTATATAAACCATCTCAACATTTTTATATATCTCATGTCAAAAAAACAAAAGAAAAAAGAAAGAAAAAATACTGTTACTTGAACATCCCTCTTAAACTAAAATTCATTTATATCCAAAATATTTCTATTTATAATAATAATAATAATAATAATAATAATAATAATAATAATAATAATAATAATAATAATAATAATAATAATAATAATAATAATAATAATAATAATAATAATAAAGTTGGAAGGGACCTTGGAGGTCATCTAATCCAACCTCCTGCTCAGGCAGGAAACCCTATACCATTTCAGACAAATGGCTGTCCAGTCTCTTCTTAAAAACTTCCAGTGTTGGTGCATTCACAGCTTCTGGAGGCAGGTTGTTCCACTGGTTAATTGTTCTAACTGTCAGGAAGTTTCTCCTTAGTTCTAGGTTGCCTCTCTCTTTGGTTAGTTTCCAACCATTGCTTCTTGTCCTGCCTTCAGGTGCTTTGGAGAATAGCTTGACTCCCTCTTCTTTGTGGCAGCCCCGGAGATATTGGAACACTGCTATCATGTCCCCCCTCGTCTTTCTCTTCGTTAAACTAGACATACCCAATTCCAGCAACCGTTCCTTATATGTTTTAGCCTCCAGTCCCCTAATCATCTTTGTTGCTCTTCTCTGTACTCTTTCTAGAGTCTCAAAATCTATTTTACATCGTGGTGACCAAAACTGGATGCAGTATTCCAAGTGTGGCCTTACCAAGGCATTGTAAAGTGGTATTAATACTTCACGTGATCTTGATTCTATCCCTCTATTAATGCAGCCTAGCACTGTGTTGGCTTTTTTGGCAACTGCAGCACACTGCTGGCTCATATTTAAATGATTGTCCACTAGGACTCTGAGGTCCCTCTCACAGTTACTACTATTGAGCATATTCAAACAGATGTTTAATTTTTAAATATTCCCTCTGATAAATCCCATCATCTAATTTCTTAATTCTCACTTTAGCCTCCCCCTTTTTTTTTTGCCAAACATCTTTCCTGATCAATATGCTCCACTGAATCAGAGTCTTCCCATAGTCTTGAAAATGTTATTGTAGGTACAAAAGGCAAATCAAGTAAGATGTTTTTATGGGAAGGTTTCTCCAAGCATTTTTAGCACTTCCTAGGGCTTCTTACCTACAGCTTCTCCTAAGAAAGGAGGTTCCTGCAGGTTACCAGCTTTGCAGCTGCTATAAAATACATTTGTAGCCATTCTGTCGCCATTAACACTTTCCTGTTTAAGTGCAAAGCAAGATATTAGTACTCCTATAAACAGTCTAAAAGCATACTTCTGAATGTTACTGAGACAAGTCTGTTAGAAGACTTTTAGAAAGTGTGTAGTGGGGTGCTCCAGGGCTCTGTTCTGGGCCCAGTTCTCTTCAACATCTTCATCAATGATTTGGATGAGGGGATAGATGGGAAAATCATCAAATTTGCAGATGACACTAAGCTGGCAGGAATAGCCAACACTCCAGAAGATAGGCTTAAGATACAGAAGGATCTTGACAGACTTGAACATTGGGCGCTATCTAACAAAATGAAATTCAATGATGAAAAAAGTAAGGTTCTAAATTTAGGCAGGAAAAACCAAATGCATGCTGGCTGAGGAATTCTGGGAGTTGAAGTCCATGAGTCATAAAAGGACCGAATTTAAAGACCCCTGGTATAGATGGTACCTTGCTTAATAGTAGCAACTGTGAGAGGGATCTTGGAGTCCTAGTGGACAATCACTTAAATATGAGCCAGCAGTGTGCTGCAGCTGCCAAAAAAAGCCAACACAGTGCTAGGCTGCATTAACAGAGGGAGTGAATCAAGATCACGTAACGTGTTAATACCACTTTATAATGCCTTGGTAAGGCCACACTTGGAATACTGCATCCAGTTTTGGTCACCACGATGTAAAAAAGATTTTGAGACTCTAGAAAGAGTACAGAGAAGAGCAACAAAGATGATCAGGGGACTGGAGGCTAAAACATATAAGGAACGTTTGCTGGAATTGGGTATGTCTAGTTTAATGAAGAGAAGGATGAGGGGTGACATGATAGAAGTGTTCCAATATCTCCGGGGCTGCCACAAAGAAGAGGGAGTCAAGCTATTCTCCAAAGCACCTGAAGGCAGGACAAGAAGCAATGGTTGGAAACTAACCAAAGAGAGAAGCAACCTAGAACTAAGGAGAAATTTTCTAACAGTTAGAGCAATTAATCAGTGGAACAACCTGCCTCCAGAAGCTGTGAATGCTCCAACACTGGAAGTTTTTAAGAAGAGACTGGACAGCCATTTGTCTGAAATGGTATAGGGTTTCCTGCCTGAGCAGGGGATTGGACTAGATGACCTCCAAGGTCCCTTCCAACATCATCATCATCATCATCATCATCATCATCATCATCATCATCATCATCATCATCATCATTATTATTATTATTATTATTATTACTACTACTACTATTACTATTACTATATTAATAGTAGTAGTAATAATAGTAGTAATAGTAGGAGTAGGAGTAGTCTGGGAAAAACTGTTTTGCTTAAATTGATTAAAAATTGCAACTTTCACCTATGCGATGACATTACAAAAATATGCTTTTCCACTTCAAATAGGATTAGACATATAAAAAGAAGAGAAATCTTGAGCAAGCTGAAGAATCAGGTTACATCTTTAAACAGAAAAGTAACTGTTGTTTGTGGTGTGGCAGGATCAGGAAAAAGTGGGATCATTGCAGAAGTAGCTTCTTTGGCTTCAAACTGGATTTCTGGGTAAGAATCATTATTTGCACTCTTTTCTGGCAGGGATATTAAGAATTGTAAGTCCTTGGAAATATAAATAGCTTGAAAACTGGTCTTCAAAAAGTCAACATAGAATTTGAACAAATTCTTAACAGATCTTACTTATTGCTATGTAGCTTGATTTGGATCCCAAAGTCCTCTGAATTATGTAAAATAACTTTATATTGAAAATGCATATTAAGTTTGTAATAATTTGCATATTTTATGCTCAATTCAGTTCAATAACAACACATTTATTTTAAAAATATCTGAACTTTAAAAATCCAGATGACTATTAGATTGCAGTCAAGAGTTAGAGCATTTTAAAATTTCACATCCCATATATAGTACAACTATTTTATTTATTAAATTGGGATAGGCCACCATCAGCATAAGATCTTGAAAAAATTCTACTAAACAAATAATAAAATATAGTTCTTAAAATGTACCAGAGATCATAATGTAGCACAAAACATTATTTCTAGTAGATTCTGAAATAAAATATAATTCAAGCAATAAAGGCTAAGATCTTTTTGGTGGTTTTTAATTTTTTTTTAAATCTGAGTGAATTCACTCAGACTCAAAAAAAGGGCTCCCTTGGAAAAATAGTTTGGAGCAAGAACAACACTATTTTGCCCAGAATTCCCCTAGTTCACCTTTTTTTGTGGAACAGGGGCCATATTACAGATAGGCAGTCTTTCAAGTATCTGACCCAAATCAAAAAGGCTTTAAAGGTTCAAACTAGCAATTTAAAGAGCCTTTTTGAGTGGGAGGCTTTATTTATTTTTTCCTTTTTGACCCAGGAATCTCAGAGTTGTGCTTCGATTTATTGGTATAACTGGAGAAAGCAGAAGTGTCCGACGGCTGCTTCTGAGTCTTTGCTACCAAATAGCTGACATTTATCATGTTTCTGTTACTTTATCTGAGGTATTGTTTATTTCCTCCTTGTTTTGATCAAGCACCAATGCATTTTTATTATGCCAATATGCTTTTTCATATAAAGCAGTAGCAGGTCACAAACCTTGGCCAGTCTTGGGACTGAGATGGAATCGGGGCTCCCTGTGAGTTCTAGGGCAGATTTTAGGGCACATCTACTCTACCTTGAGTAGAACAAAAACCAGAAAACAGAACGAGATAATAACAAATAAGCACATAGCTCTACAGTTCCTAGAAGTAAAGCTCAGCTTAAGGGCATTTTTGTCAATAAAATAGTCTTGCACGATATTTTCCATGAGTGCAAAATATTTTGAAAATAATGCCACCTGATCTGATTTGATAATAAAAGGAGACAGCGCAAATAATAGCCTTTTGGTGAATTTATTTATTTATTTATTTTGCTGCCCATCTCATATTGAAACAACTCTGGGCTGTTTACAGCATTAAAACACTAAAATTATAAAAAATATTTTGAAACAATAACAATAGAAATCATAATCAAAATAAAATCCAAGAACTCATTCACGAGGGGGGAGCGGACCTGGCAGGTATCACCAAGACCTGGTTGGGCATAGAAGGGGGAGTTCCCCTTGTTGATCTGTGCCCACCGGGTTTCCAGGCATTCCATCAGCCGAGGGCCCGGGGTAGGGGCGGGGGGGTAGCGGTCATTATAAGGGAGAGCCTGTGTCCAAGGGAGGCCACTGTGCCTCAGATAGACGGTGCAGAGTCCCTCCTTGTGAAGTGGGGGCAAGGGGT
>NW_015386356.1:2336738-2344099 GCF_001527695.2 Protobothrops mucrosquamatus
GATCCCTGATCTCCCTTCCTTCCGCCGCGCCCTTAAGACATGGTTATTCCAGCTTGCGGGACTGGCCTAGGGGAAACTTTTAGAGGGGGTTTTAATTATATTTTAATTAGATTAAATTTAAATATTTCCTTTTTAATTAATTTTTAAATTTGTAATGTTATTTGTGTATTTTTACCCGATTGTTAGCCGCCCTGAGTCCTCAAGGAGAAGGGCGGGATATAAATTTAATAAAATAAATAAAAATAAAATAAATGATAGTTAAAAGATGAAGGGAGAAGGAACTTGGTGCAAGGTGGGGGTGAGGTGGGATTATGGTATGGTCAGAGTGGATAGTGCTCTTTATCTGATCAGCACAAGAAAGCAAGGAGAAATCCTCATTTGCGTCATTGAGCACAATCTAAAAATGGTCTTGCAGAGAAACTGCACTGTATAAACACATAAGCAATTTCTCTGCAAAAACATTTTTGAAATTGTGATGCATCTCTTTAAAAATGTTTTCCTTTGCTAACAATTAAAATTGTTGTGCGGGTTGTTCGGAATTTTAATTGCACTTCCTTCCCATCCTAAGTTCTCTTAGAACTATTTGGCCTCTAATTAGGCTGTTATTCATAATTATACACTCTAATAAAACTTCAGGTTTTCTTATGATTGTGTAAACACTCTCTGAGTTGAGATTGACTCCTGGTGATTACAAGGAAACATCTATGAAGCTTTTTTGGCAACAATAGGGAAACAGTATATATATATATATATAATAGAAATAATAGAAATAAAATAGTCTGAGCACCAGGATAATATTAAAACAAAAACTGTTTAGTACAAAAGCTAAAGCTAAGCTTTCGTCGGCCAACACTGCCGACATCCCTTTCCCAGTCTTTCCCCTGCTGGTTTGGAGGGCTTCCTCAGATCCAGCAGATGGGCTGCTGCCCCTCCACGATCAACGAGGGTCCCTTCCTTCTTCGTTGCCTGTTCAGGGCAACTTTCACCCTATTAGGGTTCCCAGTGGGGCAAAATCGAACTTGGAAGACAGAGGCCCGTCTTCCTGCACCCGTTATTCCATGACATCAAACCAGAAGTCAACCATAGGGTTTTCTGATGGTCTCCCATCCATATCTTTGACCCTGCTATTTATTTAGACAAAATTGTACTGTTTTCCTAGATAATTCTCAAAACATATAGTATTATCAACATTCTTAAGACAATCTCATCCCCTAAAACTTTCAAACGTTTTCTTTGAGAATGTTTCACATCTCATCCAAGAAGAATTGAACAAGCTTCTTGGATGAGAAATGAACGTTTCCAAAGTCATTGTGGCCTCACCTACAGCACATAACTCATTATATAATTATATTTCTTTTTCAAAAAAGGATTTTGAAGGACTGGTAGAAGAATTTTCCTCTCTGCTGGAATTTGCTACACAAGACAAGCCACTCCTAATCTGCCTTGATGGTATAAATGAACTATCAGAGGAATGTGGTGCTGACCTTTCTTGGATACCATCTGAATTACCAAAGAATGTACATTTTATTGTTTCTACTTGCTTGGAATCAGATGTTTCATGCATAAGAAAACTGGAGGTAAATGAAGTTCCTGAATGAATTGTTTTTCATTCCATATCTTCTCATATAATTGGAATTCCAAGGAAGCTTAATAATGTCAAGTACCTTTAAGCAAAAGCAACTGGCAACATAACTTTGATTCATTATAACAGGGGTCCTCAAACCCAGACCCACTGTTATAAGAAATCAAAATTATTCTGTTGCCAGTTGCTTTTGCTTCAAAGGTGCCCATTACTGGGCCGTGGCCAGTGGTGGGATTCAGCCGGTTCGCACCACTTCGGCAGAACCGGTAGCTAATTTTTTGTTGCCCAGGCCCAGAATGGACTTCCAGAAGTGGCAGCCACACAGATGCTGCTTATTTGAATCCCACCACTGGCCGTGGCCTATTCGCACATGCACATGGGCTGGCCCACCACTTGCGCAAGTTGAGCTGGTTCTCCTTTCTCCCCTTCAACCGGACGGCCAAGCCACAAAGTTTGGGGACCGCTGCCTTATAATACAATCATAAATTTTGTGGATCAAAATTTTGTGGATCAGCATAGGATTCACAACATTGACCAGCAATCCACAACCCTGCCTATTGTCAGGGCATAATTACGCACACATTCAGAACTTAGATTCATTGAATTACTGAGGGTTCAAATTTTGGAAGTTGCCATTCCACAATATCTAAAGAGTGGCAGAATACTATTTTTGTTCTTTCAGGTTCTCAGGAAACATTATGTACCAGACTTACCACCAACATTTTATTAACCAGTGTTGTGGAATTCTGTTAGATTCCCTAAACATTGTGGGGAATATATTATATTCCAACACATTTCCCTACCTATTTATCATGTTTTTATGTTCCTTAAACAAAATGATAATAGACCAATAATTTTGTTGTGGCTGTTGGCATACAAATCTAAAATCTTTTGTTGGTAAATTGGGAAAAAAAATAAGCAATCAGTCATTGTTTTAAGCTGAGACCTCAATTCCAAGTTTGCATTCATATACAAAGATGAAAATGAAAATGAACAGTTTTGTGTATAAAGCAGGACTTTTGTTCTTTTAAATTAATATTTTATAACAAAGTATGGGTGTTCAAGGTAGATCCAACAGAAAAGCTTCTCATGTCTTATCTCCCTGGTATTTTGACCTTTTTTCAGCCTGTCTTAGTACTAGGTGGACTTGATGAAAAAGTACTACAAAATTGAACTCAGGAGGACAAGATAGAAGGGGAAAGATCTGCTCCTGTTCCTCTATACACAGTTTAATGTAAACCTACTTTGTAGCTGTGCACACATGTGTACTAAACATGCACAATTTCAGCTGTTTTGAGTTTACTGTGATTACTGGATTAAGTGACAGCAAGATCGCACTGTAATGTAAAATTTCCTTTGTTCTAATATTTGATTAGATTGTCTTGCATTTGATTAGCAAAAGTGATCCTGTTGCTTTTGTGATTGGTAATAATAGTGCAAAAACTGAGATATGTTTATTTTCTTTAGAAGATAACCTTGAAAGAACATTTTTTTCAAATACCTCCTTTAACATTTGAAGAAATCAATGAAATTATCATCTTTTGGCTCAAAAAGGATCATCGAAGACTCACCCAATATCAGTTCAAGCACTTAATGGAAGCATGCATAGCCTGTCCATTGCCACTTTACCTATACTGTGCTTATAAGGAATCCTGTTTATGGACATCTTTCAGCCCAGACACGGAGGTTTGTCTCCCTCAAAGTATACCTGACATGTATTCTTGGAGGTTGAGCAGAATGGAAAGATCTCATGGTGAACAAATTATACAAAGGATTGCAGCTTATGTGACACT
This sequence comes from Protobothrops mucrosquamatus, assembly GCF_001527695.2. Classification (NCBI taxonomy): domain Eukaryota; kingdom Metazoa; phylum Chordata; class Lepidosauria; order Squamata; family Viperidae; genus Protobothrops; species Protobothrops mucrosquamatus. The sequence continues at coordinate 2,340,114 of NW_015386356.1, forward strand.
TTCAAGAAATGGCATCACTCAGGAAGAATTGCTCAACCTCATGTCAATGGATTGTATGGTCATTCAAGAAATAAATAAATTCCAAAAAAGCTCAATGTCACCATTTCCACTAGTGTTATGGTTGAAATTTTTAGATGATCTTGGAGATGATTTGAGAGAGCAAAGAACTGATAACACATATGTTTTTACTTGGGCTCATACTTCTTTAAAGCATGTGTGCATTCAGAGATACCTGAAATCACAAGATTCCCAAATATCACTACATGCTATCTTTGCTGACTATTACCTAGGTAGAAGCTCACAGGAGTTGAGGAAGTGCAGTGAACCATCAATATTTCAGCCTTTGGCCTGGACTCTGAAAAAAGAATCCAAGACCAGCTACATCTTCAATGTCCGTAAAGTCTTTGGGGCTCCATATCACCTCATCAGATCAAAAAATATTGCTGTTCTAATCAAAGAATGTCTCTTTAATTATGAGTTTCTTTTGTACAAATCCTGGGCCTCATCAATTGTCAGTATTGAAGAAGATCTAGGAGCAGCGATTAATGCTGACAGGTCAGTTCACAATAGTAAAATAGAATTCTGCATTAACCTAATATAATGAAGTAGCCCAATGTTCTCCACTTACTACATCATTGTGATGCTGGCTAGGATTTATAATCCCATTAGAACCAGGGGGTTCCAGAGGGTATCAATTAGGGAAAGTCTGGAATGGTCTACATTGAAATATGTTTTAGAGATTCACCATACATCAAAATAACATTCAGATAAAGCCTGGCTGGAGAACTTGTAGACATTATTTATTTTACCAGATCTGTATGCCATCTTCTCAAAGAACTCTAATCGGTTGTTTCTGAACTCCCCTGAGCCTTGATTGGTGTGCCTTGATTGGTGTGCTAATAATGAAGGGAAAAAATAGTTCAACAACTCACTAAATATGTCATGTTTCATACCCTTAATAAGAGTATTTCAACACTCTAATTATTTGTCACTCAAATATTTTGTGTTTATATTCTACTCATCATTTTGTCATGCAATGAATAAGAAATAGAATAGCTCAGTTTTAGAAAGCTTCTGTATAAAAACCACTTAAGACATTTGCAAAGAAATCAAAACTATGCATGCTGACCTTTTTTTCTTTGCCCCCTCCCTCCCCCACAACAGGACTATACCTGACTTAACCTTATTAAGAGAAACTCTAAAATTGTCCAAGATGGTTTTAATAAAAGATCCATGCCAGATGGCTTCACAGCTCATAGGCCGTCTTCATCAGATTGTTGCAGCTGATATACCAGTAGCACCAGGTAGAGCAAATTATGAACCTCTGATTTTCATAGAAAAATTCTGATTCTACATTTCTTTACTGTGTTTTGGTTTTTAATCTGTATATGTCTCTACTGGGATGTAAACATCAAAGACAGAATTAAACTATACTATCAATACATATCTGGAGAATTAATCCCATAAAACAAACTGCAGGCAAACATTCAAACAAGAGTGCACAAGGAAAATTTAATAGGGTGATTCATCAAATAAGCAAGATCCAAGCAACCTAGATTTACATTAGAAAACATTTATAGTTTAAATAGATAAGAAACAACAGGATAGGTAGAGTGGAGCCATCTAGGAATTTGAAAAGAACTGTTTATTCATTTCCAAAGGATAGCAAGGATTAAAAACAATTCAGTTCTTTAGCTTTAGTTTAAAAGAATTCCTGATTTATTGATTTGGATGATTGAAATGTTTATTGGAGTACCAAAGCTGATCTCTTCTATGGAAGGCCCATTTCTCTTTAGCATAGTGAGCTCTGTTGATAGCTATTCCTTTGGGCAGTGCTTTTTTTCTTTAAAAAAAAGGTGCCGGAACTCACACACATCATACTACCCGCCTTGCCTACCCTACAAGGTTCCATCCAAAAAAGGTGCCGGAACTCCGTTCTGGGTGTTCTATGAGAAAAAAAGCCCTGCCTTTGGGGGAAAAATACCAGATAGTTCATTTGAATTTATTAGGAAATTAGCCACACTATTTCATTATTTTTAGAGAAATGTTTTTAACAATGTCTAAGTCAATCTTGTATTAATTGAGAGAACTTTACCTTTAATTGCTACAAGATTCAATATGGAGGTTTTTAATTCTAGAAGATAAACTATAATAATTACACTTTGAAAGTTATATCTCTACAAGAAGTACAGAGGTTCTATATCTGAAAAAGTTAATCTTTAAGAATTGGAAACAGTAATGCACCATGTAATATTTCCTGTGTAAGATGTATATCATAGTATTATTAATACACATTTTTCCATGTTGATTCAGGTGATCCAAAAAAATATCTTTACCTGCCAGTTCTTTTATCCCAGTGTCAGAAATCTTCTATTCCTGTTCTTATACCTTCAACATCTTGCCTTATTGCTCCTGGTGGACTTCTCTGTGATCTTTTGAAAGGTGATATCGTATCTTTTCAGAAATGATTTAATTCCTAATTTATGAAGAATTTTACATAGACTGATTTCCATAAGATTTGGCCAATACTATGTAAATGTTATGTGACTTGCAATTTGGTACAGACAAATCAACTTTGCTATTATGTAGATGTGCTGAACAATCTGCCAATTTAATGAGATGGTTATTACAATCACGAATTTGTTTTCTTTGAAACCTTAAGTTACTGGTGCTGGAAGCAAATAGTTGGACGAGAAACAAAATAACTAACCACCTTTTATTTACAAACATAATCAGTGTTATCACAAAAAGTATGTACCTGAGAGGAAGATATATGTTTAATTCATTTTTGGAGTGTATCATTTCGTAGCATTGATGCTGTTCAATCTACCTCTGACATGTGTTATTGATTTCATGCTTTTACAATGCTTGATAATACCATGTTTCACAATATTGCACTCTCTGATAACACCAGGTGCTACTGCGTAATAACAGCCCACAGATTAAATTTTATGTATGGTAATCAGGCACAAGGAAACAACTCTCACTAGTGTTTGTAAGGATAGGAATCAATTATTGCATTGCATTAAACAATGCAGTATAATCAGTAATAGGGTTTCAATTGTGAAAAAATCTTTCCTCTAGTTGTAAAGGAGGCACCAATATTGTATTTTTACAAGACAATTCTCAGAGTTGTTTAAGGATTTACTGTGGATTTACTAATTGCTTCTTTCCACTAATTGATTTTAATCAGTTTTATTGCTCTTGGGGTTTGAGCGGAGCAATTCTAAATATAAATAATTGGCTGCAATCTTTGATGCTCTAATCCATCTGGCCATCAAAAAAGAAACAAGAAATGAAAGATGTATGTGTAAAGTATTGTTTGCTCCTGATACTTGCAATATTTTTGTGTTCAGATCTTTGTGTATCTTCATTGTCTTCCAGGACTTGTAGAAAAAAATCCTGGAAAGGAAATTGTGTAGATCAACCAAGCCAAATTTCTCTTTAATTTAGTGATCTGGAGAGGGCCTGGGGCATTTTTTTTTTTTGCAGGGGAGAGGGGCGGGGGAGAATCCCCAACCCAGAATTTATAATTTCAGGAAGTTCTAAACTTGGAGGCTGGAGAAAAAGTTTTATCCCTACAATCACAGCCTTCTTTTCTATATTTGGCAACACTTTGGGTGAGATTGATGTACGAGATAGTGAGTCGATTACCCAGGGACTTTATACACTTTGTTGAAGAATGATATATTTAATGGATGCTAACACCTGATATTATCATGGCCAACTGAAATGTTTAGTGTATCAGTATCCTTCAGAAAATAACTGTAAGTCAGGTACATGGATTTATTCTTTTGGACCTCTCAGCGGCTTTTGATACCGTAGACCACGATATCATGCTGCGACGTCTCGGTGGGTTAGGAGTGGGAGGCACCGTTATGCGGTGGTTCTCCTCCTTCCTCACCGACCGTACGCAGTCTGTATTGGCAGGGGGACAGAGGTCGACTCCTAGGCCCCTAACTTGTGGGGTGCCTCAGGGGTCGGTC
>NW_015386356.1:2344445-2424546 GCF_001527695.2 Protobothrops mucrosquamatus
GCCTTCTGCCACAGATTCCCTCCCATAGACCGGTACGCTCCCACAGAGTGGGTCTCCTCAGGGTGCCGTCGGCCAAGCAATGTCGACTGGCGACCCCCAGGGGGAGGGCCTTCTCTGTGGGTGCCCCTGCCCTCTGGAATGAACTACCCCCCGAGATCCGGATGATTCCGGATCTCCTTACTTTCCGCTGCGCCCTCAAGACATGGCTTTTCCAACAAGCGGGCCTGGCCTAGGGAGGATTTTTAAATTGGGTTTCTTAGAAATTTTAATTACCACAACACTAAAATATTGGTTTTAATTTGGTTTTATTCGGTGGGGTGTGTGGGTTTGTCTTTGTTTTTTAAAAAATGTTGTGATCCGCCCTGAGTCCTTCGGGAGAAGGGCGGGATACAAATTGAATAAAATGAAATGAAAATGAAAATATTCATTGATCTAAAAATACTTCTGATTTTCTGCAGTATTAAATATTTCCATTTTTGATACTCTAATGTTTGATATTAATGAGCAGAAACATCTATAGAATATCTGAAGAAACAGGCTAGTCCTTCACAAGAAAAGTATTAATTTTCAATTTTTCATTGTGTTCAAATTTACCATCATGCCAGGAAAAGTAAAACTAATCTTAATTATCAAAATTTGATTTTGTTAGCATCACTGCTCAGAGGGAGAAGCCAAAAGTTGTAATTTGGTTGAGAGTTGTGCAAATACAATAATATGAAAAAGCTCCTCTCATGTCAAGATATTAAGATATCTATCTTAAGATAGAATAGAAATTATTGATTAAATATATGGCATGCATAATTCTCAAAGTATTCATCACACGAGCTATAACAATAATGTGGCTAAAAAGCTATTAATTTCTCTTCAAAGAAAGGTCAATAGGCTTATTTTTTTGAAATTAATCTTCTACCTGTGAGAAAATTCTAAAATTGTGCTGTCATGAATCTGTAGGTCATTTGGACAGAATTGCAGGAATAGGAGAAACCCAGAAACCGCTCATAGTTGCAACAGTTTCCAGAGATGGTATTTTGAAAATGTGGGATTTGACTCTTGGCAAAGCTGTCTTCACTCTACATGAAATTGGGAAACATATTAGTGCTATCACGGTATGTTTGGACAATAGACTGGTGGCTGTGGCTGACAAGACCACCATTAAAATTTGGGATCTTTCCATGCAAAAAGTGGTATACACTTCTGGTGAGTTTTTGGATACACCAATACTAACATCTGCAATGAATGGACAACTTCTGCTGGCTTTTTTTAGCGGGAACGACAAAATTCAGGTGAGTTAGTGGTTTAGTAATTCAAAAGTCTATATGCTCTGGTTAGACCTAGCTGGAAATATTTTTTGCCCTCTGCTCAATTGATATGCATAATTGTAAAGAGATCACAAACAAATGATTTTGTTAGCATTGCTTCTCAGAGGGAGGAGCCAAAATTTATAATTTAGTTAAGAGAGTTGTGCAAATCCATTAAATATGGAAAAGCTCCTCCCATGTCAAGATACTTTGGTAGTTTCCCAGGAACATTGGGGGAACAATGCAGTAGGCAGAAACTATATATTATATAAAGAAAATAAAAGCCACTAATTTCATTTGGAATTAAGTATTCCTTTTTTGTGGATGTAGATAATCAATTTTACATAAATGGTTTGTTATAGATTCTGGAAGCAATATGTTAATAAAATGCTTCTTGTACAGCTGGCCCTGCTTATTTGCAAGTGTTCCATTCCAATCAAGCTACTAGGCTGAGACTAGTATTTTTTTTTCTGTTAAATTGGCTCTGATTCTTGGAGACTGTATGGACAAGTCCTTGCAGTTTGCTTTACAAGGTTTTTCAAAAGTGGTTTTCCATTGCCTCCGTCTTAGAGCTGAGAGAAAGTCATCCAGCTGGCTTTGTGCCCAAGGTAGGACTAGAATTCAGGTCTCCCAGATTCTAGCCTAATGCCTATCCCACCACACCAAAATGGTTCTCACAGTACAGGAAATGCAGTGCAAAATATATCTTACATATGTATAAAAGTCTACAGATGTATAAAATGCATTAAAAAAACTCTACAAATACATGATACCTTTACCCCTGGTTAGAAGAGCTGGTCTACATTTTCCAACTGCAGTTAATGAGACCCCAGATAACAAGGGCTTCCTGCATAACTGTTTCCTTTTTATTTTTCCTGTTATATTCTACCATGCAGGTTTTAAAAAGAAGAGAGAAAATATACATGGGCCTTTAAATTGATATGAAATGGCTGGCAGCTAGTTGATTCTATTTCCTTTCATCCCCAAATGTTTCAGGTTTTTGATCTTGTTAATTCATGCCAACTGCTCCATGAAGTCTATCTTTTTTCTGAAGAAGCACCTATGCACAAGACTCATTCTCTACTAGTATCAAAGAACTCAGTAAAAGATTATGTTCTATGTGCCTATAGGTTAGTATAACTTAACTTCATGCCAATAAATTATTAAAATTTTCTACATAAACATAAGCTATTGGTTCAGGAATTCTTGGTTTGCAGAATATAATAGATTCCATATAGTTATGGCAAATTTAGCTTGAGAATTGCTCAGGTGCTACTTTATAATACAAGATTTTCTCTACTTCTTCCTGCAATAATAAAGGTGGGATACAAACAAACAAGTAAATATCAGAACTGAATGCTGAATCCTGAGTTACAGTATATAGAATACTCTCCTCTGTCAGGAATTTCAATTAAATAACAAAGGATTGTAATTTAGGGAGGCAGAATTGTATAGCCTCATCAGAAATGATATAGTATGTACTAGAACTTGAAACTGGGAATAATTCCAGTCATATGAACTTTCCGGACAGTCAAAGAAATATAGTTATAAAGAAGAGATACGTGAGGTGGCAAATACTTTTGGGGGGCATATCAGTGTGTTGCTTGGTTTTATGACTTGTGAGACTTCAAGTAGGGAGGCATATGGGATGAAGGAATTGCGAAAAGGGCCAAAGTTGCCTGGCTCATTGGTTTAGATCTTGTTCTTTATCTTTTCTTATTGATGGCTCTGAAAATAAAAACTAAAAATACAGTGCTCAAACTTGCATTCTTAGTGACCCACATGTGAATCTGTGATTAAAAAGGTTTTTTTAACCATTGATTTCGCAATATGATGGTTTCCATCTGTATTTTTGCCTCTTTTTTGCAGAAGCGCAAGCGAAGCAATGGTTTTCAGTGGCAAAAAGGGAAAAATAGTTGCTAAACTGAAAAGCCAGGAACGAATGGCTGCAGCTGAAGGGGTGGCTATTACTAAAGATTATTTTCTTGTGATCTTCAGGTAGTACCACCAAATTATTCTTTTATTCTCTTCTAGCTGGCTCACTTTGTCACTTTCACACATCCCTCAGTCAGCAGAAAACCATATCAGCTTCAAATCTGCCGTTCTCATTATGATCTTGACCCAGACTCTGTTACTTGTTTCAAGGCACTGAAGCCCCCTAAACTCCCTCCTAGGTGACAAAGCCTAACAAAATTTATACATCTTGTGGCCGCCATTGAACACTGTCAGAATAATAAAAATACTCTTTATCATTGCTTCAGTTAAGACAATATAAGGCTATCTCACTCATGGGCTAGGAACAAGATAAAAACAAATTTAAGGGGATGTGGCAGAAAAAGGATATGACAGGACAGGTTAGCACCATGGTTAGATCCTAGTGAGGAAATTTTCTTTTGTTTCTTGAGAACTGGTAGTATAATCTAGGTATAATGTCATTTGTACTACAATTCTCTATATATCTACTAAGAAATAAATTAGAGTTCAAACTCCTTTTTCTTAGCTACAGTAAATGAATGTAAAAAAATAAAGTCTCAGGCAGTGAGAAAACACTGTTAAGAGGAATATAAATACCTAAAAGAACTCAAAAGATTATTTTACTTTGGTTTGCTCAATATTCAAATGTATTTTCTTCATTAAGCTTAAAAACTCTTATCTATTTTAAATACCAGTAGTTGATTTTAAGTTAGACCTGAGAATCATTATGAATACTAAAATCTTTATAGGTCTTACAATTTTTTATTATTTCAAAATGCTATTTACAAAAATTAAAAATCTGAGTTAATCTAGGTATCTAGTAAGCTCACAAGAAAATTTAACAACATGAAGATTTGTTACGTGGTTTATAAGCTATTTTATTTATCATGTGGACTGGGTTGGTTCTATTTGATATACAGGACATTTGAAGCGAATAGCTATTCGCCTAAATACAAACTTGGAATAGATTCACACGTTGGACTAAGCAATAATATGATTTGTTTGGTTTTGACATATGATGTTTTGTGGATATAGCCAATTATGGTTTATTTAATAAAACAGGACTAAATAAACTATGCCCAGTCATGATTTGTAGATTCAGCCATTACATCATGCCAGAACCATATCAGATTCAGATTTTATTTGATGGAACTAGTTTTAAACACATTTGTATACTTTCACAATAAAGCTAGATACTCATAATTTTTAATTGTTTACATATAGTATTATTTTATTCTATAACTCTTTTTTTAGACACACTCAGGAGTATCTATTAGTGCATCTCATCTAAGACTAATTATCTTGTTATAGGTGCCCTTTCATGCGAAAGCAAGAAACTATTCTTATAGAGCTCTACAATGTCCATACTTTTGCTTATGCTCATAGTCTGAAGGGATGCTGCAATGATTATATTCACACTTTTGCTGTAAATCATTTGGGATCTCACCTTGTTGCATTCAGTCCTATTCCAAATACTGGCACTACTGAGATTGTATCATGGAACTTGGAGTCTGAAGATCACAAACACTTGGCTAAATTTCCTTCAGTTCCTGTTGGTGGTAAGTATTTTTTTCTATGAATTTCAAACATTTTTTATAGAAAAAGTGCGTAATAATAACCCAGAAATAAGAAGCTTTCCCTATTCAGTAAGTAAACAAGAATATCAAAATATAGGGATGCCTGCTCCTTCCCATTCAATCCTGCATTAGTTTTCAGAAATTGACTAGCATGGGTGGAGAGGTTGCCATGAACTACCTAAAATCTACAAATCAGTAAAAAAAAAAAGTATGACCAGGCTAAAGCCATTATGAACATAAGGAATAAAACATCTGTAATGCTCACAGCTGACAAAACCTCACTTTTCAGAATTTAAATAAACCTTAATAGAATAGAACCTCAAGAGAACCAGAACTGGCTTTCTCCAGAGACTGCTAGTGCTAGTTTTAAACCCAAGCCTAGCACTCCTTCAAAAAATACTAGACACAGATTGAATAAAAGAGCTATTGTTCTTTGAAAAGAGCATTAACCCTACATGTTTAAGGAGGGAGTGCCCAGTAATTGAAGGGTAGACGGCATATCCATAGGAGCCTCAAGAAGCCAATAGGAGCTGGTCTGACCAAAAGTCCCGACTGCCATCATTAAATATTCAATGAACCATTGTAAATGGTTCATATGACAAGACTTCTTTTAAAAGAAGATGGAAATCCCTACTAAAATAGTTATAAGCAAATCTAGGTTGCTTCACCAATGGCCTAAGGATAATGCAATGGTATTCATGAGGAAATGTTCTTTAAAATGGTTATCAGGACATCTTTATTCTAAGGTTCCTACAATGTTAAGATTAGCCCTACAGTCTATCTCATCAGATGCCATTTTTAATGGACAGTACCTTAAAGGTCATTAGGAGAGTTTTAAAAGTGAAAATATCATTAAAATGTAGCAAAAGAATAGTCAGTGGGAACATGGGCAGCAGTGCTTTATACAAAGCATTTATAATTTAAACTACGGTAGATATATTTAACTAGAATCAATGGTGGAAGAATTTTCCTTGTCTTCATTACTGTCCTCTCGACCTTTTCAATTTTGTCCATTATGGTCCACCATGCAGTTACCAATATTACTGAAAAATCTAGTAATAGATTACAAATAATCTAGTTAGTTGCATAGCTAAAGAATTTATTAATTACCCATGTGATAGATGAAATTTGGCATTTTCTTTATTTGTATTGTTTTATACATTTCACTTCTTTTTTCTTATAATACTACTAATAACTTTTTCTTTCAAATATATCTTCTTTTTATAGCCTTGTATTTTTAAAAACTTCAGCAGAATTCTAAAGAGCGTCTGTGTGCCTACGTTGCTCATACAAGAATAGCCAACAATCTAAATTTTGCTCGATCATTACCACACTATGAATTTAAAATATATATACAGTTTTGGATCATTTTCCTCAATAAATAAATGAAAATATTATTTAGTTTAGGACTTACTGTATGCAGAGAACATATCACATTTTAGATCATATTTATATAGAAATACTGAAAAATAAAAGGACTCACAAACTTTTACACCTCATGGTATGTGCAAATCCTCAAAGACAATAAAATGTCCTGAATTTCTAAAGATAAAGAAGGAAAAATCACATATAGGTAATGAGAAGGAAATTTGATCAATATCTGGTAGCGTGGCAATGAAAAATATGTAGCAGGAATACTTCTATTAGCCAAAGCACTGCTCCTCCAGACCTTTCCAGATACCCTCAAGTTTATGGTTTGGGATAAAGTTATTCTAAATGCCAATTGTTTTTTTAATGGTATTTTCATGAATGTGTTCCCTAGGCCAACTCCAGCTCTAATTGATATTTTTAAATGATCACACAAGCATTAATGAATGTTGAGATTTACTGAACAATGGCCAAAATGATCGTTTCTAATTATCATAATTCATATATCTGTAGGTATATGCTCTGACCTTCGATATTGTTTAGCATTCTGTGATGGAGATAATTACCTTCGATCCTGGAACTTGGCTTCCAAGATCAATGACCAGTCTTTGACTGTCACTGCAAGCAACGCAAAGAAAACAAATGGTATTCAGGATATTGTGACAATGAAAAACTATCCCAGGTAACGAGAAAAGGCAGAATAGGAAGGATGTTTATGTTAGAAGTAAATTAATTATACCACTTTGAGACCTGGAATATTTTTCACCAATTGTAAAGGCAGGACAGAAGACTGAAGCAGCCTGTTTCCAACATAACATTTCTATTTTGCTTGTATTTATAACAAAAGCAAGCTTGTAGAAAAACCAGAGGCTACAAAAGTTTCTGTAGGACTGAGAAGAAATTAGAAGTTGGACCTTCATAACAGAAGTGTCTGCATTTATACTCATTGCCACATTTTCATTTATTTATTTACTTATTTATAACATTTATAGGCCACCCATCTTACTTCAAGGTAACCCTTATTACTGGAAGACTAAGTAGTTTTATATTTAATTATGGTAATTTTATTTTATGGTGTGCTAAACAAGCCTGGAATAACAGCTGAAGACTCTTATGGGAACCGTGAAATAGATACATGCAGTATTAAAAACATTGGAAGCTTTTGACAAAATGCTTTTGCATATCAGAATTGAGGATATGTATGGCATTATAGGCAATGAATTGAATTTCAGGATTAGATGCTCATACATCTGATTACATTCCTGGCAGTTGTCATAAAGCATAGAATAAAACTGAACCAAATTAACCTTGCGCCATATCATTCTTTTTATAGAACACACATCTTAGAGTTTACTGTATTGAAGCAATAACTTACAAACATACAGAAATATATTTTCATTCTAACATTCAGTTTACCTGAAAAGAACATCAGTTTTTCTCAAATAATGCAACTTTAATCTGCATCATCTTGATTTCAGAAACAAAAATACATTCGATACTGGGTTTTTTATGTCTGATTTGCTTTTCATTAGATGAGTGTTATTTTGAATTCATACTTGCCTTCCTTGCCATCCACTATCAGACAGATCTTTGGTTGTGGGTCCAAAATGAGGGGAAATCCCCATGTAAGCTCTTGAGCTCTTAGAGGAAAGTTGGGACATAAATGAAGCTCATGATAAGGGAAGCAGGTAGGCATACAGCTGATCACTCAGTTGCACATACTGCAATTCTTAATCCTAATTCCATAGCTCAAAACTACCAGTTATCCTATTTCCATATAAAACCATGCTTTTTATTTTACTGCAGTAAAATACAATGGAAGGAATAGTGATTCACAAGTATATGGCAAATTATAAAAAATAATCGTGCCATTTTTTCAACAACAGAGAAATAACAATGTTTTGACATTTTTGCAATATAGCAATAACAAGATTATTTATATCTATCTTTCCAAAGGTATGCTGTGTGCCGAAACACAAGCCCAGGAGCCATAACAGTATGGAATATTGTAAAATCCAAGTGTAAACGTAATGCTGTGAGGGTGGAAAGGGGGCTGGCAGAGAACACAGACATCGTACTGGCTAGAGACATGAAACTTTATATACTTACAGGCAAGGGAATAGCCTCCTTTGCAGATCCTCCAAGATCGATTTTCCAGGTACTAATCACATTTTTTTCTATAAATACAGATTCTTTGCTTTTCAGCTGATTTTATGAATGATGTATTGAGAAAAAGCTGAGTCTGATAAGAAAACGATTTTGTAGTGAATGGGGACAACCTTATCCAAAATGTTGAGAAGTAAAAGTATTAAAGGGTTTAAACATCCTTTAAGGAATTAATGGATTTAAGTCTAAATTTGTCAGTTAAATCTAGAAAATATGGGTAACCATCAGTTCATCTATTCCTGAATAATTGAGTGCCAGAAAGTTATTTTATAGGGAAAAATAGTGGATAGCAGAATACTAAAAAATGATGGATATATGTATGGAATTAGGGATTATCTAATTGTTGATATGTGTGTGGCAGTAGGGATTGTCGAGGAAGGGCCTCAGACCTCCTAGTATGAGAAAACCAGGAACATTTAGGGTTCCTAGATGGGCATGTATTACAACTTTGCATCTACACCAAGCAGAAATATTTTTTATGCAATTCCAGACGCTGTTAATTTATGATCTCCTGAAAAAGAAGTACATAAAGAAGCAGAGTGGGCTTTACATAATTCCTTCTCCAAGTAATGAATACAAGATGCTAGAAGGAGGCCTTCTACTTGGTCTTTCTGAGAACAGGTAACATTTTGCAGCTATTGAAAAAGCACATAGTTTATTACAGGTAGTCTTCATTTAGTGACCTCAGTTGGGGCCAGCAATTGAGTCATTAAGCAAAGCAGTCACTAAGTGAAATTGTAATTATGTTTATGATCTGAAGAGAAATTGCATAATGTGAAAAGAAATTGCATTATTTACACCAGGGGTGTCAAACTGCCAGCCCGTGAGCCGGACGCATCATGTGGAAGCCACGCCTACCCCATTGCCGGCAAAGGCAAAACCGGCCCAATACGTTGCGCGATGTCACATGACGTCGCAAGTTTGACATGCCTGATTTACATCATCTATCACTATGGCCAGTTTAGAATAGTTTTAAGCTTCAAACCTTAACCAATTAATTTTTTTAGAAAATTGTGCTTTTTTGTGAATTTTAAAATCAGTGGAATTAGTATATATCACAAAATCAGAAAGCTCAAGTCTGTTTTGAGACTGAAAATAAAAAATAAACATAAAATGGCAATTCTTAGGATATTTGGATTAATTTTAGCAGATAAATTTAGCAGAAAATTGTAAACCCAGGCATTCTTTTACTTTTCAACAAACTTTTAATTTAAATTTGTCTCCTATGCTTTATTACAAATTAAATGTTTATAAGTCAATAGAATCTCTAATCAAAAATAGTACAATTGTTGGTTGTTTTATCTGGTTCTTACTATATTTTCAGAGACCATTTTGTTACTTGGAACTTGGAGACAGGACTTATTAAGGATCGATTAAGACCAGAATACAAAGAAAATTTTGTCTTGCAATCTACTCAAGCCACTACCCATTCCTCATCCAAAGACAACATAAAGAGACCCAAAGGAGTTTTGTATAAAGAAAAAACAGGTATCAAATATTTAATTCTACTTAAAGGCTATATTGTCAAAGCTAATTCTATGCAGTAATTTATAACAACTGAAACCTAAAACCATTCCTTGGTAAATTGGAGAAACCACAGAGAACCCAGGTTTATTATTTTTGTCTTTGCATTTGTGGCCTGCATTTTGTTTGAAAGCTCACAAGAGTGCATGTGATTTTGTTCCTTCATTTTATCCTCTGAATAACAATAACTGTTTCAGTTTTGTTGAAACAGAGTGACTTGCTAAACTCTATGGTCCAGCTGGGGATTTGAACCTTGGTATTTCTGATCCAAGTTTAATGCTTTACCTTTAACGTTTTACGGGTGTTTTGTGGCTAGCTGAGCAAAGCAAGTACTGGAGCTGAGGGTGGCACTGAGGCTTGGAGATGCTTGGCAGTGCCTCTTTTGGGGCACAGGTGAATTTAACACTTTTTAAAAACTGCTGGTAGGCCACTCAACATTGCTTGGCAGGCCACATGTTGTGTAGGCATGCTTTCTAGAAGTGCTTAATTTTTAATACATAGTTAACATAACTGATTTAAAATAACTTGCATTTTGGAGACATACAGAAACTTGTTCTTGGCCTGTGTGATCCATTTGACAATCATGTACATATACAGCTAAAATGCAGAATAGGTACAATTCTGTTTTATTAAACAGTTACTTGAGAACATTGCAAGCATTTGAAGAAATATTACAGGCAGGCAGAGAGCAGAGAAAAAGTAAAATAAATTACAGTTCTGAAATATCTAATTTAATTGAACTATCTATCAATCTTCAATCAATCTTTGCAGTATCTAATTTTTTTTAGATATTTTAAAATTACTGGCTACTTTCAAAACTGTTGCTTGATTTTTGCCTTAATTCAATTGTTCTCAAGGAGTAATTCATGCTTAGGTATTTATTCCCACTCCACCCCCACCCTCCATGCCTAAGGAAATCAGTCATTTGGTCACTGACCAGCAAAACAAGTATTGGGGAGGGGGGGAAAGGCACACTGATATCAATGCAGCCTATACAGCACAAAAATTGTCTAAAATGAAAAGGCTATAAAGTCACAAAATACATGTAAAATTGTAAGTTTAAGAATTTTGGACATAAAATTAATATAAGCCATTATGCAATTTGTATAAGACTTGTTTAAGAATTTAGAATAATAAAATTGCCAATCTAAAGTATAATTATAATCTCCCAGGATTTGAAATGGACACCTAACATTAGAACCATCATTAAAAAGGCACAACAAAGAATGTTCTTCCTGCGTCAATTCAGAAAATTCAGACTGCCCCAGGAGCTGTTGGTACAGTTCTACAGAGGAATTATTGAGTCTGTCATTTATACTTCTATAACTATCTGGTTTAACATGACAGATACAGACTTTAATGGATAGTTAATTGCAACCAGCCTGCCTTCCATTGTGGACCTGTATACTGCATGGTTCAGAAGGAGGACTGAGAAAATAACTACAGACCCCTCACATGCTGGACATACACTCTTTCAATTCCTCCCCTCAGGACGCCGCTATAGGGCATTGTATGTTAAAACAACTAGACCCAGACAGTTTTTTCCCTTCGTGCCATCACTCTGCTGAATATCTAATTACCACAGTACTGTCTTCTGTCTATTTAACCATGTAGTATGACTGTATTCTATTATCCTTCTCATCTTTTCTACTACCTTCTATTGGTAACTTATGATCATATTACTTTGTTTGTATATACAGTGAGACTTATGCACTGCAAACAAATTTCTTGTATGTCCAATCACATTTGGCCAATAAAATATTCTCCTCTCCTCTCCTATTGCTAAAATACCAGCCTCCTTGCTGTATAGCAGCTTCTGTACCTGAGCTGCCTGACTCCATTTCTGGGTTGGGAATGGAATTCCCCAGATTTATGGTTTTGGGGGACTTCTTTCCCTAGGAATGGGGTCTGAGGGAACGTGTCAAAAATGCCAGTTTTTGACAAAAATCAAGTGACTGTGGTACGCTGCAAATAGGCATAAATGCAGGTCATTTGCTGAATATCTGAAATGCGGTCATGTGACCACTGGGGAGTAAGCCGAAAAAAGTTTAATATTGAGTCTTAAGTACCTTTTGGGAAGTCCGTTGTAATCCTGAATGGTTGCTAAGTGACCGAGTATAAGTCGAGGACTATCTGTACTCACTATCTCTGCTTTGGGTTTGTACATTTTTAGTTTTAAAAATATAAAAATCAGCATTAAAATAGAGATGATTAAATGTCTGTTTTTACATATGAATTCTTTTTTACTGAGTATTGTCCACCACCCAGAGTCACTACTCATGAGATGGGTGGCTATATAAAATTGAAAAATAATTAAATAAATAAAATCCATGAAAAAAAATTAATAGTAATATTACATCTAGAAAAGATGCAGTAAGATAATGCGTAAGAAAGAAAAATACGTGACAAGTGATTATGATTTCAAATCTAAAATTTAGACTTCTATAGTGACTATATTGTTAAAATAAGTCTGGCAGCTAATTAAAATAAGTCAATTGACAATAATGATACCCTGTAATATATTGTTATGAGAGAGTGAATAGACAGCTCTATTCGAAATGTGGAAAATATCTAGAAGGAAGAAAAATTATGTTATATAAACCATTTAACAATATCTGGCTGCTATCCCCAAAGTAGAATCCAAATGATCTGATAGTAACAAATTGAGACAATAAATCAGTGCAACCAGGGTGTCTGATGATGAGTGGGAATACTAATTCCTGATGAGTGTCAGCACAGAGGCAGCAGTACAATAGAACTGCTCGAAAGGGATGTTCTAGTATTTCCCGCAATGACTGCTTTTGGAACGGCATTGAATCAAGCCAAAGACAAGGCCGTTCTAAATTTAGGGGCTGTTATGCATTGAGGCATCTGGCTAAGTGAAGTGGTATCTCGGAAGGATGTTTCTGGGCAAGAATGACAAATCTGATTGTAACTCTATGTCAATGGTATGTTGTTAAAGACTGGCATATTTATAACCTATCAAGGTGATAGCTGCCTATGAGAAACCCTATGATTTTAAATTTTCATGTATTGTCTCACACCTGGGAGACTGGAAGCTGTCAATTATTATTTGAAGGAGCTACTTGAGGAAGCTTTCTGGTTTTGTAATTTTTGTGCCTTGGGCAATTTTATATAAGCATAAAGAGGTGATTGAATAAGCTGAACTGTCTTTAGATATGCATTCTTATTCAGTTGTCTGATTGAGATGGTGACAGGCATACCAGTTATGCATTAGCATGGATTTGCTGCTTAGTTTACTGAAACTAAATTTTTAATGTAAATTTGCAGAACAGGCAGACAATTAGACATTGCTTATTCAACATTCCCTTTTCCCTGTAGCCAACACAACTTATGCTGTTTAGTGCAAAGTAAGTTCTTTATCTCTGACATGTAAACCTGCCAAGCCTGAATAGTTTGGTATAAGCTACAGGAGGGGTAGTCAACCTTGGCTCTTTTATGACTCGTGGACTTCAATTCCCAGAATTCCTGAGCCAGCTTAGCTGGCTCAGGAATTCTGGGAGTTGAAGTCCACGAGTCATAAAAGAGCCAAGGCTGACTACCCCTGAGCTACAGCCTTATTACCACTCCATCTAAAAATGAGGAAAATTGGTTTTACCAACTAAACTCAAATCCAAACCAAGCCCTCACAAATCTGTTGAGATACTAGGTCTATTTCTGATTTAGATCCAGGTGTGCAACAAAGGAGCAATTACTATGAGTGCTCTTTCACCAGTTTAAAAAAATAATATAACAGAAAGGTTTCAGATTGCTTTAGTAATTGCCCTGCTTGTAAAAATAAAGTTACGTTAAATAATCATGTTTGGAAGGCTAAATTGTATTTAGTAGTAACCCTCTTCCATTTTCATATATAATAGAAGCCGACACTCTCTCGCACACACACACACTCAATAGCAGATAGATTTTAAAAATTGAGGAAACTTTTAAAATACGTATCAGTAGATACAGTTCACTGAGAAAGCAGAAAATAGCACTATGGATCCTGGCCTAATTATCCATTTATGGAAGGCAACACTAACCTTAAGCCCCAACCCTGTTGGCTTTTTGCAAAGCTTTAAAATCCAGGCCTGGGACTCAGAATGTGTTAAGGGTTCTGTTACTTGGCTTTCCTATTAGTTGATTAATCATCAAGGCCGCTGTTTGTATTTATTTTGTGAATGATTTTTATTGCTTTATTTTTTTTTATAATTTTAGAATTGTAAGATGCCCAGAGTCATTTGGTTGAGTTGGGCAGCTATAGAAATTAAATAATTAAATATTTATCTAAACATACCTTACCAAGAGTAATTTGTAAGCCATCTTATTGAAAAGCACAACTAGAATTCAATTTCTGATTTAATGCAACGGCTCCCAATCTTTTGGGCATTGGGGACCGATTCCATGGAGGGTGTTTTTTCCAGGGACTGGTGTGTGTGGTTTCACTCACTTCCGCAGTCTGGCTCTTTGCTGGCCGCAGACCGGCACTGGTCTGCAACCCGGAGGTTGGGGACCCTTGATTTAATGGATACAATCATGTCTTTGCAGAAATCTGAAACTATTATTTGTGGGCAAAAGTATTGATCTCCCCATATTCCCATAGAATCCCAATTTGCTGTGAAATAAGTTGAAACTGACACAAATAGCATCCACTATTCTTTATTACTCTAATATTTTGAGGCAATAATGGCAGTTAAGCATTATCTGTAGCTCTAAATAAGACCTGTACAATTTTCAACTAGCAACTGCTCCAGTTGTCGTAGATTTGATGGGTTCCTTCTCCCAACTTTGTTTCAGGGATAACTATAGTATTGGCTCCTTCTCTAGGGGAAGGGTATTGTTTTGGCGCAGTGATTAGAATGCAGTATTGCAGGCTAACTCTGCATTCTGCTGCCAGGAGTTCAATCCTGATCAGCTCAAGGTTGACTCAGCCCTCCATCCTTCCAAGGTCAGTAAAATGAGGACCCAGATTGTTGGGGGCAATATGCTGACTTTGTAAACTGCTTAGAGTGTGTTGTAAAAGCATTATGAAGTGGTATATAAGTCTAAGTGCAATTGCTATTTATAAATTGCTATTGCTCTTTTTAATTTCTTTTAACTTCCTCAGTCTAACCTACAATCTTACTTTTTCCGAGAAGTCTTCAAATACCAATGAAAGTCCAAGATTGCTTAACTTTTGACTCTGCTGAGACAAAATAGCTGTTATAGTGCTTTAACACCACTATTAAAAATCACAATAATTACTTGTATTTCATGTGTAATGCCATAGTTTTTTTACGTATGCCTTTCTCTTAGCATTATGGCATCCCTGGGAAAAGCGAAATGAAACCAATACTGGAAAGAAAAGGAAAAAAGAAAGGGCATTACAACTGGAGGTGGAGACATTACAAAAACTAGCTAAAGAGAAGAATAATACTATTGATCAGTTCCTCCTGAGTGGAGATGAGAAGGCAAGTTGTACTTATCAAGACACTATTTATTCGTATTTATACATACTTATTTAAATGTTAACGTGCTTAATATCCTACATGTATTCTTTTGTTTTATAAACATGTTAAAACATAACTCATTTGACATTGTAAAATGTATTTTTAGAACACAGGTAGTCCTTGGTTTGTCCAATGACATTTGAAGTTACGATGGTGCTGAATGAGGGGAAAGTATGACCAGTCTTCAAAGTTGTAGCATTCCCACAGTCACGGTCACAAGATCATTGTTTGGATGCTTGGCAACCAGCATGAAATTATGACAGTTGCAGAACCCTGCAGTCATGTGATTGCCATTTGCGACCTTCCCTGCTGGCTTCCCACAAGTCAATGGGGTAGTCGGCAGGAGGTTGCAAGTCCAAGATTGCAAATTTTCTCCTGAGCACCCATGAGACATGAGAATCTCATACTCCATAGCATTCGGCCACTTGCCCAATACACAACATTATGCGCCTACCTGTTATTCCTAGTACCCATCCAGGGCTCCTGCCTGCTTGTACTCCATAGTCCCAACCTGCCTGCCTGTAGTTTTTGACCACTGGACTGCTTGCCTATGATTGTTTCAAGGGCATAAGCAAATTTGTAAAGTCCTTCTGGATTCATGCTTCTTGCTTCTTCATACATCATGGTCATGTGAGGTTCACACTTGATGGCAATGGGGACTGCTGGGATTGCTGTTGCTAAGCGATGGTCACATAACATCATGTTTTATGACTTCATCGCTTAGTGATGGAAATTCCAGTCCCAATTATGACAAACAAGGCAGTTTCTCAACATGGGCTACTTGTATACTTAGTATTCAAAGATCCTGTGTATAACAGTCTTAACTGCTACATTCTCCACCAATTGCAACTCCTGGATACATTTCTGTGCAGGCCAACATAAAGCATATTGCAGTAATTCTTTTGAGTTTAATTTAGTTTGTTTTAAAATGGAACAATGTAGTACCCCACTCATTGTCATAGCTATAGAAATGTATTAAATATATAAAAAATAAAAAATATTTTCATGTAAGTCCTGCTGATATAAAGGAGCCCTGTGTGAATAGGCAATTGTACAAAAATGCTATAAATTAAGAATGCTTTCAGAAATAGAAGTGTTAATAGTTTATTTTTATTAATTAACAAAATGGAAAGTAAATGAACAGAAGAGAAATCCAAGTCAATTCAATATTTAGTGTGACCACTCTTTGCCTTTAAAACAGCATCAATTCTTACACTTGCACAAAGTCAGGGATTCTGTAGGATTAGAGTTAGGTGTATGATTAACCAATTATACCAAGCAGATGCTAATGATTATCAATTTCATATGTAGGTTGAAACAGTCATTAACTGAAACAGAAACAGCTGTGTAGCTTAAATGTGGGTGAGGAATAGCCAAACTCTGCTACTCAGGCGAGGTTTTCGAAGAGGGTTTCATGTCACAGATCATACATTACAGCAAAACAGCACAAGAACAAGACAAAAGGCAGTTATACTGCATCAGCAAAGCCTTTCCCAGGCAAAGATTTCAAAGCAGACTGAGGTTTCAAGATGTGTTGTTCAAGTTCTTTTGAAGAAGCACAAAGAAACAGGCAACACTGAGGACTGTAGATGCAGTGGTTGCCCAAGGAAACTTAATGCAGCAAATGAAAAGACACATCATGCTTATTTCCTTTTAACATCTGAAGATGTCCAGCAATGCCATCAGCACAGAACTGGTGGAAACCAGTGGGACCCAGGTATACCCATCTACTGTCCAGAGAGGATTGGCTAGAAGTGGTCTTCATGGAGGAATTGCAGCCAAAAAGCCATACTTCCGGTGTAGAAACAAGGCTAAATGACTCAAATATGCATGAAAACATAAGGTCTGGGGTGCAGAAAATGGCAGCAAGTGACCTGGACTGAGTGAAAATTTGAAATATCTGGCTGTAGCAGGAGATAGTTTATCTCCTGGAGAGGGCTGGAGAGGGGCTGGAGAGGGGTACAGTAATGAGTGTCCGCAGGCAACAGTGAAGCATGGTGGAGCTTCCTTGCATTTGGGGCTGCATTTCTGCAAATGGAGTTGGAGATTTGGTCAGGATCAATAGGGTCTTCAATCCCAAGAAATAAAGGCAGGGGGTCCTTGGTGCTCTCTGAGCTTGGTTGTTTTCTTACAGATGTTTCATTACCCTAACTAGGTAACTTCATCAGTGCTAGTCACTAGTCATTACCTAGTTTGGGTAATGAAATATCTGCAAAAAAAGAACCAAGCTCAGAGAACACGAGGACCTCTCATTGCTTTAGGTGAAAGGCTTTGGGAGCCTTTCCTAACCAGATGTCTTCCGGAGATATTGGATATTTAGAACCAGGGTTTTTTTTCTCATAGAACGCCCAGAATGGAGTTCCGGCACCTTTTTTGGATGGAACCTTGTAGGGTAGGCAAGGCGGGTTGTATGACGTGTGTGAGTTCCGGCACCTTTTTTTTTTTTAAGAAAAAAAAGCACTGTTTAGAACAGTCTTGAAGGAACCTTGCTAAGTTTCTTCATAAACTGTGTGCAAATGTACCTAGAATTGATGTTATTTTGAAGGCAAGGATGGTCACACACCAAATATTGATTTGGAGTTCTCTTCTGTTCATTTACTTTCCATTTTGTTAACTGATAAAAATAAACTATTAACACTTCTATTTCTGAAGCATTTACAGCATTTCTACAAAACTGCCCAATATTTTTGCACAGTACTGTATATTGTCAAGGTTTAGTGCTTAATTAATTTCATAAACAAAGTTATCCAACATGTCCTATTACAGTGTGAAAAAAATTGCTCCCTAGTTCTTGTCTGTTCCCCCTAATAAGTAACAAGGTCAAAACCTTTGAACTGGGAGCCTTGTTGCTTAATTTATTTTTGCCAGATGCTAAAGATGTTTTATTGTTTTTAAAATAACTGCCTTTCTCTTTTCACAGATAGCTGTGTGTTCCTACTATGCACATCATCTATCAGTGTTCAGCTTGGAAACCATGTCCTATCTCCACACACTTGAGAGCAAAGAATCAATGCTTTTTTTATATAATGCTGCCTTAACATATACTGGGCATTATCTAGTGCTTTCCAATTACAGCGAAGAGGAAAAAATCAGCTATGTAACACTATGGAATTTAATCACAGGAAAGGTATAATTTCTGCAATACTTCGGCAACAAGAAAACTTTGTAGTATCGTGATTTCCAAATCAAAAGACAATAAACAATCTAAGCTCTCTGCAAATAGTTTGTGAACATAATTCATCTTACCCATTTCCATTAGTTTAAAATGATTCCTAATTTTGGAATGTTTGAATTAGGTTATCTATCATCAAACTATTCCTTCTATAATTCAAATACCCAGATCTACTACAATACCTTTTTAGCACAGTTGTAAAAATGTCCAATAAACATCTTTTTTGTAAGTCCAAGAACAGGAGCTAAATATTTCAACTCTTTATTTTGCATTTTGAGCCACGTGGAAGGAGTAAAATAGGTAGCATAGTCTTAATGTTGCAGATGACAGATATCTTTTATTCCTTAAAAATCTCAAACCTCCTTCCCAAGAGGGTCCTGGCCCTGCCCAGTTTTGAAGTGTGGCTCTTGACATTTGGGCATTTTACTTCAGCCATTATTCCTTCATTCCTTGCCTTTCCACAATACAGCCACGTTCTGGAAGAATAAGGATGAACAGGAAAACATTACCTGCAGTTATACACCTGCAAATCTATATATCTATAGCTTGTATGTAAAGTTACCCATAACCAATTTACTCAATTTATTTTTGTCTGTTATAAAAATATAGGTTAGAAAAAGATTAAAAAATGAGCCTAATGTCTGTTGTACAGCCATTACTGCAGATGGCAGTAGAATAATTTTTGGAGTGATGGTGGATAACCTGTAAGTAAATACTAAAATTTAGTTATTACTAGAAAGATTTGTAATGTGCCCAATAAATTGTTTGGTTGCATTCCACAAAGATACTGAAGCAACATGGGAATACATGTAGTCCTCAGCTTACGACCACAATTGAGCCCAAAATTTCTTAAGTGAGAAATTTCTTAAGTGAGTTTTGCCCCATTTTACGACTTTTCTCGCCACATTTGTTAAGTGAATCACTGCAGTTCTTAAATTAGTAACACGGTTATTTAATGAATCTGGTTTCACCATTGAATTTGCTTGTCAGGTCGCAAAAAGGGGATCACATGACTCCAGACTCTGCAACCATCATAAATGTGAGCCAGTGTCAAGCTTCTGAATGTAAATCACGTGACATGGGGATGTTGCGGCGGTCATATGTCTGAAAAATGATCATGTCACTTTTTTCAGTGCCACTGTAACTTCAAACTGTTGTAAGCCGAGGACTACCTGTACATATAAACCGGTAGTCCTCAACTTAGGACAATTGAGCCCAAAGTTTCTGTTGCTAAGTGAGACAGTTATTAAGTGAGCTTTGCCCTATTTTACCACCTTTCTTGCAACAGTTAAGAGAATCATTGCAGTTGTTCAATTACTAATACAATTGTTAAATGAATCTGGCTTCCCCATTGACTTGTCAGAAGGTAACAAGATGATCACATGATCTCAAGACATTGCAACTGTCATAAATATGAGCCAGTTGCCAAACACCTGAATTTTGATCATGTCACCATGGGGATGCTGCAACGACTAAGTGTGAAAAACAGTCATAAGTCACATTTTTCAGTGTTGTAACTTCGAATGGTCACTAAATGAATAGTTGTAAGTCGAGGACTACCTGTAGCTGGAGACACATGGAATATTAATACTATACAATATTTTATAACAATTGAAGAGAAAGTTGGACATTTTTATTACATACAGAAACTGCCAAAGATTGAAAACATAAATGCAGCTATTCCTTGAACCCATTTTGAAGACAACTGATGAGAGTATGCAAATACCACAGCTTTAAGCTTCATAGTAATGTTAATAATATCTAGTGAGATATTCTTGTGTTTAGATACATAGACATTTATTCATAATAGTCAGAAACAACTTGAGGTAGCTTTCAGGGGTTATATATTCCAAATGTAACTTCCTTCTCCACTAATGTAAAAGAAGTTGATGTATCATAGAACTCTTTTCAAATTTCCAGGAATGTTAAAAGCAATTAATTACTAAACTTACCATAGTATACCACCAAAAATAATATAACAGGCATTAGATATTTTTATGTAAATGTGCAAGATGGATCCAATTATATAATTAAGATGTACTGCTTTTACTAAAACCAGAAGTTATTTAAATAGTCCAGTGTAAATCAAGTCAGACACTGGAGTTATTCAAAGTTTTGCCAAAGTTAATTATAGCAGTAGCACTTAGACTTATATACCGCATCATGGTGCTTTTACAGCAAGTGGTTTACAGAGTCAGCATATTGCCCCCTACATTCTGGGTCCTCATTTTACTGACCTTGGAAGCATGGAAGGCTAAGTCATTATCTAACAAAATATGCTATATACAAAATAATTATTAAACAAGTTGTTTCTCAGAGTACAATATGCTATTCTCCTGATTTTCTGTTTACAAAATAGTAGATAAGGTTAAAAGAAATGCTAAGGTTGTTAATTATATCTACAATATTATAAATTCTAAATAATGTCCAAACTGATACATTTTTTTTCTTGTGGTTTATAGGATTAAAATTTGGGACCCATTTAAGCATAAACACAAATTAATGCAAGGTTATGAAGGCCTTGATCTGACTGTGAATAGCAAATTGCACATATTAGATGGAACAAAAGCAATTCTACTTGCAGGTTTGTTCATAATTTCTTTTGTAGGTAAAAAAATTGTTCAAACTATGTTCTTTTGATTTTTAATATTATAACCTGTTATTTATAACTAATTCTAGTGAAAACATTAAACTTAATATGCTATTGTTATTCTGATCCTAAACATCGACATAGTTTACAGAAGAAATTTCTGTTTGCCATATACAGTCACATTTTAAAGGGTATTTAGAATGTACGCTATTATTTGCTGGTGTACCTATATCTGGAAGTTATAATGAATGCATTATGTATTATACAAACATGAAAAAACAGGCTGATTTTTTGGGAATGGGTGGGTTTCAAAAACTGAAATTAATGCCTTATACCTCTAAAAGATTGAAAAACATTTTATTCATTCAATGCTGAAAATCCTGGCCCCAGAAATAAGATGCATTCAGCTCATAGACTGCAAGTTGTATGCCCGTCCTCAATTTTTTTTCTCTAAAATTTTGTCTTAGATTACCATCATTAATAGAACAGGGTTCATGGCTCAGCTTGCTGTTAAAACATAGGCCACTGTGGTTTATTAATGAATTCTAATCAATGAAATATTATTTAGCACTATGTCTACAGTGGTTAAAGAAGGAAAAGATGATTCAGTACACATCGTGCTGCATGTGTCAGCAAC
Organism: Protobothrops mucrosquamatus; assembly: GCF_001527695.2. NCBI lineage: Eukaryota > Metazoa > Chordata > Lepidosauria > Squamata > Viperidae > Protobothrops > Protobothrops mucrosquamatus. The sequence goes on from NW_015386356.1 coordinate 2,366,238, forward strand.
TCTTTAATTCAATGGGTTTTTTCCTGAAATTTTTTTTAAAGCTGTGTAAGCCTAGGAAAGGTAACTGCAAACTGTATGACATAAGCCTCCTCATATGTTCTGAATTATGCTTTCTCTGTTTGAATCCAGAGTGATATATTAACAATCTAATATCCATTAACTTTGGCTATACACTGGCTATACAGTGCTATTGTTTTGCAAAATTTAATCCAAGCCAAACAGATTCCACAAGAATTTTGCATAACATTCTATTTGCATAACAAAGAAGCACAGGCTTCAGTAAAAATGTTAGGGAATGGAATATAAAAACAGATTAAAAATATTTTTGATACGCATGTGCCTATGTATAAATTAGTTACAAATCTGAATTTACCTACTAACCAGGATACTTCTGAAGAATAAAAGTGGCAGACATAACTGTAGCAGTGCCAAAAAATAACCAAAAATGTCTCATTCCATTATTGAATTAATTTCAGCATTTTATATTCTATTATATTTACCACGAAGAAATTATACCAAAGGGTTTTTAATTTTACTGCTATGGATTAACCAACACAAGAGAGGTTTTTTTTATTAAAATGAAGGAAGTTTCCAAGCCAAACTAAAGGTAGTAACATGCATTTCCCTCTCCCACTTTAGGTGAGGTCAGTTTCTGGGATTTGGAGAATGGCACAGTTATATCCATCTTTACATTTGATAGCAAAATCTCTTGCATGACTGTTGCCTGTGACAAAAAGACAGTTCTTTTAGGCTTGAGCAACTGCTCTACTCTTACCACTTTGAAAATGATGAGCATAAACACTGCTGAAAATTCAATAGGAAAAGATTTGTTTGGAGAAGACTCATCAAGCAGTGAAGAAGAACTTGAAAATATTTAAAAGAGAATTTGAACAAAATAAAATCATGAGCATAAACAAATGAAAGTTGACATAGTTTAACAATATTTTTGTTTTAAAAGCAATTGCACATGACATTTAAAAGAATACAATAAGCAATTGCACATAACATAAAAAGACAATACTAATTTTCCTACCTGTAAATTATTTCTCCATTCTCCCCAATAATTATCTGCAAGTTGGAGAAAGATACAACTGATAATGTACAAAAGTAACTGAAGAAAATGAAGCTGCTGCCACCAGCTTTGCCTTTTTCTTAGCCCCATATGGCATTGTAGAAAATTATGCAAGATGAGAATCTTTCAGTCTCTACTCCCCATGTAAAAAAGTCAAGAAACTAAAGGAAAATCCCCATGACAGAAGAAGCTCTTCACTGAAAGGAATGCAAGGAGAATGCAGAGACTACTTTGACCAGTCATAAACATAAGAATTACTGAACTCAACTGGAGTGAAAGAAAGAATAAGTTTGTACAAAGGATTTACTCACCTCATTATCATTCTGCAGAAAAGGGGGAGTGGGGAAATCTCCATACGTTAAGGATCTATTCCACAACTTATATACCTAGATTATTATTTTTTTAGGTGATGGGTTTCTTTAGGATTTGTTGGATAAGTTTGACACTTTTCACTGATTCAGGCAAAAGTATTGCTACTCCTCACTTTTGCCCAAGAATCCCAATTTGCTATAAAGTAAGTTGAAACTGACAAAAGTAAATGCCATTCACATGACAGTTCATACAACAGACACTCTGATGTATGATTTAACATATTCTTGTAATTATTAGATGAAACAAGTCAATACTTTTGGCTAGCAGCAAGCAGAGAGAGACTTTGTAGTAAAACATAGAAAACATGTATTCTCTCTCTGCAAGAGGAAAAGGTGCCAGTTTTTTTATATCAACTATAAAACAAGTTAATGATAAAATATACTATTACTTATTAGCCCATTTTGTGAGGCAATTTCCCTTTTTGTCATGCTAAATATTGCTCATTAATACTTTTTTGGGTTATACTGAAACATGCACAGATATGTTTTAGGTACTATATTGTGTGATGCAACATAGAATATATGCTACTATGTAAACTGCAATTTCTGACTATTCTTACCTTTATCTTTTTATAAGCTACACGGTTAAATTTGGAAGATTAGAAGGCAATAACACTTCACATCAGAACTCTTCTTATTCTGATGTACAAGACTGTTGCAGGCTGTCAATAAGATTTATGGAACCTGAAATGAGTGTGCATTTAACGTAGTAATAATTAAGGGTATTATGAAAACTTCAATACTCATACAAAATGCGAGTTTCACTAGCATTTTAACAATGTATTGTAATTATTGTTCAAGACATGTATCAGACATATAGAAAAATAATTGTAATGGTAGGTTTATTTTAACAGTGAGAGACAGAATAGCAAAAAAAAAAAAAAAAAAAATCCAGAAAAACACATTTCAAAAGTTATAAATTGATTTGCATTTTAATGAATGAAATAAGTATTTGATCGCCTATCAATCAGCAAGATTTCTGGCTCCCAGGTGTCTTTTATACAGGTAAGGAGCTGAGATTAGGAGCATTCTCTTAAAGGGAGGTGCTCCTAATCTCAGCTTGTTCCCTGTATAAAAGACATCTGTCCACAGAAGCAATCAATCAATCAATCAATCAGATTCCAAACTTAGCCAAGACCAAAGAGCTGTCCAAGGATGTCAAGAACAAGATTGTAGACCTACACAAGGCTGGAATGGGCTATGAGACTATCGTCAAGCAGCTTGGTGAGAAGGTGACAACAGTTGGTGCAATTATTCGCAAATAGAAGAAACACAAAATAACTGTCAATCTCCCTCGGTCTGGGGCTCCATGCAAGATCTCACCTCGTGGAGTTTCAATGATCATGAGAACGGTGAGGAATCAGCCAGGAACTACACGGGACGATCTTGTCAATGATCTTAAGGCAGCTGGGACCATAGTTACCAAGAAAACAACTGGTAACACACTATGCCGTGAAGGACTGAAATCCTGCAGTGCCCACGTCCCCCTGCTCAAGAAAGCACATGTACAGATTCGTCTGACGTTTGCCAATGAACAACTGAATGATTCAGAGGAGAACTGGGTGAAAGTGTTGTGGTCAGCTGAGACCAAAATTGAACTCTTTGGCATCAACTCAACTCGTTATGTTTGAGGAGGAATGCTGCCTATGGCCCCAAGAACACCATCCCCACTGTCAAACATGGAGATGGAAATATTATGTTTGGGGGTGTTTTTCTGCTAAGGGGACAGGACTTCACCGCATCAAAGGGACGATGGACAGGGCCATGTACCGTCAAATCGTGGGTGAGAATCTCCTTCCCTCAGCCAGAGCACTGAAAATGGGTTGTGGATGGGTATTCCAGCATGACAATGACACAAAACACATAGCCAAGGCAACAAAGGAGTGGCTCAAGAAGAAGCACAATAAGGTCCTGGAGTGGCCTAGCCAGTCTCAAGACCTTAATCCCATAGAAAATCTGTGGAGGGAGCTGAGGGTTCGAGATGCCAAATGTTAGCTTCGAAATCTTAATGACTTGGAGACAATCTGCAAAGCGGAGTGAGACAAAATTCCTCCTGAGATGTGTGCAAACCTGGTGGCCAACTGCAAGGGGTCAAATACTTATTTCACTCATTAAAATGCAAATCAATTTATAACTTTTTTGAAATGTGTTTTTCTGGATTTCTTTGTTATTCTGTCTCTCACTTTTAAAATAAATCTACCATTACATTTATAGACTGATCATTTCTTTGTCAGTGGGCAAACGTACAAAATCAGCAGTGGATCAAATTATTTTTTCCCTCACTGTACCTTCTGTATATAGAAGTTCTTTGGATTCCAGCCTATGAATGCATGATAGAAAAAACTGGGGGAAAATTCAGATACAATTTTACAACCAGTATTTTTTATTCATAAATCGTAGCATGCAAAAGATTAGATCCAAGTAGCTGATACATTCTGGTGGCACATTTCTAATTTCCATGTGCTTATGCTTATAAAATTTTGAATCAAGGAGATTGTCATATTATATCAAGCAACATATTAAAAAAAAATCAAAAGAAAACTTCATAGCAATAATACAGTTTCTCAAAATAGGAAGCATTATAATTTTACTAATGTAGTTGACTAATTGTAGTTGACTAAGAATCACTTTTTCTCAAAAGTAGAGACACAGGTATTGTGGCTGATCTTATCAGACATTAATGCACATCATTCCCTCAATACAGAAGTATTGTGTCCAGAAACAGCTATGAATATGTAAGTAGTCTGTTTTATGGTAATGATGTTGTAGTGCACATATTAATCAATTAAACTTAATATTCTTCCAAATTTTACACACAATCATAAAATTGCTGTGTGATTTCTTTCCTTGGATCATTCAGAAAAATAAGAAGTAGCAACTACAGAAACATATTAGTAAGTTAGAATTTCATTTATCTGCCCATCGCAGAACTATATTGGGGGTATGTGAAATATTCAAAATAAAAACATATTATAGCTATATTATGAATGTGCAATTAGTGTCCCCCTACAAGGTAAGACATGATATTTATGGAAGAAAGCAATGCCATTTGACCATGACATACTGTGTTTCCCCGAAAGTAAGATCCACCCAAAAAATAAGCCCTAGCTTGATTTTTGGGGGCTAGGCCTAATATAAGCCATACCCAAAAAATAAGCCCTAGTTTTGGGGTAAAGCGCACACCTAAAAATCAAGCTAGGGTGGGGGTAGAGCCTACCATTGCAGCCAGGCCTCCCATGGATCGACACTTGCCGTGCCAGCCCACTTCTTCTGCAGCCAAAGGAGCAGCTTCATTCTGCAGCTAAGAATGGAGCTTGGGCCTACATTTCTGCATTTCCAGAAAGGCCTCTTGACTGTGAAATGCAGGTCCAAGCTCCATTCTCAGCTGCAGAATGAAGCTGCTCCTTCAGCCGCAGAAGAAGTGAGCTGGCTGGATGGGCTGTCGGCCCCCCCAAAATGGGGGGGTCTTATTTTTGGGAAAACATGGTACCTTGTGGTCAATTTATTAGATACAATTAATTCATGAGACACAATTTCAGATTCAGCATAGATATAACAGTCATATGAAATAATCCAATCCTTATGTAGTACAATTTCTAGTTAAATGGCTGAATGTCTCTAGTCCACATGATGCAGCTGTGCTACCATGCTTTCAAAATAATCATTTTTGAATATTTAATTTGAAATTTTTGTACTATCCAAGCTTTTTTTCAAACCTCCCTCAAAATGTGAGAAACTGCCAAATATTTCACACCAAAGGAACAAGAATTCAATACTGGAACTTTTTTGTTGGCCTGCTTATCTTTTTACTTTACAATACATTTACTTACATAGAGTCTCTTATGTCTAATAAATAAAATGAAGTACTCTAATCTTCTAGAGAAAAATAAAATTAGTATCTGGGAACATCTATGACATTAAGTTAGGCAGTCAAATGACCACAGGTATATATCATCAATTTCAAAACTGTTCCATAAAAGAAATATTTAGTTTCGGGATACTTTTACTATTTGTTTCAAAGACATGTCATAGTCATTAAAGTAAAATATTTCATTGAGTTGCTATATTTCAGATGTATATTCTCTCTATGCCTATAGGACTACTCTTTTAGAGAACAACAACTTTTTCCTATTAATGTTTTTTGCTCAGCCCATAGAGCCTGGAAAGCAAAATAAAATATTAAGACCAGTCAAGCTTACTTCAGAAACTGATCTTACAGTATTTATGTATTCTTTGTATATCTAAATTTTGCAACATGATTACATACTTTTTTTTAAACATTCAAGGAATTATGAACAAGATGGCACAAAAGGACTGAAGAAACTGAAGAGCATAGTGAAAAGAACAAATAGTTCAATTTAGGACTGCAATTAATGCTGATTGCAACTCTTCCAGTATTTGTTTAATATACTTTCTTTAAACAGACTTATAAACTCACCACAAGATTCATATAAAATAAGTTAATGACATATAGATAGATCACATGGAAGACACCAAAGAAAAACTGGCTTTATATTTTCAAAGGCTTAAAATTTAAAGTTTGGCAATAGATTCAAATATTATCTTTAGAATTCTGAAGACTAAAAGCATCATAGAACTAACATGTTCTCAGCAAAATGTGCTATACTCAACTAAATTTACAACTGCAACAATTGTTAACACATCAGTTTTAACATGATCATCTTTCCAGTCTTTCCTCATCAGACATTACCATAATTCCACAATTAAAAAGAATGAGGAATCTGGAATTCCTGAATTCTTTCTGTGCTACTCCCATGTGACCGTTTGAAAATTTTGGTTTTAGTGCAGAATATTCAAAAGCAGAAAACAGTATTAACATCTGTGAACATTCCAATAGTATTGTACATCTTAAAAATTATTGCATAGTTTTATGCATTATTCTAAAATACTAATCTGCTTATTAAATAGTTTTATAGAAACCACACAGCTGTCTGTGCATTAGAGCATTTACTACCTTGATCTTCTATCCTTTTTGGATTTGTCTGTACATTTATCCATAGTCTTCTCATTGTCTCCTCTGCACTTTGGGCAATACCATTTTCCCTTTGGTTTATAAGTGAGTCCGACACATGAAAAATGAAACCATTCAATGGGACACAGATCATTGTCACAGCCTATCATTTCTCCATAAGACACTTGGTCACAGAGACAGTAAGTTGGCTCATTAGGGTCAACTGCAAATTCTACTGGTGAAGCTTCCCTTTCTTGTTTAGCTTTAGAGCGTTTTTTCTTCTTAGCAGATTTGGATCTTTTTTCTTTAGGTGGCTGGTCATCATATTCATCAATTCCATTTGCTATATGGCATATATCACGGCTTTCACTAGTACGTTGCCGACGGGGTCTTCGTGAAGATCTTTCTGGTTGACATGTATCCTGTTTTGACTTTTCGATAGGTTTTTCAGTATCTGACAGATCTTGAAAGCACTGAGAGTGGGACTCTATCTGCCGGGCTCTGTTCTCCACTAACTCAAGCATTTGAGTAACTATTTGGATTTTTTCATCTCCAAGTTCTTGACTGTTGATCAAAGCCCGCTGAAGATATTGCTGCAAACGCTTTTTCTGTGCAGGGTCATCTTCAGCTTTGTATTTCTCATACACCTCATCAATTTCTTTCAAAGCTTCTGTTGAAAAGCATCACAAGAGTATCAAACTCAAAGTCCCTAAATCATAGTTTTCTATTTTATGAATATTACATATAAAATGTAAATTATAGTAATAAGCCAGGGCTAGCTCCACAGTGCCTGACAAGATCAGCAAACTGCTATTCTACTTCTGGCAGCTGATGTCCTGCTATGGAGCGGTGAGGCACTTTAAATTGCTTTTGAACCAATGAACCAGTATGCTCCTTTATCACTCACTCAGTCTACTTTGCTCTTGTTTCACTTGTTAACTCAATTGAATATGGGCAGGGACTCATGTCACATTCTTTGGGATACCCCTCATCAGATGCGAGACTATGCTTTCCAGGGCTTAATGTTTCTAGCTACTGCTTTGGGTTGCAGAAAATAATTCAGGAGGCCACAAAAATGAGTTTATTAAATCTATTTGATGTTCTATTATCTCCAATATAAAGTTTCATTATTGAGTGAATTGCAGCAGCTTTTAGAAGGAAAATAGGAACAAAAGCTTTGACAGGATAGTTATATGCCAAAATTGCCTTATTCAAGGTCACAAAAATAAACTATTATTTAATACATTCAGTAAAACCAAAAATGCTTTTTTAATTTATATCTATCTTTTTGTTAGGATCTGAAGATGGTGTACAATGCATGGCACCACACCTCCAATTTTCCACAACAGTAACCCTGTAGGCTGAGCTTAGACTAGCCCCAATTCAAAACCATAGTAAAATTATATCCAACTATCTACAAAAAAGTTTATAGTGACAATCCTCAATATTCTTCCAGTGTAAAATGCTTCTAAACTCAGTAAGACTCTTTCATAAATTGGTCTGTTGTGTGCTTGTCTCCCAAAGTAATTCACACTTCAAAAAAAAGGGCCAACACCTTATTTTCTCTTGACTGACCTGCACTTCCGGTTATCTTGGTGCAAAAAGTCCCACTGGGGACAAGATAATCAAATGAGTTTAAATGTGGAGGAGTACCGTCCTTCCCCAAAAGAAAAAAAATGTACTAGCTCAGTGTTTCTCAACCTTGTCAATTTTAAGGCATGTGGACTTCAACTCCCAGAATTCCACAGCCAGCATTGCTGGCTGTGGAATTCTGGGAGTTGAAGTCCACATGCCTTAAAATTGTCAAGGTTGAGAAACACTGTAATAGCTTCTCTGTTACTACTGATGTACTAACAAAGAGTATATATATTATAATTCATAATAAAAACACGTGTACGTGGGTCTGCTTATACAATTGGGCATTTATATTTCAACCCGCCCCCTTTAAACATTGTTTAAGTAACATTGCCTTTCCTGCATTCTATGGTGGTTGGATACACTGTAGTACTGTGAGGCAACTAAAAAACTACTTAGAAGCAAGTGAGTTAAACTTATGTTCTCTGAAGACTGGCACTCAAATGACTAGCAAAAAAAAAGGGAGTCACCTTACTTAACTCTCATATAGCTGCTGAAGCAGCATAGGTTTATCCCCAGCTCTGAAACATAACCGCCTACCGAGGGAAGATCTGACTGAACGATACATTTTCACGCATTCGCCACATCCGGAGCATCATCCCAAACAAGGCAACGTGCCTCCTCGTCTCCGCCTCACTGGCGGGACCGTGACAGGGGCCCGCGTGCGCGCGGCGAACCAGGGCCACTGTCAGCGCCAGAAGCCGGAGCGGCCCCGGCCGCCACCCACCTCGCGCTCCCTCAAGGCCTAACACGAAGCCTCCTCGGGCCGGCTTCTTCCCAAGGGTGGGGTGAGGGCAAAAGAAGGGTGGCCATTTTCTCTGCCCCCAACCCAGAGTCGGGAGGAGGAGAAGGGAATCGCCCCTCCTCTTCAGGGGGAAGAGCGCTTCCACTGAGCTGAGGGGAGAGCAGTTGCCATAATCAGTTGCCAGCGCCCGTCACCGGCTCAACCCCCGTCCCCCCGTCGCGCTCGCGCCTCTCTTGCTCACCGCGGCAGCGCGTGTCCATCTCGCGCAGGAGCGAGGCCAACCTCTGCATGTCCAGCGGCAACGACTCGACGCACTCCAGGTAGTCTTGCACGTAGCGCGCCAACAGCCTCTCGGACGCACCTCCGCACGGGAAGCTCGCGACGCCCCCGGCCCCGCCGGCGGCAGTGGCAGCAGAACCGGCAGCTGCCCCGGCCGTCGCCCCAGACCCCGCCCCCCCGGGCTGTTGCCCCGGCGACCCCAACATCGTTACCGGACGTGACACCCCCTTCCCTCTTCGTTCAGCCCGCTCGGATCGCTCCAGGGCAGGAAGGGAGGAAAGGGGGCAGTGAGGGAGACTCTCAGGTGGCTGCGTCTTTAATCGGCCGAAGGGGGGGGGCTAAGAGAAATGCTCTCCTGCCTCACTTGGAACTCCCCGCCTCTTTTTCCTTCCTCGCACCCCCTTCGATCCGCAGAGTACGCATGCGCAAGGCCCTGTCCTTATAAGGTGCGGCCGGTTCACATTCTCCCGCCTTCCCCTTACGGCCTATGCCATTGGTCCAACATGGTGGGACGTCAGAAGACAAACGGGGCGGGAGGAAAAGGCGGGATTTCATTTAAAGAGACCGAGTCAGAATTAGACTCTGCCGGGTCTCAAGGAAACGTGCTATCTCCCCGCCCTAGGCCGCTCCCACTCTTCCCTCCAGTTTTCTCCGCTCGGGGAGATGAGCAGTAATAAAGCCATAGGAAAGAAGCATACTTACGAACACGAGCCGGCCACGGCTCTTTTTTCATCCATCCTCTTTTTATAATCGGGCATGGAAACAGAAGAATCGCGGGTAGCCAAATTCAAGAAAAGCAAATGTAACTCCCAGGCAAGGTTTTCACGACATCCCAGCTGCATTGAGTCTCAGCGTCACACGGGATCTGCGGTAACGTCTGAAATGAGCGAGAGTGAGCAAACGACCATTAAGTCGCCTCATCCACTCGCGAAAGAACCTCATTCCTTGATGGCAAGAGTTAAGCTTCCTGGTCCCCCTCTCGTCCCTCGCAGCTTCCGGAACTAGTTAGGTGGCGCGATGTAATTAAGTCGAAAAAGGAGCAAAAAAAATGCTGCTCTTACGGTTCGTAAAGAGAAAACTAGCAAACTACCAGAGAAAACTAGCAAACTACCAAGGGTCAAGTGATGCTGCGCTTACGGTTCGTAAAGAGAAAACCAGCAAACTACGGATTTAAACTGGGTTTTTCTAATGAGCCGCCAGGAAGAGTAAGCAATTTGCTCGCGAGCTGTCTCCGTGCATTTTTATATTTAGCAATGGTTTTCTCTGGCCTGGCTGGGGAAGGTAGCCGAAAAAACAGGAATTGCATATTACACAGTAAACAGTATTTCTAGAGCAATATTCAGAAACCTACAAAAGACTCCCTGGACTCTGGAGGAAAGGGTGCCATAGACAGACATACGTCAATCTGCTCTTAAAAGATTTATTTTATTTATACTCGGTCACTCGGAGAAACATCTCCCAAACGCGCTGACAAGGAATATAAACTTACAAGATTTTAGTGTAAATATTGTTTGTCATGTACACGTGCAATAGCTCAAAAAACAAGGAACAAAATCCTTGCATTGACTAATCGTAGAAAAATACAACCGCAACGATTTTAGTCTTTCTACACTTTCCGGGACCGATAAAAATTCATTGGTTTACAAGACCTACGTGCTTGCGATGCAGAAATCGCAGTTAAAGTTCCATAGAGACGGCGGCCAAGAAAAAAAAAAGCGTCCTAAGAATGAGCCCCGTTTTGTTGGTGCGGCCGCCTCCATGGGAAGGAGCACACGCGCACTACCTGCGTTACTATGGAGCTGACGAGAGCGCCTCTCGCACTCACCCGCTCGGCCCTGGGGGGCTTCTTGGCGGAAGAAGCGTGAGTTTGTGAGAGGGTTGCGCGCGTCAAAGCGCACGGCACTCTCTGCCGGGGGTCCGGGGACTTTCCCCTAGGCGGCAAGGAAGCCCAAAGAGGAACAAGTCCTCCGCAAGTAGCCTAGAGAGCAGGTCTTCAGAACGCTAACACGACAATGACGTCCTTTTCAGCTATATAAAACTGTGTTAGACCTTTTATCTTGTAGGTTATAGTGAGCAAAACGAAAGCGGGAAAATAGAATATATTTTCTACTTATTTGATTTCGCGAAATATACGCTATTTCTTAATCACGGCCTTTAGTTAGGGAGTGAGGAAGGACACAGGAGAACAATTCCTATCAGAAAACCTCAGTGCGATTCTCATCTTTCATTTGCCTGCATATATTATGCAAATATGCATGTCACCACTCCCCATTGCTTGAGTCAAACAATATCGTGCAGGCGGGTTTGGGATTGGTTGAAGAATGTAATTTCTGAGTAATTAACGAACTAGAAGGGTTGTTTAAAGGTTTGTGGCTAGAAAAGAGGAGTAAATGCCTCATAGACCCTGCGAAAGGTAAATGATGATAATTTCCTGGCAATTCTGGATAATTGTTGTACATCACTGCCTTAATTGAAAAGGTTATTCAACAGTTTGGAAAATGTTAAGACTGATTGATAATAATCTGATTTATTTTTTAGTACCCGATATCAAGGTAAGATGTTGGGTGTTGGAATAAAAATAATATATTAAATAATTAGGAGTATATATGCCAAAAATGCAGGGAACACATGGAGAAGTTCTCTGAGGATGGGCTCCATCCAGCACATGCCCAAAAACTTGGAAGACTAAATGTCTGGTCCTGGTGATGGACTCAGATTGGATCGTGCAAAAATGTTTCCAGATATTTGGAAGTTTATATATCCAGATTATATATTTTTGTGTACATTAATAAATGAATTGAAATTAATCATTTTTGACTCTGCTGCATACGTAATAATCAAAAACATAAAACTGTTAAAATAAATGAAAACAAGAATAAAAAAACAAAATAGCAGGAAAACACAAACAGGGTGCATTCCATTAACAGCCATATAATTCTAACAGGATCCACTTTGTCATGGGATCCCCAAAGCTAATTAACAAAGCCTTGTTTTAAGGGCCTTCCTGGTTTGGGGCCAGCCTCATCTCAGAGGGAGTTAGTAGGGTAAGATTAATGAGAAACAAGCATTTCTCCTTGATCAATACATATTTTAACTAGAAATGGGGATTTTATTTAGCTGGTAAGATAGATTGTCAAGAATGTAATTGGCTGAGCTCACATTTTATAAGGTTTTAATTGATTAGACTTTAACTAAAATTGGGCATTTTATCATCTATATGTGGAATGACAATTTAATTGAATATCAAATAATTATGGACTTCATTGAAAAGGTATAATATGTATCTCTTTATCTTTATTACAGCCTTAGAACCAGAAAACCCAATGTAATTGAAATACGTACAGATAATCCTCAACTTAACATTTAGTAACAGTTCAAACTTACAGTGGCACTGAAAATAGTGACTTATACCATTTTTCACATTAACGACCATTGCAGCATCCACATATTCCTCAAAATATTTAAAATCAAAATTACTAATATTTATAATTATGGAATAAGTGGTTGGAATACCTGATAATGGAAAATCAGTGAATGCAAGTTTTAAAAAAATGTTACGTTTGTATGTTTGGATTCCTCAAAGAATGTATGCAAAGGATGGTAGATTTTATTCTGTGAGAGACATACGACATTTGAGGTATATTAATTCATAATGGATGGAAACTAACCAGAGAGAAGCAACCTAGAACTAAGGAGAAATTTCCTGACAGACCAATTAACCAGTGGAACAACCTGCCTGCAGAAGCTGTTGAATGCAGTGGAAGTTTTTAAAAAGAGACTGGACAGCCATTTGTCCGACATGGTATAGGGTTTCCTGCCTTAGAAGGGGGTTGGACTAGAAGACCTCCAAGATCCCTTCCAACTCTATTATTATTACCATCATCATCATTAATCAATTATTTTTTATTAATTATTTTGTTTGGTCATACCTGGTTTGGGTTTCTTTCTGGAGTAATGTTATATTCCAAAACTGTAGAATCTGACAATTTTTTTAGAAAAATTGTCCTAATTAGCTATGTTAGGTTCAGGGAATAGCCAAGAGAATTATACTGATTTGGATATATCAAAGACTGGATTCAAGTAATGTGTGACTTATCTATTTTTTAAAAGACATTTTTTTTACTAACTGAAAAATTGTTATGATTTCATAACCATTTGGAAGAATAGACATTCTCATGCCTAGATAATTGATTATATGAATATAAACATGAAATATGAATATTTGGCATATTTAAATAAATTACATTGGCTTAGGATATTTTATTTTTTTGCTATTATAATTACTGTAGTAGATAGATAAATTTTGTTTTTATATATTTTTTTCTATTTTTAAAAAAATTGGCAAGAAAATGATTTTTTAAAAATAAAACTTCCAACCAGGCTTAGCATTTCTGATATTGGCTGGGGTCTGTAAAGTGCTGCCACCTACCTTTAGGATATTGTACAAACAACAGAGTTTGTCTGGAATCAATGGAAATTACTAAGGTCATTTGGCTCTCCGGGAGATAATTACAGCTACAAGCTACTAAGTGACACCTTAGAGGAAATGGAATAGATAGCGAAAACAGAAATAGAATTTATTCTTTAAAATCATGTTGATATTCATTTAAATTCAATTTTAATATAACTTTTAGAAAAGGGAATTGAATGTTACACATAAATTTAAGTTCATATTTTCCTACTTCATTATTTAAGCTTTCAGGTTATTTACTTCCGATTTCTTTTTCCCCAGGCTTTCCTTATTCTCCTCCCCTTTCACTGTTGCCTGATTTAACTATAAAAATACCAGACAGTTCTGCATATTATCAAAGCAAGAATATACAGTATTTGCAGCTTTGACATATATGATAAATGCCAATACTTTCATTAGAATTTCAACCACTGCTTCTTGCAGTACAATTTTTTAAAAACACCAACACACAAGCTTCAACCTGAAAGACAAAAAAAAAAAATGCAGAGGCCCATGCAGCTCCTTTGAATTTCTTCTGAGCATCACCAAGTTCCACATATGAAGCAGTTTTGGAAATAATGTGTAGCTCATAAAGCATGACTGGAGGAGGCCCATCTTCTCAATTTAGAAATTGAACAATCCATGGCAATACTGAAGTGTATCTCCAACTTTTTTTGAGAACAGATGGTTCTCAACTTGGTTTTCTGATCTCACTACTTAAATTTGTTTTTTTGATTTCACTACTTAAAAGACTTCCTTATCCCATCAGAGATGTTAGGCCTGTAAGCCATTATAAGACTGCCTCTATTCCAGAGGCAATCTTAAAGAGAGGTGGAAAAGGTATAACCCACTAAATAATTCTGGGGTCTAATTCTTTGCAGCAATAGCCAATGGGAGGAAAGTGGTAGCAACTTGGGGGACAACTTCTCATCTCATGGATGTATGAAATAAGCCCTATATTACAAATCACAGTTGGATGCAATATTACCATAATACAGATTTTGGTTTATCTTCACTGAATCAACTGTTAATGACATGTATATTGAGACACAAGTTTTTGTTGAGATAAGAACATGCGTATCTGGCTAAATTCAACAATAAAAGTGGAAGTAAAATGCATATTGTGTTAAGCCATGGTTTGCTCCATTGAAGAAACTCAAACTGGCCTGATCCATACATGTCCGTCCTAGTTTACAAATCAGAGTTGCTCAATTTGCACAACACATAAAGCCAAAATGAAGCAAACCATGTTAGTTTAACTCAATCTATGAAGCCAGATAAGGGGCTGTGTCTTAAAATACAGTGTACTATAGTCTACTACCTTTACCCAGTTATTTAGCTCATGAGTTTTCAGCTAGCATACCTGTCACAAAACCTCTTAACACAAGGAAACATTTCATTAAAAATTACCAGTTCCATTTGTATTCATTAACAATCCATTTTCATATAGAAAATGTAACAATATACCATTAAACAAAAAAGAAAAAATGTACATTTGTAGCAAAATGTAGGCACACGCTAAAGTGCTTTTAACTAAAGGCACTATTTTTCTTTTTTTCTACTCTGATTTAATATTATATCTGATTTCAGGGTAATAACCCACATAAGCACTTCATTCAGGCACTGAAGGCAGTATTTATAGCATACCATTCTCCAATGTTTTTCAACATCAAGTGAGTTAGCTTGAACAGAGAGATAGGCACTGGTCCGAAGTGATATACTAGGTTTCCCTGACTGAGAGCATCCCCACTCTTAATCAAACACAGGTTAGATTGATAAGTCTTTTAGCAGAAAAAATACCACAAAATATCACTAATTCAGAGCAAATAGTATCTCTATCTGGCTTATGATGAATACGTAAATATTACATTTTCTTAGACATTTGTTTAAATCTGAACAGAAGCCTAACAATAGCAAATGCCTTTATTTAAGGTAATTTACACTGGATGCAACTTTTTAAAAAATCACATTGATCTCTTCTATTTCAGTCCTTTCTTTCGCTAGTAGCTACCATCTTCCTCTCATTTTTACTACTTCTGACCCCTCTCCCCCAAATTCTCTGGAAAGGTTTCCAAGGGCACAGGGCATACTGTACATGTAGGGACAAAGCCAATTTATTTCTAGAGGTCAGATGAACTGCATTATTTTAGCAGTTCAAGCAATACTTTGCTGTAATTTCTACTTGTGTTTCAAGTAGTAAAACATGAAATGATAATATACTATTTTTGTCAACATTTATATTCTGGCCCTGATGTTCAAATCATTAATGGCTAACTATTCCTTAGATTGCTTTAAGAAAAATCTCAATGTTAGGGGAAACTACTGATAAAAGTCTTATTTGTTCTTGTCAAAAGATATTCATGGATCATTCAGACCCTCCCAAAATAAATTCATTAAAACCAAATAGAATACACTTGCAAAAAGAGTGCTTTAAAAATATATTGAATTTAAACAATAATTTCCAAACTGTGGCAACTTCTAGATTTGTGAATTTCAAACCCCAGAATCCTCTGCCAGCCTAGCCTTTGCTAACACTTTTGGGAATTGGTCCACAAATCCGAAAGTAGCCACTGAGAAACAGTCTCTTAAATCAAATCTCTGAAAATCAGCAAATCAATGACTAAAACTCAAGAGAAGCCATGATTTGATTCATAATTTTAATATTTAAAGTATTAAACTTTAAACTGAATTAGAAGAATGATAGCACAGGTCATACAGAGGATCCCCAGCCATTGCAAAAATACATTCCTAAAACCAATTCTCTTAGTGCTAACTATTTTTAAAACATGTCAAATTATATCAACAGCTTCTAACTGGACCAGGAAACAAATAATAAGCTCTGATAAATGCTTGTGAATTACTGAATCACAGCCTGGTAAGATTGCTTTATTTCTCAGTAGCTGTTACACAATGAAAGTGGTATTTGATTTTAATTTATGGAGATATGCCTGAAATATAATGACTCTGGTATAAGTCAACATTACAGAGAGAACACACTATAGAGCTCTGCTTTAAAAAAAAGCACTAATGCCAGACTGCAGTTTTCACTCTTACACAGTAAATTAGTGCAACAAGTTTTATCTGTTAAAACCTAGAAAACATATTTGAAAATACAGACATAACATTAGAATGCAATGCAGATGTTTTAATAAAACTAGCACCTATTTGTTGCAGAACTTGTTAATTTACAGCACAAGATTTAAGTTTTTAAAAGCAAATATCAGTTATAAAAAAGCATTGTGATCATTAAAAGTGCTCAAAACAGTACATTACATAAAACACAAGAGTTTTCCCCAAAATTATTAGACATAAAAATATGCTTAGTATAGAAAGCTATATTTATTTGAAAAAGTGAATGTGAGATTTTTCACAAATTTGGATATTAAATCTGCTTTGAGAAACTTTAGTAAAGTAAGAAAATTGAAGATTTAATGACAATTTGTAAGTTTGATATTAAAAAAGGACCAGCATATACTTCTTTGAATTAAAATTTAAATACCACTACTTAATTAAAACAATCCAAATCAATACTTTGCTTTTTAAACAGGCATGTGAACAGTATGACCAACACATGAAGCAGGTGATTAAATATTTCCATTTTTAAATAACATTTTACCATCTAGGTACAATGGTTGTTGTTTGTGTTTTATTAATGGTTTATAAAGAATCAGGGTTCAAAAATGAGGATTACTGTTACCAAATTGTAGGAGTTACAAAATGAGACTGCATTGACCAGCAAACTGTACCTTGATTAAAAAATATAAGAGTTCAGTAGTCTATTTAGCAAATAAAAGAGCACACTAGTGTGCTAAATTTTAAGGCATATCTCTGCACACTTTACATCTTTAAAGAATTATTTACATTTACTACTAATTGAAAACAACAATAATGGTATTTATTCTGCAAAACAGAACCAAGAAATAAAAAATATCTGGGACTCTCCTTTACTGTACAAAGATAACTCAGTTAATTGTGATAAAACATCATTTGCTAGTATAGGCTGTAACAGGTTCACTGTTATGCAGTATTTCTTGAGGATTTCGTAGAGCAGGAGGTAAATTTAATGGTTTCGATTCTTCATCAAGAAGCACCAAATCTTCAATTTCTCTTCCTTTGTATTTCCTTTTACATAATTTCACAATAACTTTCTTCTTGAGAAATAGTTTCAGTGCTTCCCTTGAAGCAACTGCTTTGGCATTTTCCTTACTTTTCCCACAGCCAGTGCCCAAATATACAGATTTGCATCTCAGTTCACAAACTATATTTTCCTGAGAGCTTTTATTTTGAGGTAAATCTGCGAGCTCTTTCAGTGGAATAAATTCGACATCTAATGTTGCCTTTACAGACTGAATGGATGAGTTTAAGAGTTCTACGTGGTTGACACTTGGACTAAATCCTCCAACAGCAACTAATTTCCAAGCAACAGCTTTGTAGAGTCTATTGAAAAATGGTTGCCTTTCTTTTGCATCTTCATTTGTCAACAATTTGCAGGGCACTTTAATAGGGGCTACGCTTGTCTGTGAACTACTTTTTGAAGCTAATACTGTAGTACTTTCCAAGCCAACTTTCTTTTCAGCTGGTAAGACATTTTCAGATTTGTGCTTAATAGCTGGTGTAGATTCATAATTAGCAGCTTTGCTTTCTATTCTTCCTCCAGTTAAAGATACTGCAGGAGCTATCTTCTGGGTCACAGCTGAAGCTGCTGCAGGCACAACATTGGGAGTCAATTTTGAAGCTGAAGCAGATTTTGTCTTCTGAGATATGGTTGAAGCTGTTGTAGGCTCTACCTTTTGGGTCAAGGCTGAAGCTGCTGTAGGCAAAGACTGAGAGTTCTCTGGGGGTTTTGATATATCTTTTTCTAGATTCTTTAAAGATTCCTTATCTGTTTCCACCCTCAACTCTGCCTTTGTAGACTTTTCATTATTAACTTCAAATGGTTTGTCAGCACCAACAGCCTGCTTCTTGCAAGGACCTTCTGGAAAGCATAAACAAATTATGTATGTAATTCTGAGTAAATACAAGTAACCTTATTTCCATAAAACACTACCAAGAGAACTAGAGACAAAGAATCTACTTACTTTTACCTTAAAGTCTAACCATACCTCTAATGAAATAATTGGATTTTGCAAAAAGTTTATAGTTAATACAAAAGAAAAATAACCTCTCCCATGAATTTATAATTTGGATAAAAAAATGGAGCTTTTTCATTTTGGGTTCTTTTGGGGGTATGTAAAAAGGCAAATTGAATTATGAATTGTAACTATTTAGTGCTAGTTAACACCATCAACTTAAAAAATCACCGTACAAACTTTAAAAAATTTAAGAATTATCAAAGCAGTAATTAAATTATTTCTAAGTATTAACAATTTTAACAAATAAGCTAACATGTATTTGGTTAAATATATATTCCTATGTGTATTTGCCAGCTATGATCTGCTAACCATTGCTACTGGATATGCCTCGTTTCACCTTGGCAACCAGTTCATCTCTCAGAGTGTGGGTTGGAGCATTGATCACTGTGATGCCTACAGCCATGTCCATCACCTTTTCCATCACTTGCGGAGAATATCTAAGCAGGAAAAGATAGAAATTAGCACTTTGAGGAAAATGGATTCTGTATTCATGACATTTAAAGCATCAAAGGCTTCTAAAACACAAGCATTGGGTTGCTGCATGTTAAACTATTTAGTTAAGCTGTTTAAAGCATTATTCTGTTTAGAATGTCAAGGTGATGTACAATTGTTAAATTGTAATATAAACTACAATAAAGAAAAGCTCAAAGCCTTGATTTTTTTTAAAAAAACAAAAACAAATATCAAGTATATGTACTTGGGCTAATAAAACTTATTAGGTTCATCCCAAGAGATTACAATGGAGGCATTAGACAAGTTACTACAAGGATTTCTACTCACTGAATGTTGATTCAACTATTATGCTACATGTAAAGGTTTATATTATGTGAACAGAAAACATTTAGGATGACTTATCAAAAGTAACACCAACAGACTGAAAGCAAGAATCAAGCATTTCAGTGAAAAGAAAAATGCAATCCTCAAGTCAATGGGGATAGTTTAATTGTAAGTGCCCCATAAGTATTACAGCAATACTTTCCCTTCAATCCTCTAAATCTGGGCATGGAAGAAAAATAGTAAACAGGAAATTTATTTGGGAAGATTAGCCAAGAATTACAATGTATTAGAACCATTATATTCTGCCCTAAAACAGAGGTCAGTCATACCAAATAAAGACATTATACTTTATCATAATAGCAGCTGCAATAACTAGATGCAGATACACAAAAAACCACTTAAGGATTTCCACATTTGCCACTGTGGCTTTTGTAAGACAAAGTAGAATAAAAGATGACCATCTTGCAAATTTTCAAATGTGGGAGACTTCAAAGCAATCTTCCAAGCCTCCTCCTCCCCAAGAACAAATCTCATATGGTACCATTTTCTCTGCAAATAAGATAGCTGTTGAAGCATTTGTATCAGCTAGCTAGAAAAGACAACTACATTTAAAACAGAGAGCCAGTTCTATTGGCTAAGGCACCAGGCTAGAAATTAGGAGATTGAGCTCTAGTCCCGTCTTATCCGTGAAAGCTGGCTGGGTGACCTTGGGCCACTCTCTCTCTCAGCCAAACCTTATAGGCTTCTTGTGGCAAAAATAGGAGGGAGGAGTATTTGGTATGTTTACCGGCTTGAGTTATTTATAAAAATATTGAAGATGGAATTTAAAAAAATAGAAAAAATCCCAACATCAGAATCTTCTTCTCCCGCTACTTTTACTATACTAAAATGCACCGTTTCTTGAAAGCACGTTACTTAAATTTGTAATTCTTCACCAAAAAGATTACTGCCACCAACTTACCGACAACCCAGGAAGACGTGGTTGGCCCACACCCTGGAGAAAGAGACCAGGCGACGGAGCTCCGCGTGGTCGGCGTCGTCCTTTCCGCTTACGGACAGACCCTCCGCATTGCGAATCAAGAACTCCCGCCGGTATTGCCAGTGCTGCTCGGGCTCACACTCGTCGCGCAACTTTTCTACCCAATCAACGCCGGTATCGCCCGTTTCTCCCGTTTTCTCGTTCCCTTGGCTAGACGCCGCGGCGGGCCCCGCTACCGGGGCGGCTTCCTCTTCGGCCATGGGCCGCAGGGAAGTGGCACTTAACAACCGGCAGCTTGCAGCTCGCTCTCCGACACAGGAGTATTTAGTTCCGGCCTACGTTATAGGAACTGGCTTCCCGTTTAAACCGGCTCTAGCGCAAAAACCGCTCAACATCGCCCCCACCCCCCCGGAGGTGATCAAATCAGAAGCTGCCGAATTATCATAGCCAAGATCCGGCTGCCTATTTATGACTTCGTTTCCGCGCGACCCGCCGCTTCCTGTTTATGAAACTTTCTGCCCTTCCTTCCCATCGTTCCTCCCGACTCGGTGTTCTTTCCGAGGGACGGAGAGAAGAAAGAGGCTTCTTTTGCCAGATTCCTCTCCGGATTGGCTCTGGATCTCTTGACCTGTAAGGCGGGAGAGTAAAGTAAATGATCAAAAGCCTCTGGTGTCCACAACTCGTCTGGGTTCCCTTTTAGTGCTTTTTTGCTGAAAGTCTGTTAATTAAAAGGTTTTCTTAAGGTGTCTTTTGAGTCCCGCGTTTTCTTGGTGGTAGGAATGGGGTTTTACTGGAGCAATCCAACCAAGAATGGGTTTTTTTTTCTCTTTGCAGACTTGAGCGAAGAGAATCTAAAGTTATAGGCAACTTTAAGAAAGATTTTAAGATACTTAAATAGGAGTAGCGAAAGATAACAAGGATGATCAGGGGAAGGGAAACTATGAAAATAGTTGACTCTCAGAATATACTCTAGAGCAGGGGTAGTCAACCTTGGCTCTTTTATGACTCGTGGACTTCAACTCCCAGAATTCCTGAGTCAGCATAGCTGACTCAGGAATTCTGGGAGTTGAAGTCCACGAGTCATAAAAGAGCCAAGGTTGACTACCCCTGCTCTAGAGGCTCCAGAAGATGGTAGAGGACAGGAAGGCCTGGAGGAACGTTGTCCTTCGGGTCGCGGTGGATCGGACACGACTTTGCAACTAACAACAAGAGGCTCGGAAGACAGCTGACAGAGATCCTTTAATATTAATTCTGCACTCAGCAGGAAATGCAGTTGGTAGTCTAAATATACCTTTCCAACTTTCCCATTCAGGCTACAACACAATGGTTTTATTTCCAAGATACTCTTATTTATAACTCAAGCGTTTCTGACATATTAAAAAAATATATATATCAAGCTTCTATGCCGGTCCATTCAGAAGATTCTGAGCAATTTATGCTTCTGCATTCAGTAATAGATTAAAATAATTCAAACAATAAAGCTTCAGCTCCAGTAGTCTGTTGAATCTGCTCATAATTCAACCTTCCAATTTATGTCAACCCTTTCCTGACAGAGCCAGATTTTCAATGCTAATAGAAACATTGTAGTGACCAGGCGGTCCTTAAATTGAGGAAAAGACTATACAGAGAAGGAGGGCTATCAGAAAATTCAGTATTTGGATTTGTGTTGATAATCTTGTTTAACAGTGGAAACAATTATCTTTCTGATCTCACCAGGTAGGCATTCCACTTGGAGCAAGTGCACTTGGGGATAGTCAGATTATGAGCAAATAGAGCTTTAAAAGAATAGCACCTTAAATTACAACTTGGTTAATCAGCAGCTAGTGCAGCTTCTCCAGTAAAGGTGTCACAAGGCAAGGCAAACCCATAACTATTTGGGCCACCGTATTCTATATAGGAAGGGTTCCATGTAAAATGAATTGCAGTAATCCAAACCTAAAATGACAATGTGGCAATCCAGCAGTGTCTCCTGATTCAGAAATGGTTATACCTGACAAAAGTTGTGCAAAAGCCTTCTTTGCCATGGCCACTTGCTGTTCTAGAGACCTCTGAGTTCAAGAACATAATTTCATTTAGAATTATAGATGAATCAGTTAGTCATAATATCTTGCTGGCATTAAGCCTAGGTTTGTTTGAAACCAGTTAAGTATTCAAAATAACTATATCAAGGGCTGACTTCATAAATTGGAAGTGGATCCACCACCTCCTTCTTCCCTAAAGATGCATTAATCACTGCTTGTACCTTGCCACTGACATCTCTTTAGGCTTTCCCCAACTAAGGACAACAATGGTGTAATCAATAGATCACATCATGCAGAGAATATTGTTCATTTTTTTCCGGATTGACAGGCTTAAATCAGTCCCAAATCACTGGAAAAGATGTTTCTTCTATCATCTCAGCTAGACTTACCTGACCAGCCACCAATTCTGAACAGATGCAAATGATTTTAAGTTCCAGATGCTTTGCAAACTTAAATTTATTTTATTTTATTTTATTTTATTTATATAGCCACCCATTTCAAATACATGACTCTGGGTGGCTCACAACATTCAAACAAATAAAATATGCACAATTAAAATGAAGCATACAGAGCCAAACAATTATAAAAAAACCCCTTGACATAGCCAAGAAACAGACTCTGGCACAGAACAGTCTTCAAAGCCTTACAAAAGGCCAATCTCAGGAAGAGGATGCTCCAAGTGATGCATCCCCATGGTAGGAAAGGCTCTTCTACAGAGCCTGTCAGCTGATACCCCCTGGTTGATGGTACCCACAGAATGCCTCTCCTGCCTGATCAGACAGGATGAGTAGAAATTGAGAAGAGATGGACCTGGCTTTAAGTAACCTGGTTTTAAAGGTAATTATGAGCACATTGAATTACATCTGGCAGCAAACTGGTAGCCAATGAAGTTCATGGAGCAGTAATGGCACATGTGCCAAACAATTAGCACCTTTAACTGCCCATGCCACTGCAATTTGCATCAACTAAAACTTCAAATACTTTTAAGTGGTAGTTCCATGTAGAGCATGTTGCAGTAGTCCAAACATGAAGTCATGATATTGTTAAATTTATATGCTGCCTGACTCCCAGTGACAAAAGTCACAATTGCTCATAAGCTAATCTTCTAGCTTGGCATTCCCTAATGTAACCCAAATAAAATGCTGCAGGGTGGCTATTTACAGATGCAATAAGAGCAGCAGACTTACTATTCAGTAGCACAAAGTAGAGTCTATGGTTTGACCTAGTCCTGAGATAATGTCAGGGGCTAGATGTGGGGCTTGACCTCAACTTTCCAATTTCCCCTTTACAAGACAGCCTTATATTCTTGTCTCCTACCATATCTTTCAGCTATCTTAAACTTTTTAACTTCCTTTTTATTTCCTCACTTCTTCAAGGCAAGCTATGCAGATGTCTGTTTCATCCCACTACCTCCAATTCCCAAGTGTCCATTCAATCCAAAACATCCATTCTTCTTGGAGCTGCTGCTCAGCAACACCTCATATATCCAACTGTTCTGTTCTCGAAGAAGAGGCATTGAGACGAAGCACGGTCACATTCACACAGTCCTTCTTTATTGCAAACACCAACAGAACAGATTGCAAAATGGTGTGGCCCCCTTTTATAGCCCCCCTGCACAGTACCCTGCTGGCCAATCATTGCAAGGGATCTTTTCCCACCTTGTGCACGCACGCAAGTCTGGGAGCAGCCTTTCTTGTCCCGGGCATCCCCGTGGTCTGCCCGGGCCAATCGCTGCAGCCTGTGCCTGCCGGCCCAGGACATAACACCCCTCCGCCCTTGGATAAAATAATAAGGCACACTGATTATTTTAAATACTCCAACACTCCATTGCATTGCTTACGTTGCATATATATACACAACACTACAATCTTGCTACAGCCATACTCCCCACTCCTCTTGAGCTACCTTTACTTAACCCAGACTACTAGGCCTGCCCATGAACTGACAAGGACCGTACATAGTCTTGTAAGTATTTGGGAGGATCTCTGGCCCGCCCTGATCTTCTCATGGCCGGTGTGTGTGCCTGGCCTGCCAGCTCGCCTGCCAGGCTAGGCAAACCAGGACTTTGTTGCCGCCATGACCAAGGTGACCCACCCAGCTGCTGACTGGCTGGATCCATTAAATCCAAGCCAGAGTTCCTTGGGGGGGTGGAATTCCCCAAGTCCACAATGGACCCCTCTTGGGAGCACTGTCCCTTGAGCCCAAGACCAGCAGCTGGAGTGGCCTGAGTGGCCGATGTGCCCCAATAACCCATGGCCCCCGTGTATGTGCCGGAGGTGCCAGAGTCAGGAGCCGCCTCCATGGCAAACCCCCTTTCTGCGGACTCCCTGTTTGGAGCAATAGCTGAAGCCTGGGGATGTCAGAGAGACCGTGGTCCACAATCGTAATTGTTATCCTCACCCCCCCAAGAGCAGAGCCAGGAGTGGAAGAGTTGCTGGGAAGCATCCAGCGCAGTTGGTCAATGTGACGTCGGATCACGCGACCATCGTCCAAGGCCACTTCGTATGACAGCGGCCCAGAGACCTTGCATACCACTGCTGTGACCCAGAGATGTCCAGGTCCATAGTTCCTTGCCCAGACCGGATTGCCCACCTGTAGTCTCCTAGGTGCCCGCGGCTGTGACACCTGTGAAGACACCCGGTCTGGGTACAACCTGTCCAGTTTAGTGATGAGGCGGCGACCTCAGCTGAGTTCTGCTGGGCTCTTCCCAGTAGCTGTGCATGGTGTGGTGCGGTGGCAAAGAAGAAAGTCCGCCAACCTGTGATGTCAGTTTCTGTGAGTGATCCTCTTGAAGGCATCCTTGGTTGTGTGCACCATCCGTTCAGTCTGACTGTTGGAAGCTGGATGGAACGGTGCAGATGTGGCATGCCGGATCATGTTGGCCTGGAGGAAAGCCTTAAACTCAAACGAGGTGAATTGGGGCCCGTTGTCAGAGACAATGACATCTGGAAGTCCATGTGAAGATCCCTCTCAGCACCTGGATGGTCCTAGCAGTAGTAGTGGAGGAGACAGGCATGACCTCTAGCCACTTGGAATGGCTGTCCACGAGGAGTAAGAAGAATTGCCCCTGAAAGGGGCCAGCATAGTCGATATGGACCCTCGACCAAGGGGTATGAGTCTCCTCCCACTTATGAACTGGGGCCTGGGGCATCTCAGGCCTTGACTGTTGACAAACAGTGCACCCGTGGACCTGGGCCACGATGTCTTTATCGAGTCCAGGCCACCAAAGATGGCTGCGCGCTAACGCCTTCATCCGGACTATTCCCGGATGTCCCTCATGCAGAGACTGCAGGACTCTAGTCCTCAACGAGGTTGGGATTACCACCCGGCTACCCCATAGGATACACCCCTTGAAGGTGGAAAACTCATGCTTCCTCTGCCAGAAGCTCTGGAATTCTGAGCCTGGACATGTGTCAGACTACCCAGACAACACCCATGTCAGCACGCATGTAAGCGTGTGATCGGTGGCTGTTTCTGCAGCCACATCCCTAGTATTGAGGGGAGATTCGGGCAAGTCCTGAATGGACAGGATGCGGTTGGCAGGTGCCGGATCTGCCTCTACCTGTTGTAATGGCAACCTGCTGAGGCCATCTGCGTGGCCCATGTCTTTGCCTGGCTTGTGAACCAGTGTATGGTCATATGCAAACAGGAAGATGGACCACCTCAGCATTCGTGGGGATATTATGTGTGGGGTTTGTTTGTTCGTTGTGAACAACCCCAGCAGTGGCTTATGGTCTGTAAAGACCGTGAAATGGCGGCCGTATACAAAGTCATGGAACTTCTTTATGCCAGCCACTATGGCTAAGGCTTCCCTATCTATCTGTGCATAATTGCGTTCAGCTGATGATAGGGTTCTAGAGTAGTATGTATTGGGACTTGCGTCCCATCAGCCTTCAAGTGGCTTAACACAGTCCCAATCCCATAAGGGGAAGCATCACAGGCGATGCACACCGGCAATTTCTCATTAAAATGTGCTAGGACTGCATTTGAAGTGTGCCTTGACCTCTTTGAAACTCTTTTCATGTTCTTGTGTCCACTGCCAAGGGGCCTGTTTGTCCAAGAGCCGGTGTAACGGCTCAGCCACTGCAGCTTTGTGGGGAAGGAATGCATGGTAGAGATTTAACAGTCCCAGAAAGGCCTGACGTTCGCCCTTGGATTTGGGACTTGGGGCCTGCTGAATTGCTTGCAGCTTGGATTCAGCAGGGTGGATGCCCTGAGCATCAATGCGGAATCCTAGAAACTCAGTGGAGCTAACCCCGATCTTACACTTGTCTTGCTTAAGCTTCAGCCCCGCTTGGCGGAAACGTAGCAAAACGGCTCTCAGCTTTTCGGCTAAATTGTCAGTTGAGTCCCCAGCGATGAGGACGTCAAAGTACAGGCAAACGTCAGGGATATTTCGAAGCGTTCGCTCCATTACACTTTGGAAAATGCCAGGGGCCACATTTACTCCAAATTGCAATCTTTTTACCTTGAATGCCCCCCTATGAGTCACTATAGTTTGGGCCTCGGCCGTTGCCTCATCAACTGGCAATTGTTGATAGGCCTGAGCCAGGTCAAGCTTAGCAAAGATCTGGCCCCCTTTGAGGGAGGCTAGAATGTGACTGACCACAGGTACCAGGTATGAATGCTGCTGCAGCGCTTTGTTAAGTGTGCACTTGTAGTCTGCACAGATTCGGACTTCACCATTGGCCTTCAGTGGGGTAACTATGGGGGTTTCCCATGGACTGCTGTCCATAGGCTCTAAGATACCCTGCTGAATCAGTGTATCCAGCTCTGCATCTATTTTACCCCCTTAGGGCAAAGGGCACCTTGCGTGGCTTGATTCTAATGGGGGCTATAGCTGGGTCTAGTCTCAGAGAAATAGGAGGGCCTTTGTAGGACCCAAGTTCTGGACTAAACACATCTGCAAACTCCTTGCAGACCCCAGTCAGGCCTGTTGTTTGCACTCTGTTTATTCCAGTCACCTAAATCCCAAGGGCCTCAAACCAATCGAGTCCAATCAGACTCGTGTGGTCTCCCCCAACCACAACTACATCTAGTAGCCCCTCAAAATTCCTATGCTGTACCTTGAGCATGGCCTCCTCCCTCACATTGACTCTGGAATTTTGGAAATCTGTGAGGATGAGGTTTGACGGCCTGAGTTTAACCCGTAGGCCACTTCTGCTGCAGACCTTGTTAAAGATGTCTAGGGAGATGATCGATAGAGCGGACCCTGTGTCCAGCTCCATCGACAAGGGGACCCCTTGCAACTTCACGTCGATGTAAAGCTTTTTCCTAAGTGGCCTGTGGACCCCTGTTCTAAAAATGCTCCTACGTGACGCGCAGAAGCCCACCCTGTTCTGGCTGGGGACCCTGGTACCTTTCTGAGGCAATTCTTCTGGGTAACGTAAATGGCAGTCTGCGCGGCGATGGTGGCCTCTACACCCGACGCACTGAGGGGATGATGCTGGCTGGGCCTTCCCTCCATGAGGCCTTCTCTCCAGAGCCTGATGCAGCCGGTCCACTTCCAATTCTGGATCCTGTTCGGATTCTTCATGAGTGACCTCTTGATGGACCGTGGCTGGAATTTGAGGGGGCTTGGCGAGCCGCAAGGCCTTCACAGCTCCGCCTGCTGCTTCTTCGGCTGAAACGTCCCTCAGGGCATCTTGGAACATGAGGCCTTCCTTCGCAAAGAGCTTCTGCTGCAACTCCCGGCTTCACAGGCCTCAGACCAGCCGATCTCTCAGTCTCTCTTCCAAGTCTTTGAATTCGCAGGGCCTAGCTGGTTGTCGCAAGGCCGCAACAAATTCTGCAGCAGATTCACCAGGCCTCTGGTCCCTCTGCTCGAACGTGTGTCGCCAGGCAATCATTGAGAGCTTGGGTTCAAAATGCTCTCGAAGCATCCTCTTCAAGTCTGTGTAGGCAATTGATTCCAGTGGTGCTGGGGCGACCAGATTCTCCGCAATATCGAAGGTCTCTTGCCCACACACACACAGCAACGTGGCAGCTTTGAGGCCATCTTCGCGAATTTGATTCACCCAGAGGTAGTTCTCTACCCGGGCCACGTACGAGCTCTAGCGTTCTGGATGAGCTGTGTCAAACTCCGACAGCTGGCCTATTTTCGCCATCGTTGCAGCCCAGGAACTTCATCCATGCCTCTTGCTGCAGGGGTTGAGAAGGGCCCCCCTTCGCTGAGCTCACCTTCAGCATTTCTGTGCTGGCAGGCTGAGTTGCAATCGCCTGATGCTCCTCCTCTGAGCTGCAAGCCTCCCGTGGTGAGTCAGCCTGGCTTCTTACTTCGTTTCCCCTGCAGGCATTCCACTTCATCGCCAATGTTCTGTTCTCGAAGAAGAGGCATTGAGACGAAGCACGGTCACACAGTCCTTCTTTATTGCAAACACCAACAGAACAGATTGCAAAATGGTGCGGCCCCCTTTTATAGCCCCCCCTGCACAGTACCCTGCTGGCCAATCATTGCAAGGGATCTTTTCCCGCCTTGCGCACGTGCGCAAGGCTGGGAGCAGCCTTTCTTGTCCCGGGCATCCCCGTGGTCTGCCCGGGCCAATTGCTGCAGCCTGCGCCTGCCGGCCCAGGACATAACACCAACTATACCACTTTATACCTAGAAATAACACCTTCCCTTTCACCTGTCCCTCCAGAATCTCTCCAAAGTCATGGTGGGATAGACCTCCCAAACTCTCACTCCAGATGGGGAGGATTTCATTTCCACTCTTTATCTTTCATCTTGAGGGTGCTTTCCCCCAACATCTCCCTCAACTGACTTCCAGGATTTCCAAAACAGCTCCTTCTATTTTCCATCCTTTGCCTGCTTGTATGGGATCTTCTTCCTGACAAGCAAACCAGTACTATGAAACAATGTTTATAGAGTATTTGGCTTATAATATGTAAGTAATTATATATACCCTGTGCTGCATCTGGAAAACTATACAAATCAAGCAATCAAAAATACAAGAATACTACTTTAATTTTTCAAGGCTAAGGGACCATGAACAGAGAAAGATCTATGATACAAATTCTGGAATATTGGCTGCTTGCTTGCTCACGTGCAATACATGCATAAATAAACAATGTTGTCTAATCATGGTGCTATATATTTCTGCTTTCTGGAAATGTAAATAGACGCAGCTGTTTGTTTTTAACTAATTTCAGGAGAAATAAATTTGTTCCATTCCATGGAACTGTTTTGTTTCAGAAAAACAAGCTGCAATAATATAGCCTGTGTGGTGGTAGGAGCACTTGTATGGGGGAGGAGGAAATTAATCCATGCTCTAAAGCACGGGTGTCAAACTCGCCGTGTCACATGATGTGTTGCGACATATCGTGGCTTTTTTTGCATTGCCGGAGCTGGGGTGGGTGCAGCCTCCACATGATGCAACCGGCCCACAGGCCGTCAGTTTGACACCCCTGCTCTTAAGGTTTGTCTTAAATTCTCCTCTCCCCTGTGTACAATACAGCTTCAAAAGATGTGGCAATTAAAATAAGATATGGGCTATCAACCCTGCCAGTTAGAATCATGCAGATAAACATGTGTTACAGTTTAGGAAGACATTCTTTGTATTTAAATAATCAGAAGTGGTTGGTGATGTGCAATGCTTCACATACACTAGGCACTGTAGTTTTGTGGAAGACCACGTTTTCAGTATATACTGTAACTAACAATCCAATATGTGAATTATTTTGCATAGGACTTGTCTTAAGAACCCTGATATTTTCTTTTTCCTTTAAAAATCAGTTCATATCATTCATATAAACTGAAGTGCTTACATGCTTAATATCAGTATCAATTGAGCTGAGATTGTGTCCCTGCGGAAAAGGGGCTATTGAAACTAAAGCGCCTGTCCTACCTAGTATATTGTACCTTCTATAAGGACTCACAGACCCACTTCATAAGACCTCCCCTGAAAAAAATACTGGTCTTTTTAATGTACAATTGCTGTTATCAGATCAGTAGATGTAGTTTCTTTGAATGTAGCTAAATTTTTTAATACTGTCTGCAGAATTAGACAGACTTTGACTGCCCATTGACAACCCACCACTAACTGCAATATATTATCTTCTCTTTCTTTTTATTTTTTTAATGCTTTTTATTTGTAATGCTGGTCTGTGACCATAATAAAAAATATATTAGTATCAGTAATTTTTCTATTTGCAGGGAAACCTCTTCTACATTCCCTCTCTTATCCTAATAATCATTGTAATGCTAAATATTAGATGTCTGTGCCAATCTAGTAGGGATAGTATTGCGAAAAGAGTGGGTGTTGTGTTAGTTCAGAATGCATTTTAATGAAAGTGTATCATCTGAATGTGTGTATTCAGAGCTTTGGGAAATGGGACAGGCAATGCACTAAGCCTCAAGGTGCTTTATTTAATTCGCTGAAATATGTAAACCTAAGTATGGGTTATTCCTGAATATGTTATTTGAATCCAGCCAGTAATATTTATTCAATAGATCATTAAGCCATGGCTTCTATAGGGCATGAACCCAGTCATTCAATCCTCTAATTCTACATTCTTACTTCAGGCCTTTGCCAACAAGCGTCATTTATTCATTAGGGTTTGAAAATAGCTCAAAGTAACATAAAACTTTCCTTTATTCTTTTGAGGATAGTAGAGTAAAATTTAGCCAACTGTTTAATTTCAGGAAAATGAATTCCCACTGTTAATCATTTTTAAAACACTGTTTTGGCATCCTTATAATATGAATCCTGTGAATTCTACACATTTTACAGATATCTGTTTACAGGTTTGCAAAGTTTGATTGGCAATCAATTAATGTGAGCACATAGCTACAGTAAATAATTGTATTTCAGTATTATTATTTACACCTAGCGTCCTGATCATTTCTGTTTAGTTTTCGATTCTGAATATAACTTATTTTGCTGCACATTTTATATCTTAACCTTGTAATACTGTGATATGCATTTACTCCACTGGATGGCACTGAAGGAAACTGGATCACATATATACATCAAACTGTTGAAGGTGAATTCAGAGGTTACACTTCATTTACAGTGCTGCTCAACTACCAGGCAAATATGACCTGATGTATAATTCTGCTAGATTTGTAATAATAAATATTGAAGTCATCTTCAATCAACTTGGTTCCTGGTAACTTAATGGATGTATCTATGCAATTTTCCTGGCATCAGTATAGGCATGGCTTGCTACTGCCTTCTTCTGAAAGGCTCTTAGATCTTTCCAGTCTTCCCTACAGGATTGTATCCCCTGACAGTCTCCCATTCACCTATTAACCAGAATGACTGTATTTAGCTTTCAGTCCCAGAAAGGCCAGCTGGGGTTGCCCCCTGCTTTTCTGAAGAATAAGAATATGAATTGTGGGTTTCCAATATATCAATGTAAATATATTATATGAGAATTAGTTCAGGTAACCATCTGGATTCATCTTTAACATTTTATAGCATATGTGTAATATTATATAGTGATTGTACGCTACATTGTAAGTTCATAGGTCTTTCAAAACTTTGCCATTCATTCTAGAATACATATGATAATTGCAATGGGATCCTGTATAAAGTAACAGCAACATAATGAGTTCTTTCTTTTCTTGTGGGAGTAGCAAGGAATTCTTCCTCTGTGCCAATGTAGGAGAAGGCATGCAAAGTTTTCCCCTTAGCTTTGCCACCATAATCCAGGCAATCCTTCACTGAGACTGAGAAAATACCTAAAATTCAGAAAATGACACAAATTGCCAGCACTACTCTTTTTCCCCAGATTATCAGAGATGCCTTATTTTTCCTATGCTTCTAACCCCCTGATTTGTTAACTGATTGAGCTTTTTCAATACAAGCAGCAGAGACCCAGCACTTAGCATGAGCCACCTGATGGGAAAAACAATATCTCATTCCAAAAGGAATTGACTGGGGGGGGGGAAATCAAGTGTACATTAAGTATAAACACACACACAACTTAAAACCATGTAAAAATATAGGGCAGCTTCACTAGCTGGCAAATTTGGGACAATAAGGGATCCATGTCCTTGGCTTTGCTGCTATCAAGAATACCCCCAAATGCCTTTTCATGGGAGCATGAAGAAAATCTATCACCATTCTTATAACAAGAACAATAGCACCTCTGTCGCCCACCTCAGTTGTAAACTAACACAACAAAAACTAATAACTATTTCTTTACTTTTATTGACTCTCAGCATGTTTTTAAAATAATCTATTTTTCTCAAGGGGGAAATAGCTAATGTACTGAAAGGCACATTTCAGCAAATTCAATTCATATAAGGGAAGATTTGTTTGAAATGAAGATTTTGATGCAATCTGCTGCAATTTTAAAAAGAGAGCATATGAAGCAACTGGTTTTCAAAAAAAATGTACAATTTTTCCTCTTTATTCTAGTATCTGTCCCCTGAATGTTCCCTATTTATTTTTCTGGAAAATTAAATAACTCTGGAGCAAATTTTGGAAGAGTATTTCCTTTCCTTCGTAGAGTGCCTGAAAGTGGGAACATTCTTTCTCTGAATAGAATTCACAGGATACTAGAGTCTGATACTAGGATGAGAGACTTACTACAGTAATGAGAGAAGAAAAAAAAACCCAAAACTCTTTTGAAGAGAGACCTCTTTCTGGTTGACCATCAAGAAATTATTGTTTATAATCTCAGAAATAAAGCTGACAAGTCCTGAATTATAATTGCATGGGCTGTGAAAATCAGTTTAGAAAAGTTCATGTGTAAATAAGACCCAGTTTTCAAAATTTGGATTTCTGCATAGTAATAGATTTGCCATTTCAAATAGGGCAGTGGTTCTCAACCTTTTTAATGCCGCGACCCCCAACTGGTCGTAAGTCGAGGACTAAACCGGTCATAAGTCGAGGACTACCCAACCGGTCGTAAGTTGAGGACTTTCCCTGCCCGGGAGCATGTGTTGTTCCGCCCCCTGTGCCAGCCGAGGCGTAGCTGGCAAGCGGCAGAGACGGAGCAGGCCGACCACCAGCTGGCCCAGCCCAAGGGAGGTAAGGCACCCGCCGGAAAAGGGGAAAAAAATGGCGGACAGCCTTGCTTGGCAACCCCCGTGAAATGGTCGATCGACCCCAAATGGGGTCCCGACCCACAAGTTGAGAACCACTGAAATAGGGAGTGCGTCAACTCTACAAATGAGAATGGCTGCAGCCATTTTTTCTTCTCATTCTAGGTTGCCACATAGAACGGAGGGAGGGGGGGTTGCCCAGGTGCTTCATTAGTCAAAATAATCTTCTGTCCCGTGGGAACCAAGGTCATCAGCTGCTCCCGAGACTAGGGACTGGGCGTTGCATAAAAAGCCTACCAAATAATCATATTGGGGAATGTAGTTGCTTGCATAGTTTTATGGGTGAGACATTTAACTTTGTATTGGGAAATTGTTACCTGTGTATTCAGACTTGGTTTCACTTTTGACCATGCTGATACTTTGTAACTAATAAACATGTTCTTTGAGGAATTCTCAAGCCTCGGAGTTCTGCTTTATTCATCTCTGTTTGTCGGAACCATGACAAAGTGTGTGTAGAATGGGAAGATGACCTAAAAATGTTTTCATGAGAATGTGTAGGTATCATATGACCACATGCCATTTTCTCCATAATTGCATAGTGGTCTGGTTCACACCTTGTAATAAGCCTGGTTATTTTTAATCCTGTTTTGAATTATGCCAAATCCATACATTGCATTAAGCATACTGATGGGCTCAATATACTAAGAAAACACCAAACAAACCATACTTCTCTTTAACATAGTTTAGGCTGTCACTGACTAGCATATAGTTTTGTTCTAAAACTGTGGTGCATTAGCTGAGAATCATGTAAAATATAAAGCATTAATAAATAGTTAACACTTTGCTGCAAATCATCATACTATTGCTTTAGGAATAAGCTTATGTCACTATCACAGACAAAAATGTCAGTAATTAAATCTTGGTAAATATTTAAAAATAGATGCTAGCTTTAAAATTCACCACTTAGGACTTTTCTCATCTTTCAAAGCACGCTGTGGTATTTTTAGGAAACAAACTTGCATTTTTGAGCAACACTTTTTGATATTTCAAGGCGCTCTGCTTTTTTATTTATTTTTAAGCCTAACTACAATTGATACATACCATGTATAATTATGTTTTACAATCAAAGCCACAATTATCTACTTTGTAGACTGGGATCATGTCAGTAATTGAAATGATTCTACCTTACATTTAATTTCTCACAGGAACTGTTTTTTGCCTCTCTTTTTTCTTCTCAGTAAGACATGGCCTATGACTAAATTATGGAAACTTTCAGGACTGCAAATTACTGCTGAAGCAGCATGAAGCTGAAACTACAGAAGAAATCAGAAGCTTAATGCTTTGATAATGCTGTTCTATTGTTTTAGAAAAGCCACTGTCGACCAGTCCTGTGTCTGTTGCACAGTGTTGTTTCTTTCCTTACTTTTCTAGTTATCTAGTTATTTAGCTTTCTTGACCATAATTGTATCAGGCAGCATTCCACAATTTCCAGTCTCTCAGGCTGAATCTTATTACAGATATGGTCAGTAGTATAGATTTCCCTTAGTCCTGCTATGTGATGCTCCCTAAACTCTGCCACTCCAAATGGAAACTAGAGAAGTAAAGGTAGAAAGAATATCTTCAAGAAGTTTCTATTCAAACATGGCATAGAAAAAGGGGAAGAAATGCATTGAATGTATGATTTCAACTGAACTGATCTTTATTGATTGTAAAATCTTTGGTATATTAAGGATATTAGGAGGACATATTCTCTATCAAAGCTGTGCTGTGAATTGCTTTCTCTATACTGGAAGCCTAGCTTTTATAAATCTGGGATATACATTACTATTTTATGAAATCCTTAGGGAAAAAATCAGTACAATACTTGTTTTTATAAATTCTACAAGAATCAAACCTCCTACAGAAATATAGATCTGGAGCTTTCCCAGACTGAAACTGGGGACCAACCTGGAAGAGAATTTAGTTAGTTTCAGGGGACCAATCTTGCTTGAAGCAGCACTAAAATTACTAAAATGCTTGACTTATTTCATTGGTAGGATTATAGTTGGCATCCTGGAATTGGTTTGCATTGACAACCAAGTTGTCCCCAAATTGATGGGATTTTTCTTTTTGATTGCTTGCACCAATTTTCCACACTTCTTCATTTTAATCTCTTGCCTTTTAATTTCAGTAAGGTCTTTACTTTTCCAGGGGAGTTTGGAAGAAGGTGAAATTCCTACCTGTCCTCAGCAGTCCAGGGAGATCATTACAATCCAGGGAGATCATTTACTTAAAAGGCTTGCTTCAGTGATCAACTCCCAAATAAGATGGGCTATGGTTCAATTGGGGTGGGGAAGGATGTGGGGGGGGGGGAACACTACTAAAAATTGGGCAGATATTATGGGAAAGAGAAAGGAATGTTTTATTTTACTGACTTAAATATGAATATACTACTTTTGAACATTTTTAATTTACTTGAGACTTTTCAAGACAGATTACCAAAATATATTTCAATTGATAATTAATCAATTAATTTTATTTGATTAATAAATATTTTCACCAAATCTTTAGAAAACTATGTTAAATAAATGAACAGACAAGAGCAATGCTTTTTCCTGTTCCTCTTTCAATAATTTTGACTGATAGGAGGTTGAGAGAGATTTTATAAATCAAAATTAGCTCATGGCAGGCCAATAGAGAGGTATGCAACATAATTTACTGAAGCAAAGCTAGATCAAACTTTGACACCTGCAGTATTTTATGAAAAAAGTGAACATTAATAGCTTACTGATATTGAGATGGTGGTATCTTTTGTTCCATTAATTTTCTTCCTTGTGTTTGTTAGAAACAAGCAACAGAAGGGATAGTTATTAAAGTAACAGCTGAAAAACAAAGAAAATGAAGCTTGATATTTTTTCATCTATTTTCAACAAACCTTCCAGATTATATCTTCAGCTAACTATTTTCCACTGTTTCTGCCAGGAAAAAATATGCAAGCATGCGCTGCTATTGAAAAGGAGGTTGAAAGGAGAAAGTAAGATGTATATATTACCACTTATCACAAATTTTAAAGAGACATAGTTACAACTGAGTAAAAGGGAATACAGTTAATCTATGGAGTAGGAACTTGTTGTTTGGCATGTTGAAATTGAATTGGAGAGTCATATCAGAATCAATAATGTCTTTTTTGTAGTACTTCTGACAACCTGACAAATGCCTCTTTTTTTTCTTTGTAAAAGCTCCAGCAGGTGACAGGCTGTGATTCATACGTCTTGATTCAATACATTATGTTGAATCTTGGAGGCCTGACACTTGAAGCTATTTCTTTCAGCAACGATCCACTCTTGCTCTGCTTTTCCTGACTACAATGCCCTGGATTGAATGTGTGGAGGGGGTGGTTAAAGTTATTATTTCCTTTAAAAAAATTCTTGATATTGTATTTTATTAATTTCATGTCAGTGCAGACCAGGAAAAAGAACCCTAAATAAAAAGATACACATAAACTGTCAGACATTATATGAACAAAGCCATCTTGAAAAATGTGAAAATACTGCATTTTGAGCCTTATCTCTAACAGTCTGAGACAATTTCCTTTTTGGAACCAAACATCTCAGTGAGTAATTTAAAGTAAATACTGAAGGTACTTGCAAGATCACACAGGTTTGAGTCTTTATTCTAGCAGCATGAGAAGCAATTCTCCAGAATCTTATGTGCTTCCAGAATAAATAAGAAATGGATCTTACAGGCGGTCCTAATTTAGCTACCACAATTGGGATCAGCAACTTAGTCATTGTGATCTGATCTTATTTCAGCTTTATAGACCTAAAAAGTTGTAAATGTGAGAATGGACATAAAGTTAATTTTTCATCGCTGTTGTAACTTCAAATGGTCTCTAAACAAGGCAGTCAATAAATGAAGTCTACAGGTAGTCCTTGACTTATGACCATTTGATTACAACAGGACTGAAAAGAGACTTACAGCCAGTTGTCACATCATTTATGACCATCACAGTGTCCCCATGGCCACATGATTATGGTTCAGGTTCTTGACAATTAGTATGTATCTATGATTGCTGCAATATCTCAGAGCCATGTTATCACCATTTGCAACCTTCCCAATTACTTTCCGACAAGTAAAGTCAACAGGGAAACCTGGATTTCCTTGATGACCCTGGCAAAAAAGGTCATAAAAATCAGGCACAATCACAGGATGGCTCACTTTAGGAGTGCATTGCTTAGCGATGGAAGTTCTGGTTCAAATTATGGTTGTAAGTCAAGGACTATCTTTACCTGCATTCAGATTCAGCCATACTCTTTGATTGAATCATCTGTGCTTTCATATCCATATTGCAAAGGTTGCTACATATATTCATATTGTGATGGCAATTCTACAAGATTTGGGCACCCTAACATCTACATTTCTTAAAGCTTTGCTACATCTTGAAAATACTGCAGTATCTTTTTGTTTAAACTGACTTTTAGCAGCTACAAGTATATGTCCATTCATAAATAATACATTAATCAGTGCCTAAGTTGGTTTGTTTAGTTGTTTTATTGCTTTGAGAGCAACTGGCTAGACTGAGAAAATGGAGCTACAAACAATTGTGACAGTCACTGTGGTGTAGTGGTTAGGTGTTGGACTAAACTGGGAAAAGCCAGGTATAAGTCCACCCTAAGCTGTGGAAAGATACTGGGAGAAAAGGATTTTAATATTAAAATAACTAGATTCATTTTAAGCATTTCTAAGTAATGTATTTTAACACTGTGTACCTTATAAAGTCTTCTGGGCAACACTCATCACTACCTTTTTGCCAAAATAATAATAATATTAGTTTGGAGCAAAATGACTCACATGACTGGGTACTTTCTTGAGAGCTGAACATCTTCCTAACCCAAAGAATCATGACAAACTTTCCCTCTGTCCACATGCCTACTAATTTTTTTTAACAAAAATAACAAAGTATATAAAATATTTTGAATTGAAATGTTTTCAACATCAGAGCAAATCAGGTAAGATTGAAACAATTTTAAAATATTTCTGATGAGGTCTGAACAGAAGTTTCATCTTTGAAAAGTTTTGAATTTGAAATATTTTGCACACCTCAATTAATAAGCTATTTTATCAGATTTGGATTGTCTGGAAACTGCTGTAATGATATCAACCCTTTGAGACAGACCAGATTAGAAAACAAATAATCTGTTCTAACACTATTATTATTATTATTAGGTTATAATAAAAGACTCCTTTAAGTCTCAGTGTGCTTTTCCCCTTCCTCTTTATCACTGTGAGAACTAGACTGGGTCAAGTCTGAGATGCTTACTCAGGTTACAATAGCTCAGACTGAGATTTCTTTCATCTAACCAATGTCTGGGTAGTGGCTCTTCCTCATGTTCCTTCCGCCTCTTACAACTAAGTAGGTGTGAGGAAGCACTGTTGGAATTGCTAGGCAGAAAGTCTCAGATATTAATAGGCCAAAGAATGATACAACTCCACTGTGTTAGAGGAGAAAAAATAGAGGGGTTAGAATCCAAACAAATTCTGGATTTTTGCATTCCATTTTCTCCATTGTTTGCTGCTAATACAGAATTTCAAGGAAATTTGAGTTTTTCCAAAGGCTTACATCACTTCTGCACTATTTTATATATATCATAGGAGGAAACCAAGGGGAAAAAAGTCCTTGTTGGGCAGGATAAACTAAATTAACTATGCTGGCCACTGCAATAAGAGGTATTTAATCTTTGTTGTTATAAAAAATGAAACTGATGCAAGAACTGCTAGTAGAAGTCCTGATATGGAATCATATAATTTGACTTTTTTTTTAATGGTTGAGGACTCTTGAAAATATCTCTTGACAATTTGGAATACAAATTATAATTCTTTTTTAATCTTCATCCTCTACAGTTTTTAGAGAATAAAATACATTTCATGATGATGATGATAATGGACAAGCTCCAGGAAACCAAGTGAGGGAAATGGAAAGATATGTGTGTGTGATCATTAGAGGCAATGGCAAATTCAAGTGAAACAGAATTGACCTTCTGAGTTGTTGTTTTTTAAAAAGCAAAACAGTCTGATTAGTTGTTAGCTTTCCTCCCAGCAACACAGTTCCATGTAACATTTTCTTTGGTCCTAAGAATGATTGCTAAGGACAAAAGTTGAGTGAGACGGATGGAAGTAAATGAAATAAGATTTAATTTAGATAAATGTAAGGCAGTACACCTAGAAAAAAATAGTCATCATTGATACAAAAATACGACACTGTTGTTTAGAAAACAGTGATATAGGGAAGCATGGGAAGGCCTGTGAATAATTAATTGTTGCCAACTTGAATAGTAGCCATATTCCATAATAGGTTTGATTTTTTAGGCATTTGTCTGAGAAAGAATAGAACGGATATACTTGAATAATACTGCTATAGTATCAACAGAAATACAGAAAGAATTGTAAGAATTATGTTTTGCACAAACAGTTCTCCATATATATATATATACATGATTTATTAATTCACAATTGCTGTGCGCCTAGTAGTTTGTAGAATGCTGTAAATGGTCCTGCTTATTCAATACATAATTCAAGAAATTAGAATTAGTAACTCTTAAAGTATGCAGAATTTTATTGAAAATGTACGTGAGAATATTTGTGTTAAGAGAAAGTTAAAGAAAATGTTGTAATAGTTTAAAGAAAATTTTTGAGTTTGAAAAAGGATGCTTATAAAAGAAAAAAATATTATTCTGTAAGGGTAATTTGGAGGGAGGAATCTAAATTTAATACTGAAGTTCAAAGCCTGAATGTTAAAAAGTTAAAGAAAAAGATGTATTAATTTTTGATTTTAGAAATGTTTTTTTAAAAAAAGTTTAGCATTTTAAAAAGGGTGAAAAAAAGAAAAAAGATTTTTCCTTGTAAGGTCAAAGAATCTGAAAGAATATAGTGTACCTTATTAATAAAAATGGTGACAGTTGACAAAGATTATTAGGTGCAAATGGAAATGCACACTATTTCCATAGCAAGGAAGATAAAGGAAGGTTAAATTGATCATTTTATTCAAAGAGGAGAATATATTTAAGTACTTTTTCATTTGGATATCATTTCTAGATTTTGGGCTTGTGATGGAAAAAAATATGAAATTTTGAATTTTGTTGATTAGATAGATTTGTCGTTATAGAAATGACTAGTTATATACTAATGTATAAAAGCAAAAAGTTGAGGCTTTTATCTTGTACTGTGCTAAAAAGAGTCGGAAATTAACACCCTTTCTTTTTCCCCCTCTTATACCTCACATTTTCTTTTTCTCCTCTCTTTTTCCTTCCCTTAATTTCCTATTTCTATTTTTCTTTGTACTTTATATATTAAATAAATATAAAAACTGTAGGAATTTCTCAATAAAATGGTACAAATTGCATCCGAGAACTGACATCTAAAGTTACATCAGCTCTAAGGCATTTTCTTTCCTTGCGTTTTTATATATTTAAACATGTGTGTGTGCACACACACTCATAACATATGTAATGAGGAAACACTAATACCAAATCAAAGTATTTATTGTATCTCCACCAGCACCCATCAGAACCTGATAGATCAGAGGTCCCCAACCTTTTGGGCACCGGGGACTGGTTCCATGGAGAGAGGTTTTCTGTGGACCGGAAGGGGTCCACGGATGGGGCTTTGCTCACTGGCATCCCCAATTAGCTGGCATCCTGGTATCTCAATTCCAGCCTCTTGTTTGTAATGTCTATTTGGGCCTATTGCTTAAAATATATTTTCCCCTCTTCCCCTCTTCAGTTCCCATAGCGACTGCTAAAAAATTCCAAGGATGCTCTTCTTTCTTCTTTATAGCTTGCAAGAGACTTTTAAATGCAGAAAAAAGTTAGATTTGCAAGTTTTCCTCATTGTAATTACTGAAGGATTTTTTCCCCAAGCAACTTGAAAAACATATATCGAAACAAGGAGGGAGATGCTAGAAATGTATTTTCTTTTTTTATATAATGGGAGACGAGAAGAAGGATCAGCAGTATAGCGGAATATCACTGGATTGTACTTTTTCATTCCCATGTATCACTTGGATTGTTGTTCATTGCAATAAGAGGTGAATGCCGAATAACTCTTAAGTGCTGTGTATTCTTGATATTTTGAAGTTATTAAAAAAAAGTTCACTTTGAGCTACTTTGGAGGGATTGAGGAAAAGTCCCACTGATAGTGTAGAAGTGCCCCAAATCAGCTAAGGAATAACCCTAATTCTAACCTCCTGTAGAAGTTTTTCAGTTGAACTATACATAGCT
This sequence comes from Protobothrops mucrosquamatus, assembly GCF_001527695.2. NCBI lineage: Eukaryota > Metazoa > Chordata > Lepidosauria > Squamata > Viperidae > Protobothrops > Protobothrops mucrosquamatus. The sequence continues at coordinate 2,407,919 of NW_015386356.1, forward strand.
GACTGGAAGTTGAGTCATAGTAACTGGATTTTTCTTGTTGGTTTGAAACATTTTGGTGCTTAGCTAAGTAGTTTCTTCAGTCTGATCAAGTAGGTTAGGGGGACCCTATATATGTCCTCCAGGGAGGTTTCATTTCTCACATAATCTGGATAGGTTCATTAGGTGAGTAGATGGGTTGTTGGGATGTAGATATTCCAACAGCTAAATCCTTTACCCTAGGTCAGGGATCCTCAAACTTTTTAAACAGGGGGCCAGTTTATTGTCCTTCAGACTATTGGGGGGCCGGACTATAGTTTGAAAAAAAATAATGATTATAACCAAAGCATCCTTAGCAATAGGATGGGAGACCACCAGGATAGGCCAAGAGGAGGGGGCAAGGGGATGGCAAAAGAGCAGCAGGGCAGGACTAAGGCAGGACTTCCCTCAGACCCTCCCTCCCTCCTTCCCCCTCCCCTCCTTCCTTCTCTGCCTCCCTCTTTCTCATTCCCATATCTTTCCTTCCTGCCTCCCTCCCTCCATATTTACCCTCCTTCCTCCCTTTTTCTCATTCCCATCTCCTTCCTTTCTCCCTCCATGCCCAGGAAGGGACAAGGGGAGGGGGACAGGTTGCCAGTGTGGCCTGTGGCCATGTTGCCGGTGGCCATGGCTTGCAAAGTCATTGTAAATTCCTGGACAAGAGCTGCACAGCCTTAAGAGCACAGAGGGGCGGGAAGATATTTGCAATGAGGGAGGGAGAAAAACAGGCAAGAAACACAGCTGGGGAAGTGTCACCCTCTGTGAGGAATGAAGAAAGGCACCATCAGCTGGAGGTGACCAGCAATTGGCCCTCACCCACTTCACATACCCGGCTCTGTGGGCTCCGGGGGAGGGGACACCGCAAGTTGAGTGAGAGTTGGCATCTGCTGCCCAGTCCCCAGCGTCATGCTCTCCTCACAGTGGGGAGAGGCTGGGCTGGGCGAGGCGAATGTAGCAAGAAGCTGAACCTGCCTCAGCATGCTCACAGGTGGCAGCGAGCAGCTCAGAGCCTGGCAAGATGGTCACCCGGGACACCAGGCCCTGCATTGCTCACCGCCTTCTGTGAGTGCGCCGAGGCAGGTTCAGCTCCTCGCTAGCTTCGCCTCACTCGACAGCAGCCTCTCTGTGCTTTGAGGGGAGTGTGACACTGCCTGCTGAAACCAGGCAGGCTGGGGGCTGGGCGTCAGATGCCAACTCTCACTCCACTCACAGCGTCTCCTTCCCCAGAGCCCACAGGGTGTGTGAAGTGGGCGAGGGCCAATTGCTGGTCACCTCCAGCTGATGGTGCCTTTCTTCATTTCTTGTGGAGAGTGACACCTCCCCAACTGCATTTCTTGCCTGTTTTTCGCTGCATCTTGTGTGCGCGTCTGGCATGGATGGCTGCCATGAAGTTATAGCTCACCTGTTTTATCTCTTCTGCTCTCTCCCCCCCCTCTTTTCTCTTTGATGCAGCTCCAGATGACTCCTCTTTCCAAAGTTGCGTCTTTTTTGTCTCTCCCTCTCCCGCCAAAACTGCCTGCTTTTATAGCCTCCCCTATCTCCGCCCTCCTCCTCCTTCCTCTTCTGGGTGTGCTGGAAGTGCCGATCCTGGGACCTTTGTATGGTCTCAGCAGCCCTGCAACTCCTGATGACTCTCTCAAGGCAAGTCCTGCACTGCTCCACTTTAGCTTGTTCCCTCTCCCTGCTACACTTATCTAGGTTAGGCAGGGTTGTGTGGTGCCAGTGTACCACAGGTTGAAAAGCCCTGCACTATACCACCAATGTTCGCCTGGCGGGTTGGATAAAAAGACAAGGCAGGCTGCATCCAGCCTGTGGGCCGTAGTTTGAGGACCCCTGCCCTAGGTCAATAAGTGTGGCCTCCTTAGTGAAGTGGTCTTGATCTTCTAGTTCTGTTTTTCCTCATTTTTTAGCATTCTTTATCTGGAAGATGATAAACACATTTAAAATTAGGACATATTAATTATATCTGAGCATTATAATGCTATTCTAAGCATCTTATGACTCTGACAAATGTAAGAAGTAGCCAGTCAGTCATTCCTGCACCACAGGTGTTCTAAAGAAAAAAAATGGAGGAGTTGATGATGACCTGGAACTAGAGCAAAATATTTCCAAGTTTTTCAGAAATGCTTCAGATAGAAAGGCTATTAGAGGGCTATATAATTACTGTGGAGATAATGGAACTAGCATTTTAAAAGCTCTCATAATCTAAATTAAATAATTAAAATCTAAAATACAATAGATATCACTAATTGAAATAAGTACAAAAATCTTAAGACCACTACTTTTTCATTATTAATAAAACACAATGGCAAGTCTTTGTTAATTATGGTCACTTGATTATAAGTAAGTAAACCTATAAGTTAAATTCATTTACTTTTTGTATAGAAGTCAACAGGACTGGTTAATTTATGGTTGTCAACCCCAAATCTCACTTTAATAAAGTCAGAAGAAAGAGGGATTTTATCCCAAGCCTGCTTATTTTCTGTGATAGCAAAAATCAGACTTTCAAGAAAATGTTCTAATTGAAGACAGGTTTTATGCCTTATTGTAGGTCTCCTGCTCTATATAAAAAGTACCTGGAGCCATCTTCAAATACAGTTGTAGATTTATAAATTGTAATCACTATAATCCTGCAATTAAAGGCAAATATAGTTGTTTGTATTTCAGTCAGAAAATGCTATATTGTGATTCAGTTCAATTATTCTGCATGTGATCTTTGGGAATATGGATATCTTACATAATGTTCCTTTTACATAGAGTTAAAACTTGAAAAAATGGAAATTATTATTACAAACCATTATACTGTAGCACCAAATACTTTAGACCTCCTTAGTATAATCCTAAAATGCCATAATATGGATTTATTTTCCTCCATTCAATTGTTGGAATGAAGTAGGCACATTTCAATGAATTACTTTTTATGTAAACCTGGAAACTTTGCAATATATGGCCAGAGCTTATAAACAATATGAAAAGGAAAGGTTGCTGTGCAGCGACCTTTCATCATCTTTTGGCACGGTTACCATTTCATATATTAGGATTTGGATTTCCATAAAGAAACCAGGCTGACTGACTGTTCTGGAATTTCATCCAGGTATGAACTGTATTAGTGAGATTTAGATGATAAAGATATTACTTTGTCTTAAAGGATCAGTGAATAAAACCTGTCATAGACATAGAAATAGAATTCCCACAATCTTTCAACCATGACATTATATTTTTAACCACACGCAGTATCATATTTGTATTCCTAGTATTGGTTGTTAAAACTATATTTATGTCCTCCTGCATCTCCATAAGAACAGATGGCATTCTATTTTCTTACCAAGAAAATGGTGGCCAGAAACAACTCAGCTACAAGGCTTTGATAAGGCATTTCCTCTGCTTTCACTTCTCTCTGTTAGGATAGGTAGGATTTCAAGCTAATAATAAAAGTAAGGAGTAGTAAGTCTTCTATTTGCAAATTTTTTTCACTACTAAAAAAAAGACACTAGTGCCCTATAACAGACAAGTAATTAGTAATCAATAAGAAATGCAGTGATGGCATCATAATTATATCAATTCAAGGCCACCCCAGTTCTGTAGGTTAGGTTGGAGGCAATGGGCATTCTTATTTCATTATCTCTGCCATACCTTATTCTTTTACTACCCTTATCTGAGATGTGTGAGACATTATGCTTTTATGCTGGTACGAGATCTATTATGACATTACATCTGTGCAGTTTTAATCCCTTCTAGGATGCCTTCCAGATGAAGGTGCTATCCTGATACTTGTGCAAGATGAATTTCTCTTTATCTGTTGATCATTAACAGAAGTTTGCAAATATAAACTATTTTTTTATTATACTCCTGACCCAGTGGTATTATATCAATGGACAAGAAAATGCTGTTTCAAGGAAGCAAATGTTACTTCAGGAATGGTACTGCTGTTGTATCCTTGAAGTGTTAGTTGATGTTTTTACTGGACAGGCTATGTGTACCTTGCTCCTACTAGAGATTTACCACCTTGAAGAGACAGAAGACCAATTGTCTAGAAGTGTCCTGTGTATAAATTAACAGACCTATTTATTTGCACTTATTTATTTGAGGCTAGTGTTTTTCTGTCAACACAAGGACCATTGTTGCCATCTTAGATAGGAAAAGAGGAGTGTGTTATTGATATTTTCAGACTAGATTGCAATTCACATTAAGCCTTTCATCAGTTAACAAGAAAAATTGGACTGAATGCATTTATGACTCATCTTTTTTATCTTTAGAGCACTTGAAGTAATCATTTGAAAGCCTTTGATACTTATTTTTCAACCAAGAGGAGGAACAGTTCTGGACTTTTACAGAGCATGTGTCAGTGGAAAGCCAACACTGTAAGAAGTGTAGTAAGAAGACAGGACCATCTTGCAAAAAATCACTTCATCTTGCAGTCTTAAGCAGGTGGGACATTCTTCCTCCCCATTCAGAAGAAAGCTGCTCTCTTATGAATGCAACTAATGAAGGCTGTTATTTTGAAAAGGAAGAGATTACATTTCCTATAGATAGGCAGTATGTATCAGTTTACTTTTTCAGTCACAGGCTTTGGAATTTATACAGGTTGATGCCTAGCACTTTTATTTCACTTTAAATTCTACTACAACAATAACAAGGTTGTGTTTATAAAATGGATTCTTTCCCCCTCATGGGTTATTTCTAAGCATGTGCATTATCATGTGTTTCAGTTCATTCAATTTCAAGAAAGTGCTTTCCTTCCTTTCATAAGTTTTTTTGCAATGCAGACGTTTTCAAACAAAAGTTAATTAAATATTTTCCACCCAAATTAGCAGTCATGGGAAATAATTATTTTCTAAAGCAAGTTGTAGATAGATACTATAGGTCTCCAAAATGCAGAACAATACAATCCAGAATTCTTTAAAAATATCGTTGTTTTGAAATATAAGTCATATTATGATAACATTCAAGAACATAAAGCAAAGAAAACTCCCCGCAAGCTGTCCCCAAAGCAAGTGCGGTGGGCACAGTACTTTAACCGCTTCGACTTCACTCTAAAGTACATACCAGGAGGAAAGAACTTCCTAGCTGATGCGCTATCCCGGCTACCCCAATACAAGAGTGAACGGGAAGAGGTCAATGAGGCAATTATCCCCAATCAGCAAGCTGCCACTCAACTTACACCTCGCAGAGCCCCTAATCCTGATGACCCTGGAGTAAAGAAAATAAAACAAGAACTCCTCACAGACCAATGGTTCAAAGATAATCAGACCTCCCTAACGTGCAGGGATGGTTTGGCTTACATGGGGGGAAAACTATATTTGCCAGAAGCCCTCCATCTTAATGCTCTCAAACACAGCCATGATGTAAAACAGGCTGGACACTTCGGATATTTAAAAACCCTACACCTCACCCGCCGACAATTCTGGCGGCCGGGACTGAAAAAGGATGTGGAAAACTATGTAAAAAGTTGTACCGTATGCGCCACAATGAAAAGAATCCCAGGGAAAACCCCTGGACTACTACAACCCGTGGAAAACCCTTCTCAACCATGGGAAGAAATAGCTATGGACTTTATAGTAGACCTACCTGAAAGTAGTGGACACACTGTCATCTGGACTGTAATAGACCTATTCTCGAAGCAGGCTCATTTCATCGCCTGCAAAGGACTCCCATCTGCCCAACGACTGGCCAAATTGTTCCTGAAACATATCTACTGACTGTACGGCGCCCCTAAGCAGATAATTTCGGACAGGGGGGGTGCAGTTCACAGCGAAGTTTTGGAGGACCTTCCTTACGTTAATTGGATCATCTCAAGGTTTATCATCTGCTTTTCATCCGGCCACCAATGGGGCCGCAGAAGCTGCTAACAAAATGGTGGAACAATATCTTAGGTGCTACGTTTCTTACCAACAGACAAACTGGACTGATCTTCTTCCATTTGCGGAAATAGCATACAATAATTTCGTGCACAGCAGCACTGGTTACACGCCTTTCAGAGTTTCATTTTATGTTTGCATTAGAGTAACATGAAAAAAATAATTAAAAAAATTTTTTTTGCAACTTTCTTAGTTGAAAAGTCATCTCAGTTTAGATGTCAATGAGCTCTTCCAAGGTAACCCATTTAAATTATTAGAAAAAAACAGAAAAAAGCTTTACACACATTAATAAAATATGTGATGTGTCTCTAAAGTAAGAAAAGAAGAAATTATAATAACCATTCCAGAAGGAAAGATTCTATTTGTGTAACTAAATTTATTTATGGTTTGTTTCAATTCCTAGATTCCTATAAGTTGATTTAGATTTCAATTCCTTGGAGTTTGCTAAATATACTATCTTTCTTGAAAATCATAGCTTTTCCTATACTCAGAAACTGCAAATTTGATAGTTCAAGGATATGATGTGTGAGAAATGTCATATCTGGAAACTAAACTTGCCACCTTTGTCAGCCATATCTTGGGCCGATAACCCATTTAGTCAACTTTAAAGTTCTCCATTACCTCAGCTTAGCACCAACATTTTTTCTGCTTACTGTCAATATGTTCATAAAATGCAAGAGCTTTAGACCTTCCTTTACTCTGTTTTAAAGACAAATATTTAACTTATAAAGCATTTAAAAGTCAAACGACATGTTGCAGAAATTGCTAATGGGACAGTGTTCCCTCCCCCAATGGAATAAGGGGAAATTTGTGAGAACAAAGGGCCTTGTTTCCACCAAACTTGTCAGGGCAGTAGGGTTTTGGGTTTTTTTACGCTACTTCTTTCCCATTTTTTTCCTTAACATTAACTCTAGAAACAGAGGTGGTCTCAATTCATGCCATTGAACCAATCGCTCTGCTGGAACACAGATTACAAAAGGTAATTGTGTACAGTTTTCAAATCCCATTCATTGACAATGTTTCTTTTCTGTAAGAAATGACTTTTTAATATAACAGGAGTGATTCCTCACAGCTCTGGTAGGGTAATAATGAAATAAGAGCCTTCTTATTCTGCACCTGAAAGCATAAATTTCCCAGTGACCCATCCACCCACTGGCACTTTACTTCAGATCTGGCAGGTACAACAGCAGGAGATTGATTAAAGCAAGATCCTCTTTTCATATAAATGGCCCTAGTGTAATGCCCAGCTGTGCTTTCTAATGACTTAATATTGCTCCTTTCGAAGCAGCAGCTGTGGAGTCATATGATGAGAGTTTGGGTAGGAAAGAAAAGGAATCCTATTTCGTTGCAGTGGGAAGTGGAGTAAAAAATGTGGATAGTATCAACATTTTAGAAAAATCAAGACTCCTTACCTCTTCCACAAATATTAAACTGACAACCACCAGGCCGTTTCATTTTCAAAGACAATGACAGCCATCAGATCACCCCAAATTGGGGCATGTAATTTCTCTGCATTTCCCTTAATCCAGGGAAAGTCATGTCAAATCTATATAGATACAATTATGCTTTTGTATGATTGTATTGAAGTAAATCTAGATTAGTTAAACCAAGTCTAACGTAACTTTCAGGGTCCATTCAGGGAACAAACTAATAAATTATGAATTATTCCATGCAATTTCTATTGGTTAATTATCTATTGTGTATTGGGAATACAATACAGAATGCTCTTCATTGAATCAATCTCCCAATGAGATCAGAACAGACCCATTATGTATTTCAAACTGATATAATTACAACATGAATAAAAATAATGGGTGAAATTGACTTCTGCTTATGTAAACTTAAGCCAGTTTAGTGTAGTGGTAAGGCATCAGGATAGAAACAGGGAGACACAAAGCCAGCTGAGTAGCCTTGGGCCAGTTCTTCGTCAGTCCTGGAAAGCAGTCAATGGCAAGCCATTTCTGAAGTCTTGCCAATAAAGTTTTGCCAGGCATTTACCAGCAGTTAACAGGGACTCAAAGGCATAAAAACATGGTAAACTCACTGGATTTGCAGGATATTAATATTTCTAATATATTAGGACTATGTGGTACTTCATACTTGAAGGAGGAAAAGTGTTTTGATAATGCAGGAGTGCTCCTTTAGGGCCTATGGGCAACTTAAAGCAAACATATTTTTTGCCAAGATCACATAGGTAATAAGGGAGTCTGGTGGTAGTTTATCTCTTAAAAGACAACTCCGTTCAAGTAGCAAGAAATCTGGGAAAAATATTTAATACTAAGAGATTCCACCTTGATGAATAAATAGGAGATTTCTCTTCCCACTTCCTCAAAACAAATCATCTTGGAGCAGGAAGGACATCCTCCTCTGAATGTTTTAACCAGTTGTACCCACCTTTGGAAGTTACTCAACAGATTCTTGGAGAGTAGTGGATTTTTTTTAATGTTGTGTCATCTTTTTCCTAAAGCCTTTCTTCCGCAGTCTGGCACCCTCCAGCTGTATTGGAGTAGGAACTTTGCTTTGGGCATACCCACTCAGCAATGCCTTTATTCATTCAACAACCAGACAGCACTGCTGTAATGTTTAAGAGCAATTAATGTCTACTTGTTTGGCCGCTTATCACCTTACCAGAGGTATTTGTTTACTCTTTTAAAATTATATTATATTATTGACTTTATAAATAATTTAGAGGGTGTCTCATATTGGAAAGGTCAAGTAGATAGTAAATAAAAGATTGTTCAAATCACAGAACCTTCTTTCTCCTCTGCTGAGAAAGCTGCTGTCTAAAAGCAGTAAAGATTTTCAGAGAGTGAAAACCCAGCAGACTCAGGAAGGCAAGGAGAGATACGAAGCCTTCATTCTAAGGTTCCAATTACATTCGCATTATTTATACTCTTGCAATAATGTGGGGAAAGAGGATAAGATATTCTCATGCGGCTTATCCAATCCTAAAGTAAAACATGGATACAAGTCATAGGTACTGAATGCTCTTGTGCCACTACCAATGCCTCATTCTATTAGACTAGAGCAGCGGTTCTCAACCTATGGGTTGACCATTTGGGGTCGATCGACCATTTCACGGGGGTCGTCAAGCAAGGCTGTCCGCCATTTTTTCCCCCTTTTCCGGCGGGTGTCTTACCTCTCTTGGGCTGGGCCAGCTGGTGGTCGGCCTGCTCCGTCTCTGCAGCTTGCCAGCTACGCCTCGGCCGGCGCAGGGGGCGGAACCACGCATGCGTGGCGCTCCAGGCAGGGAAAGTCCTCGACTTACGACCAGTTGGGTAGTCCTCGACTTATGACCGGTTTAGTCCTCTATTTATGACCGGTTTAGTCCTCTACTTACGACCGGTTTAGTCCTCGACTTACGACCGGTTGGGGGTCGCGGCATTAAAAAGGTTGATAACCACTGGACTAGAGCATCTTGATTGATAAGATGGACCATGCCAGGCACTTGCTTTCAGGTGTAGCAAGCTGGTTGGCAAAGAAAATCCAGTACTGCCAATGCTTAAGAGCTAAACAAGTTGTGACACTGATTGCTTGAAATAGGAGGTAGTATTTTTGTCTCAGCACCAAATTACTAGATGTGATGCTAAATCTGATTATCAAAAAAAAATAACTTAATTTTCTGCTGTATTTTAGCCATTTTTTTGCAGAGATGCTTGTCTGTAAAGCCTACCTATACAAACTCAGTTAATTGGAAGGATAGACAGACAGACAGACAACCTTTATTGTCATTTTTTACTGCGGGCACACTGGAACACATTAAAAAATGAAATTCTGTTGCCTGATCTCAAATGTATACACATACATAACACAGAGATAATCTTGCTATACTGTTAGCTCATACTCATTTGCACCAATGGGTATGGTAAGAACATTATATATTGTATCATATAACAGCCAACCACTTCTCTACAAAACTAGATTCTAACTCTAGGTTTGTTCAGTTCAGCCATTTTTTTGTTTGTTCTTTTGATGTATTGCCTGAATTAATCTGAGCAAGATGCACTTTTTGAAATGCAGATGTAATACTAGGTATTTCAGATAAGAGAAAAATAAAATGAAATATGTTATATCCGTTTATAAATGCACATAAATGCTAAGGGTTGGTACTTTCTGTCAGTTGTTTTTGTATAAACATTCTAATCTATTTTGTATATATTCTGAAGAAATAAAAGGCATCTTATTACCACAAATTCATGGAAACATTAATGTTCATGTGAAAGAATGCAAAGTTTGCTAAAAACAATTTATAATGTGGGAATCTTTTTGAACAGTTCACAAAACTAGGATGAATCAAGTGGACTTGTTCTGTGTTAACCAACACTGAAATCTGATTGTTGTGATATATTTTAAGTGATTAAAGAAGATGGATTCTGAGTTGTCTCTTTTGAACAAGGGGGAAAAAAAGAAGTTGAATGGCTTGTCCTTAAAAACTGATGTTGTATTTTAAAAGCACAATGAACAGAGATTTAAAAAAATCGAAGCAGTTCCTCATGTAAGCTGTATCACTACAGTCAGAGATATTTCAAGCTGAATCATTCATCTTTTATCTATATGCTTAAAAAATTCTAGTCAGGCTGCCATGGCATTCATAGACAACATGGTACTTTTACAATTGAGCCCAAAATTTCTGTTGCTAAGTGAGACATTTGTTAAGTGAGTTTTGCCCCATTTTACAACCTTCCTTACCATAGTTGTTAAGTGAATCACTGCAGTTGTTAAGTTAGTAACATGGTTGTTAAGTGAATGTGACTTGCCTGTTGACTTTGCTTGTCAGAAGGATGCAAATGTTGATCACATGTCCCCAGGACACTGCAACCATAATAAATGTGAGTCAGTTGTCAAGCATCCAAATGTAAATCAGGTGATCATGGGAATGTTGCAACGGTCATAAGTGTGAAAAATGGTCATAAGTCACTTTTTAACGTGTCGTTGTAACTTTGAACGGTCCCTAGAAGATTATCTGTACAATATTTGAACATTACCAGTATTCAGCATGAGGTACATTCAGTATTTTGAATGTCTGTACAGAATTAAAATAGGATTCTTCCACATAAGAAAAAATGTCAATAAGGAAACCCACATACTGTACATGGAAGAATTCTGCCTAAATAGATCTTTATATTGTTACCCTCTTTGACAATGATAGCAAAATAAACATTATTAGGGCATATTACCAGTAGGGACAATTCTATACTGTCTCTTATGAATTCATTAAATATTTACACATAGAAGAGTTGCCTAAAGATTTTTGAAATGATCAAAACAGCTAGCTTTAAGCAAAGACTCCTTAATATGGGTGAATAACTTTTAATGTCTGAAACAATGCATTTAATGGCCTAGCACTGAATGGTTTGGGGATGGCCAACAGCTTCAGAGAATGGACTGATGATGCTAAGCTTGCACATATATACATTTTAATGGAGCCAGGATTTGATGCAGACTGGGGGTGGGGGTCTGTCTTAAGTCTATTTTAGGTTTGTGCTACATTTTCTTCTAGCTCCCATTTTAAGATGGCAAAGACATTTAGCTTGCTCACAAAAAGCAAAACTACAAATAATCCTTATTTATTTTTAAAACAATTTATAATAATAAAATATTTGAAATGTGGATATAAAGTTCAAATTCTTACATTTTTTTCCATTAAAGCTCCCTCAATCTTTTTTTTTTTTTGTCTCACAACATAAGCAATTTGGCAGTGGGAACTATCATTTTCTAAACCTCTAGTCCAAAGGTTCCTTGGATGCCTGTAAAAAGTATCTTTACGGTATTCCTTGTTAATTTTATGTTATTATCATTTAATATCAGTGTATTTTTGAACAGAAGTGACTGAAATGATGGCCATCTATCTGATCTGAAACAAAAATGTACTTTTAACACCAAGCTTGTTCAAACACACATTTTAGAAACATTGATTGTAGTTTTTTTGCTATTGTAGCTTTCCACTTACTTCCTCTGAAGGAGGCAAAGGCAAGAAAATGACCTGGTAAAAACATCACACTCAGAAGATCAAGATGCTCTAGGAAGTCACACTTTTGTTCTTGTAATGTCCTGTGGTGCCACTTATATAAAGTTTTAAGACCACAGCATTTTCTTTCTCTTCTAGTAAAGAAATTCTTTTACTTTTTCTGTTAAAACACTTTCACAGTGTCTCTTTGAATGGAAGATCTGTTTCTGATGCCCGGGACTATACAGAGTCACAAGGGTACAATATTAATTATTGAATACATACTGTTGCTAGTCTTTCAAATAACCTTTGGTATGTTTCAATTTGCTATCTGTTTGTAAGACACTTCAATGAAGTCACATTTGGATTTTTTTCATTTCACCATCCTAAAGTGAGATTGATGGATGGAAGGACTGCTGCTGTTAGACCTTGAACAGATTGTTTTTGGCATTATCTTTTAAGTCTAACATTCTTTGATTGACCTTGGCAGAGATATCAAAAGTATTGTCTTGATCTCGCTGAATATAGCTATCTTTTCCCTTTTTTTAGCAAATATTTCAGTTGGTTTTGGTGGTTTGAGTTTTTCAAATATTTCCAGTTACAATGAAGTACTTAACAATGTCAGCAATATCTCTGATCCTTTCATGACTTTCTTTCATCAAGTTTCAAAAGATATCAAGTCCTTCCTTTTTTCTGCCCCTGGAAAAACTTCTTGGCCCTTTTCCATGAACTTCATTATTTCCATTCAGATTCTTATATGCTGTCATCAAACGAATAGACTATTCATCATGTGTAAACAGTGAGTTACAAATGGAATTTTGACTATACTAATCTTTGTGTTTTACCAGTAGAGCAGAAAATACTGCTTCTGTATGAAAGGGGAACTTACACATGCCTGATGGTGCCTTCAAGTGTTCCTTTGGATGCATGAAATATCTACAGATCAGATGGAACAAACCAAGCATCATCTTACATAACAACTCAATTTCTAATACATCCGAATGAAAACGTCAAAGATGTGGTGGTCTCACAAAATAAACCACTGGCTCAGGGCTTCTTTAATCTCATAATCAGGATATCAAGACAATTTGGAGAAGGTTCCTCAAAGATGCTATTTAGTTGGCTTACAGACAATAAACACTGAAAACCTGTTTGATAATTCACTTACAACTTAGTTGTATTAATTGGATCTAACACTTAAGACTGTGAGACCCAGGGGTGATGATCATTCAAGGCAGTTTGATTCAGCCTCTTCCCAAATACACCCTTGACAGAAAAAAGAAGCTTGTTTCTTTTTTCATGCATCTAAAAAACAAGAGCTGGATTATACTGAAAAAGTAACAGGAACAACAGTTTATCTGTTGCAATATCCATGCCACATATGCTATGGTGGCGAAGGTATCTATAATAGATGTGCTTAATATTTGATGAATATAACTACAGTAGTAGTGTGCTGGACCAGCTTATACCAGGTCATGAGAGCTGATAGTTAATTTTCTGCATTTTGCTAACCTGCTGAGAGCAGAGTTGGGCCTTGACATCCAGCATGCCAGTCAACTCTTCCTCCTCTAGTGGTGCTGTGTGGCAGCAGCAATGGAGCTAGCAGAGTTGGTTTTTGAACATTTAGCAGCACACCACTGGGTATAATTAACCCACATAAGATTTATAGAACAGTTATTTTGAATATCTGTACAATATTTCATCAATAATTTTCATACAATAGCAGTAGCCCCACCAGCAGAAGTATCAGCCATATCACCAGCAATATTATTTAACATCATTACTAGCATTCAGTATTGCTAAAGATGAACATATGTTACATGTATGCAATTCAATTTATTCACGTGTCATGATAAATGCGGAATACCAGACCCTTTCCCAGACATGTCATAGGCAGATTGTCCATTGTATACTGCATTTCTGCAAAATGAATATATAACTATTTTAACTAGAGAAAATTAACTTGTGATTACTCAGAGTAATGATTTTATAACAGATATCTTAGAGAAAAAAGCAGGGTTGAATATATTCTTTAATCCTAGAATATGAGCTTGTGAATTGGATAATACTGACAATGTCAGAAAAAAAATAAAAGCAGACAAATTAACATTTACAAAAGAAAAACTATGGAACTATTAAAGAAATAACAGAAATTTTGGAGGAGCTCCATGAGGACCCAAGTGTTGGCAGTGATAATAAACCATGAGTAACAGAAGCTTTAAATTTAGAGCAAGGAGAAAGATAAGGAAACAGACACAAAGCAGTTTTATTTTCAAGGAGGTATCTCATGGTTATTTGGGAGCACACAGCAGCTACAAGTTATGTTTGGGCTCCAGCTTTTGATTACAAATTTAAGACTGGGTATCAGCTTCCATACATGGCAGGATTTTTGTGCAGGTACAGGTAATAACAGGATGATGGGATGAACAGATGCCTAGGTATGCAATTCTGGGGACCATGGTAAAAATAATCAATGTGGCAGTAACACATAAAAGAAGGATGGGACTTTCTGTACTGTTTTGGCTGCCATCTTGACTTTTTTATTTTTTTACTCTAACCCAAGTTGCTGCTGCTAGAGACAAACCAAATGGATGCAAAACTTGTAATTTGGAATGGAGAATCTAAAAGTGAGACTTCTGATACATTCTAAATATTCTAAAGAGAATAACAACAAAATGGAGAGAAGTGAGGAACGGAAGCAAAGAAAAAAACAAGTTGTAACAAAGATTTCACATACCTGTGAATTCATAAGAAGTTGAGCTCAACTTGAAGAAGACTTCATGTGACTTCCAAACTAACCACAACAATGCGAAACCAACTCTCATTATAGCAGTATATTATGTTCTCAGCATTTCCAAGAGATCAATCACAATGCTAATTATTCTTATGCTAGTGGTCATCTTAAAGAGAATTGTATCATATTCTGTAAAATGGAATCTTTTTTAGGATAACAACTTTTACTATGGCTAGTCTAGATATAAGGAGTAAAACAAATAAATGTATACCAACATTAATGTAAGTACAGCCAAAATTTCTTAATGTTATTAGAGGTGTAATTTTAACCTTTAAGCACTTCATATATTCATCAAATTTTTCTGAGACTTTAGTTCCTTACTATAAACTGCAGGATTTTGTACAGAATTTCAGAAGTTCACAACGCAGCATACAGCATCACTGGGGAGGGGTTTTTTTGTTTGCATTTGCCTCCTGTTAGATTTATTTATCTACTTACAATATTTCTATAGTTCTGTCTGGCTCACAGTGGTTCACATATAAAGTTATAAAAAAACAAGAACAAAATAAGACTGTTAAAACAACTGCATCAGCTAAGAATAATCTATATCTCTGCAGGGGCTGATCGGTGATCATAACAAATAATTTTTGAATTACATTGTCTTTACAAC
This sequence comes from Protobothrops mucrosquamatus, assembly GCF_001527695.2. Lineage (NCBI taxonomy): Eukaryota > Metazoa > Chordata > Lepidosauria > Squamata > Viperidae > Protobothrops > Protobothrops mucrosquamatus. Next base: position 2,423,143 of record NW_015386356.1, read on the forward strand.
CTTTCCAAAGGACATCAGCATGGGCACTAACCAAATCCCAGAAAAGAGGCACTTCCAGCACTGCAGTGGAGAAGCACTGAGTCTAACGTTCCTCTACAAGATGAGAGCATGAGATGGAACGTTTCTATTTGCAGGAGACAAACTGGTAGCCAAGCTGTGAAGGCCTTATAGCTATAGCCAGCATTATGAGTTGTACTCCAGAACCTATTAGTGTTTTAATGATGTTGTAGCTCTAGCTCTTACTCACTAAAACACAGGCCACAATATTTTGCTCCAATTGTGGTTTCCAAATAGTCTTCAAGGCAGCACCAGATAAAGTGGATTACAGTAATCTATCCTGGAAGTAATGAGAATGTGTTTGACTTTGATCTATCTTGCAAAGGTTCAATTTCCTTAAAGGCAAGGCAATTCCAAAAATTCACTAAGCAAACATTTATACTGTAACGTAGTTGTAATCCTATGCTCAGTAGCAGGGCATATCATGAACTCTACAAAAAAACCAGTATTATTTTAATGAGATCTACCACAACCCTGCAAGAGAGACTGGGCACAAAACAGAACAAAATTTGCTATCACTGCCAGTATTATGAAGAAGAAATGGAAATTGTGAAATTCTTCCTCTCTTACCTTAAAGGGTGTTTTTTTTTAAATGAAAAATTTAAAGCCATTTAAACCACTTTTGTTAGCTGCCGTTGCAAAACCAAATAAAGCAATGACATAAAGGTTAATCTAAAGTACATTTTCTGTATTGGGATAACATTTTTGATGGTGAAGAGGCTGTTTTTCTCATGTGTTAGCAGCAAGTATAAACACATTACTAAAATAAGAAAATCAGCTGTACATGCATGCCCTAATTTGCATAGCTCATTCTTTATACTCCTACCGTATTTGCCCAAAAGTAAGACCTACCCCAAAATTAAGCCCTAGTTTGATTTGGGGGGGCTAATATAAGACTTACCCCCAAAATAAGCCCTAGTTTTGGGGTGAGGCATACCCCTAAAAATCAAGCTAGGGTGGGGGGTAGAGCTTACCATTGCAGCCAGGCCTCCTATGAATCGACACTTGCCTCACCGGCCCATTTCTTTTGCAGCTGAAGGAGCATCTTCATTCTGCAGCTGAGAATGGAGCTTGAGTCTGCATTTCACCATCAGAGGCCTTTCTGGAAGGTCATATCGGGTTTTGGGAGCACGCACACGCTGCTTACTAGCTTGTGGATGCTCCGATCCTCAGGGCTCTACTCGACTTCCAGGGACCTCAGATCCTTGGGCCCGGGACCATCGGCTGATGTTGTGCAACGCCAGGTCCGTAGTAAATAAGGCCCCCCTCATTCAAGAGCTTATTCAAGAGGGGGGAGCGGACCTGGCAGGTATCACCGAGACCTGGTTGGGCATGGAAGGGGGAGTC
>NW_015386356.1:2426587-2449987 GCF_001527695.2 Protobothrops mucrosquamatus
TTGCAGGACTGGCCTAGGGGAAAATTTTTAATGGGGGTTTTAAAGTAATTTTAAACTAACTAGACCAATTATTAATATTTGTTTTTAATTATGTTTTTAATCTGTAGTTTTTTGGGATTAGCATTTTTATCTGGTTGTTAGCCGCCCTGAGTCCGCAAGGAGAAGGGCGGGATATAAATTAAATTAATAATAATAATAATATTGCAGCCAAGAATCAAGCTATGGATTGAATTGGTGCTGCCATTGCAAGGTGAGTGGAAAAGACTCCCCCCCCCGGAAATAAGACCTCATGCCTCTTTTGGAGGCAAAAAAATATAAGACCAGTTTTATTTTCAGGAAACACAGTAATTTAAAAGATTGAAGGTGTTTTTGTGAAGGAAATATATATGAATGAGACCTTAGTTATACCTGTTGAGGAAATGGATTATCAAATAGTTACAAATGCCTCTGTCTCAATCTCTAAGATTTATATTAAAAATTTGTTAATGAATAATCCTTGCTTATGGTAGATTCTTGAATACTGTTGGTCATCACTTGTTAAACTTCTATTTTTGAAAAAGACTTTTATCTTGCATATTAGTTCATATACAACTCAAAGCAGCAAACATATCAATATTCCTTCCTATCTTCCCCACAACAATAACCTGTGATATGAGTTGGGCTGAGAGTGTGTGACTGGCTCAAAGTCAGCCCACTGGTTTTTCATGCCTAAGGTGGGACTGAAACTCATAGTCTGCTAGTTTCTAGGTTGACATCTTAACCACTATACCAAAGCTTTTGTTCTTGAAAAACTCAGATGTAAAGAAAGCCTATTTAAAGGTAACTTCAGACAGGACAGAAAATCAATATATTTCAAAGCTTTCTTTGCAGAAAAATGATGAGAATGAAAGATAAGTCTTAATATATACATTTAACTAAGGAAGTACAGTAGTACAGAAGACAGAAAAAAGGATGCCTTTCTCTACAAGGCCTTGATTTCAAGCCCTGAAATCTCAAATTTAGCTATTACAATGAAGTCCTGTTGCAGACAGGCCTGTTTTTTTTTATCACCACTTAAAATCTAATTAATCCGTATTGAAGCACAAAGATTTCTGTTGTTTTTTTTTAGGTGAGGGGTCATAGAGCGTTCTTTGTTCATCCTCAGACTTGCAATCATCAGGCATTGGGATATAATTTTACCAAGCAAATTGAAAGGTAACAGATCAAATCCTTATCACAAAACCGAACTCATAGTTAAGCAGAGTCCTTCGTCCTTTGCAAGAAACCTTATATTCAGGAAGAACAAAAACATGTTTCAGAGTTCTTAAAGGGTTAATAGTTAAAGCTTATATTCAGGAGAGCAAAGAGCAACCATCATCGGAGTTACAGCCACTATATAAAGTCAAAGTTCCAAAAAACCTGGCCAAAAGATTTTCCAGCCAGCCGATTGCATCCTTTACAATGGCTTTAGTGAACCGAACCATAATGCAGTTAGCAGGGATTTTATTTTGCCTGTTAGGATGGGTCTTATCCTGCCTCACTACTTATTTACCTCAGTGGAAAAATCTCAATTTAGAATTGAATGAATTGGAGATCTGGACAATGGGACTGTGGCAAGCTTGTGTGGTCCATGAAGAAGGGGGAATGCAGTGCAAAGAATTTGATTCTTTTTTAGCTTTACCTCCCGAGCTCCAAATTTCTAGGATTCTGATGTTCATATCCAATGGATTAGGACTTTCTGGTCTCTTACTCTCAAGTTTTGGATTGGATTGTTTAAAGATTGGAGAACAACAACAGGATCTAAAGAAGCGGTTATTGTTGCTGGGAGGAATATTCTGCTGGATATCAGGAGCTGCAGCCTTAGTCCCAGTGTCTTGGGTTGCTCATACCACTGTGCAGGAGTTTTGGGACGAAACTATTCCAGACATCGTTCCGAGGTGGGACTTCGGGGAAGCACTTTTTATAGGCTGGTTTGCTGGATTCTGTCTCATTTTTGGAGGCTCACTGCTAAATTGCAGCGTCTGTTCTGTTGATACTCAATCGTCCTCGGTCCATTATACAGTGGCAGGTGTGCTAGATGCTTGTCAACACTTGGAAAGTAACAACAGACCCCGAAGTCTAAGAGTCTGAGAAACACAGGAGAGCCTATTTTTCCTTTCATGCACTTAAACACAATATGCGGAACCTTATTCCAATTAAGATTAAAGGACACTTTGTTCCTTACTTGATTAAGTACACTTGAGCTTCTAATATTTTTCCTGAACTTTTTATTTCAAGAATTGTGTTATCCTTCTTATTACAAAGCTGGAAATGCTGGCTTCACAACAAGAGTAGATTAAAATGACTATAGAAAACTTCATCATATATTTTTGTCTACTTCGACTTAAAATGTACTGTAAAAAAATATCCAAAGCTCAAATAAGTCATAAGAAAATATGAACTCTCATATTACACAATCATACACTGCTAAGTTTGGTACCTGATTTTCAGAACTGGTTGTTTTTGTTTTTCTACTGTCTTAAAATTCAAAGACTATTCTCGTTTAAACTTTCTGCTACAAATTCAAATATGCAGCAAAACCTTTAAATAAACCTTCAAATAACAATACTGGTTAGTAGATCTCAGTTGTATCTATAGACTAGGATTCATCTTAAAGCATGGAAAACACCAAGGTTTCTTCCCCCTCCCATTTGTATGCTGTTGCCTATTTTTAAGATACAAGGGAGTAGCTAACAAAATATTTTAATTAGATGTGAAATACTGGTATTGTACAGAATCAGTTCTGTTATGCTATGCGTTGATATTTGAGTGTTAAGTATATATGATCCCAATATACTTTCTAAAGTCTGAGAAAGACTTTATTAATTTTAGTGTGTGATGACAGCATTTTTTTGTTTACATCTTTAAAAAACTGGATTGCTTGTGTGCCATCCATTTATAATGTGTAATGTCTTTTATTAAGCAGTTCCAAGTTACATAATTGAATTTGCAAACTTAAGAGTGTTAGGTTAATTATATTTGTACTTATCTGGAGGAAAACATTATTGAACTCTGTGGATTTGTTTCTGAATGAATATGAATTCAATTATGCAGTTAAATCTATCCAAGTAAGGGATTGACTATTGTTTCCTAAACAGAAGTAAAATATTAGTATTTGAACTGTATTTTCAGTATAGAATGGATCTTATGAGTCTAACACTTTTGAAATCATGATTTGTCATTTTTCTCTATTAAAATATCATTGGAAAGAACAAATAATGTGACATTTACAGCACCTATTTACTGATAGTAATAACACAACACTTCTTCACTAATCCCCAACTCAAAATCTATCAGTATATTCACAAATGCTAAAACTTGCATACTTCTGATTATATTGCTTAATGGAAAAGTTAATGGTATTTTATAAGGAAATATTGTTAAACCTATTAAGTAGCTTTCAAGGCTGGAATAGCCTTATTTTTTATGAAATGAAGGAACGTGCTCTGGAAAGCTACATAGGTAGTGCAAAAAGGAAACAAAGGACATAATGTAAAATGTATTTTTTTTTCTTTTAGCTTTGCCTAAAGAAGTCAAGGTTTACAGAATTTTAACACTCTTCACAAATGGACAGTTGTCTGGTGTCAGAACATCAAGAATAAAAGCTACAAAAAGTGCTAGTTGTATAAACATTGATGTGCTCTGTTGCTCTGAAGTATGCCCACTGTTGAAATTTGATAGGAGGCTACTCAAAAGATTGCTGTCAGATGGGAATATGAGAATACAGTATTCATTGGTTACCAGTGGATTTCTACTTCTCTGCGCAGAATTGATCATAATTCTTTTTGTTAGGCCACAGAAGAAATGCACAGAAGAGTTAGTCTTTTTGACAATAGCTAAATCAAACTAAAAAAATCTGCCAATTATATATAAATTAAATTTAGGATGAAAATTATATCTATTTCTGTTTAGCATAATCTATATTTATATAGTTTGGTTTGTATTATTAGTTAAATAAACACGTTTCAATGTATTATATAAACAGATATTACTACCTGTTACATATCTGTTAATATTGGAAGTGTCCAGATTTCCAGTGTCATAAAATGTATTTTTAAAAATAACTTTTCTGTATTACAATATATATTTCCCATTCTGGAAATAGGGATGAAAATAGAGCACGGACTTGCTCTCATTTCTGAGTTTCAGATCCAGTCAGTTTTATATCATATCCTAGTGTATAAAATGCTATCAGAAAAAAATCATACACTGTTATGGATTATGATTTTTGTAAGACCTTGTAAGTACAGCTTACATAATCATTGTTACTAAATAAACCACCCATCCACAATACTGATTAATGGACCACCATTATGACATGGTCTTATTGGTGAATTTTTTATGTGAACATTTGCACAAATCACATAAACTTGATTTAACTGGTATTTGTAAAGAATAGAAGCATGCAAAAATACTGTTAAAAAACTATTTTTTCCAAGTCATTGAAACAACTGAAAAGTGCAGAGACAAAGGTTAATCTAGGTGATGTGTACACATACAGACAATATTAGGATAGAAGACATTTGTGATATAACCTGATTAAATATTTAGTTCAGTTCTAAGCACTTAATACTTAAATATAACATGACTGTATAAAAATTGAAGTTTATTTTAATCCAATAAAAGATTTGCTAACACTTTGTTCATTTGGCTAAACAATATTGTATAATACTTGTAATACTTGTAATATGATATACAGGATTGTATTAAAGTAATGATAATCAAGATATGATTACATTTGTTCTATTCTCTGATAGGTAACTTTTATGATAAAAATGATATTAGTGTAGCATGAGACTTGACTGATATTTGTCCATGATCACGGTTTTCAAAATTGTTTCAAACTCTAAACAGACTTTGTGTAAGACTTCCAGAACTTCAAAATGTTTTCTTAAGTATTAGTTGAGATTGCTGCAATTTTAGCATGTGAAAGAAGGCATGCATAGAAGAACCTTTTTATAAACAGCCAACAAAATTTGTCTTGCCAATATATTATTCTTTTTGTTTCTCTCTAAACATTGGTCTAAACATTGTGGCATACATTTAGAAGAGAAAGAGGGAGGTATATTTGTATGTGTCCCTAAAACAATTTGCACAGTAGCTTTCTTTAACCTGCAAATTTAAATGTGCAGAACTGAACTATATTAAACTGTACTGTACATAAATAAGACTGAAAATAAATAAATCACAACATACAACTCTATACATCATTCTAAACACATTATTATACTGTAATGTCAAACTGAGAAGCTGAAACTATCAGCCTTCATTTCTATATTAAATAACTTTGCGACTTCTGCTTTTAGACATTGACCTTGACAGAGTAAATGGCATGTACATATTTAGTTCACTTCTAAAGGATGGGTTAAAAAAGAGAGGCACCCAGAAAATATTAAGCACAATTAGTTTCCTGCCTCCAAGTTAGAAGTAATGTTGAAAAGATCTGAATAATTACACATTGTTGTGCATAATAATAGGACCCTTTGGGAGATTTACAAAAATAAATTAAGACACAATAATTTATTTCCTTCTGTAATTCTAAGAATGGCAATGAACATACTGTAAATGTTCTCCTATTTTTTCAATAATACTATTATATCCTTGAAAAATAAAACACAGCATGTCAATATACAATTATATTGCAAAATGAACAAGTATGCGATTAATAGAAGTTTTTTGTTTCCTCGGTGGCTATTTTTGTGTGTATGTGAATACGTATCACATATAGAACTGTGTGTCACTTTCATCAAATGGCTTTAAAACTGCCTAAATAACCGTTATGCTCTCATTATCTTACCACAGGGTGGAAGCAATAGTTACATTGTTTAAATAACCTTACAAACTGAGAAGTTCTACTTTAGTCAATGGGGAGTATGGCATGCAGATTTAATTTAGTAAAAGACGCTTATTACTACTAGCTCTTCAATCCCTTCTTAGCAATTAGATGCCTTGCTTTGGTCTGGTCTACAAAACTGTGACATCACAGCTGAAACAAAGCATTAATTACTGTGTGTTCCATGATGATGACATCAATACTAATCAGTACCTGGTTATCAGATGTGAATTACCAAGGGAAGTGAAGATGCCAAGAAAACTTGTCTCTGTACTATGGCTATGCAAAACCCCTTGATGGGCTGAATAAAGCAAACTTCGTTGAAGAGATCCTTCCAAAGTTTTGGCATTGGTTTTCTAGACTTTAAATATGTTCACAGACTCTGCACATGTTTATTTATACATGCACGATAACCCAAGGTCAGCTAGTAAAGTACCTCTAATTCCAACTTGAGCCTTCTGGAAGATGTGCAGCGAGTTGAGAAAGGGGTGGGGTGGGGTGGGATTTCAGATGTGCCCACATGTGCTTTGTGAAGCACCTTTGCCTACTGCCTATTGTAAACTTCTAGCCAGAAGCTGATTTTGGAGAATAACCTGATTAAAAAAAAATCATCTTGTAACTAAACCTGTTGCTGTTTAAACAAACTAATGTTATTGATCAAGTTTAATTCTTATTGTGCCATAATTAATTTAGGAACCAATTTACATGGTCCATTTAATTTTAACCCAACTAATATTATTTAAGGGCTCATTATCAGAAGAAATCTTTATGACAATAATATACAATGGATGCTTAGATCAGTGTTTCTCAACTTTGTCGATTTTAAGATGTGTGGGATTCATTTCCAAGATTTCCCCAGCATTCTGGGAGCTGAACTCCACACATCTTAAAAGTTGACAAGGTTGAGAAGCACTGCCTTAGATAAATGCATTTCTTAAGAACAATTCTTGTGAAAATGAGTCTGTTTGGGCTCCATGAAAGTAACTATTTTAATAAGCTCTTACTAAATATATTTACATATTAGTTTTAATTTTCATTCTTTGAATATTTAGGTTTAAAATATTTTGCAAGTGAATTTGGATTCATTTTTCCCAAAACAGCTGTCATTTGGATATCATCAATTTTAACACATGGAGGGCTATACAGTGAGACTTGAAATACGACCCCAAATTCAATACATTCAAAAAGGATACTCTTCCAGCTTAGTATTCTAGGCCTCTTCCTTCATTCAAAAAAAGATAGAAAGGGAAAAGGGTTTTTTTTGTCAGAGTTGAAAGTTCCAATGTAAACAGCAGAAATCTAAAAAGCACCTGTATGCACTAGACCAGAGGCCCCCAACCTTTTGGGCACCAGGGACCGGTTCTGTGGAGAAAGATTTTTCCGCAGACCAGAGAGGGCGTGTGCTGCCTGCATGTAGCGGATGGGGCTTTGCTTGTTTGTGCGGCCCGGTTGCTGGCATGTTGTGGCCCGGTGCTGGTCCACGGACCAGGGGCTGAGGACCCCTGCACTAGACAGACCTGCTGGCATGGAAGAGGACTCACATTTCCTGAAATCTATGTACACACTACTACTACAACTACTAGTAGTAGTACTAGTAGTAGTAGTACCACCACTCTTTATTCAAAACTGATTAGATGGCTCAACAGCCGTTTTCAGTCTGTCCTTGTGAAAAAAAATAAGCAGGGAAAATGAAACATATTGAACATATTGCATGATATAGAGCAGCAGTGCAGTTCAATAGGATATACATAATAAGATTTCCTTTGTTCTTACATATACAAACTGTACAAAATTAGCCTCATTGGTGTATCAAACACATTTTGCTTTACATTTCTAGAGAAAAGACAGAGGGAACAGTTTGCACGTCTGAAATGTTACATTAGAGCGTGGTGTATTATATTTTATAAACAATATCTACATTGAATTCAAAAAGATGTCTTTAAAAGATTGTAGAACAATAATATAAAAGCATTCACTTAAAAAAATGAAAAACACCTTGTGATGCAAAATATTGCTAGACATCATCAGCTGGTAGAGCTGGTATGCTTATTTTCGCTCTTGTGAAGTATGCCATCTTCTCCCTTAAGAATAAATATAAGGGGAAACAAAAATGCATTTAAATGTAGAACAATATATAATAGACTCCAATACTAGAAGATAAAAGAAAGAAGAAGCAAATGACAATTTGCATCAAAGCACTATATAGCAAATCCTTAGGCTTTTAATATACAGTTATTAGAAATACAATTTAACTGAGTTCAAGTAGGGCAGTGCTCAAATAATATTTCTGTAAAAATATTTATTTTGCGATAGGCCACTTAAGTAGTTTAGAAAGTTATGGGAGACACAATGTGCCCTTCTTCTACCAAGGGCATCCATAGTTTCTCTACCTGGAAAACAACATGGTGAATAAGAACATAAATGTTGATTACACAGCAAGAGTTGGGATTTATTTTGGGAGATTTAAGTATGCTTTGTAGATTGGATGGATGAAGAGGATGAGAGGCTGACTATAAGAGTGTTGCATTCCAAGGAAACAGAAGAGATGGGGGCAGGAGGCACTTAGTAACCAGGGAAGTCAATACAGAAGAGGATGCAATGAGACATACAATCCAGCAGATTCATTACTCTCCCCACTGGATTCTGTTAAGCACTTAGGCAGTATTTGGAATGCAGTGGTGGTGGTGGTGGTTCTTGTCACCTTAAATGGCATCAGGTTTCTGTTTGTGCTAGCTGGTAATGATGGCAAGTTTTGGCTAGAGCAGTGGTGGCAAACCTATGGCACGGGTGCCAGAGGCGGCACTCAGAGCCCTCTCTGTGGGCATGCGCGCCATCGCCCCAGTCCTAGGCCTTCAGCTGGGTTTTATAAAACCTTTTCGCTTTAGGCCTCCGTTGCCATGTGCAAAAAAAAAAAAGGTTCAATCAATCAATTTCAACTGCTCATAGAAAAAAAAAGATCTCGCAAAGCTGGAATTGATTGATTGAACTTTTTAGTCCCACCCAGTCTGCCGTTACCACCACAGCCACGCCCACCCAATTGACCACACCCACTCAATTGACCACACCCACCCAATGGGCCACACCCATCCGGCACCCGACGATACATAAGTGGGTTTTGGGTTGCAGTTTGGGCATTCGGCCTCTAAAAGGTTCGCCATCACTGGGCTAGAGTGTCTATCTTTATGCACCCAGTACAGCAATGCCACTAAGCCCCTTGGCATCTTTGCTCCACTTTTCCAGCAAGAAGCAGTGCAGAGTGGAAACCTGAGATATGGCTGGAGAGAGCTGAGGCAACTGGAACAGACACAGCATGAGTCACTAACTTGAACCCTGATAGTGCTCAGGTATTTTGCTGTCTGAGATCTGGCCCAGGCTCCTGTTCACTGAAGTGGTCTTGCTGTTGTTGTTTTTTTCTATGTGCAGACTGGGAGTGTTGGCAGGCATGATCAACCACCCACTTGGGAATGGGTTTGTTGGAAATGGGAAAAGAGCAATGCAGATGTAGAAATGGTAAGGCGAGCCTCTCTGATTACTATACGCCTGGAAGCAACAGCAATTGAGAAGAGTTACTAGGATCTATGGTGGGGAATGACAGTGGTTAGATGGGTTCATTGGCCAAGAATGGCGGGGTTGAGGGGAAGTGGAGTTGGGGAAAGGAGAGGCAGGTAGTAGCATTAAGATTGTAATGGGCAGAAGAATTTTGGGTAGCCTAGATCCTCCATGGAGGAAACAATTTTGACCAGATCTCGGAGCTGCTGTGTAATTCTGGCAGCAGCCAATTACTGTGATCCAGATGAATGCAATGATCTGATCTCATCTTTTCTTTTCGTGGGGACAACCAGACCAAATTCTGAGTGGGGAAATGACCAGACAGTGGACTATTTCCCAGATGGAGCTTACCAATGGGACTAGTGACATCATAGAAGGAGTTATACAAGGTCAGTATTTCTTGAGACAAAAAACAAAACAAAACAACCCAACTCTTCCGTTCTCTGTAGCAGCCGAAGCAGAAATGGCCATGGACACACAGAGCCCCATGGTCAGATGAAAAGGAACAGTCCTGTAGTAGCCCAACTGCAGGTCACTGTTCCTCTGAAGACATCTATCTGACATATGAAGTTCATTTCAGCCTTTTTCTGTTTTCTAATGGAAAATATTATTTTCCTGCCACCTTCAGCCTCTTCAGCAGCAGGCTGTCTCCAAGATGGAAGATCCATTGTTAGAACATTTCTTTCCAGCTGCCTTGGGGGCTGGCTCAAGAAGGTAAAAGCATTTATTGTGTATAAGCTCCCTTAAATTCCCTTAGCTAGTGGTTACAAAGCCAGATTGGCTAACATTTAGGGAAGAGATCAGAGAGGTTTTCCAATAACCAAAATGGCCGTGGTTTTAATTTGAACTATAACCACTATTTCCTCAGACAAATACAAACAGATAGATAGAACTTTATTCTGGTCATTTCATCAATGTGTTTCTAGCCAGGTGAATTACTAGAAAAAACTGACTATTGACAGGATGCTGAAAACAAGTGAAGCAAACATTTCTCTGGTGTAAATAATTTGTTAATTGGACAGAAACTTCCTAAGATTCAACCAAAATTCTTCTGTAATCCTATTCCCGTTAGAAATAGTAGATATATTTTTTCAAGCTATCTCATGAGTATAATACCTAGGCATTCAATTTATCACATTCATATGCCAGAACTGATATGATCCTTTGCCCATCCTATAAATATTTCAGGAAAATTATAGTGAATTTATTTTTAATAGACAATAGAGTTAAAACAAGTGTATTTTACTTGTTATTGAAAAGAACTAGTTCTTTCTGAGTTGTTTTTGGACATGGGACTCCAAAGCTAAATCTTGTCTTTGATTATTTACTTCAGAATGTTTGAATTAATTTGTCTTGTAAATGATCGAAACTGCAGTGAAGTTTACCATAGACTATTTATACCTTTTTCTATAACTGTCAGAGCTCGCGTTCAGTCCAAGTGTGAATTACATTTAATTGCTTTACATGTTCTCCCCTCTAATTATTGACCTGACAAAACCACTCAAATGTAATTCATATAACACAACCATCACAATTCATACACCATAACCACCATAATTATTGCTGCTGCTATTATTAGTTTTTCTCCTTCTTGTCTTTTTGCAGAAATAAAATATGACATATATATATATTCTAATATATTTTAAAAATAAGCATGCACTTGAATTTGTCACTTACCACATTTCAAAACACGGGTAGAAAAGAAAAAAACATTCCATCTGTGTCTAACGTAGTCACATTTAAAATTATAATTTGGCCACAAAGGCTACAGAGATTTCTAATTCTAGAACTATTTGCTGCATACTGAAGCTGAAAATTCAATGTAGAAATTGCTGAATACTTTTACAAAGCTCATAGAGATACAAATTCTCTTCACCTGAAAGACTGCACCTGTAGTGGCACTTTCTGGCTTTGCTCTCGTAGTCGACAAACGTCTTTTGAAGCTTTCCTCATCATTTTTTCTGCATTTAATCCCTGTTTCTTTTTGTCCTTTGACTGTTCAGCCTAATGGAAAAAAATTACAAGCCACATTTAATAACTCAAAATATGATAGAGGACTTAAGTAAGCACCTTGCAAACCATCTTCAGCAGAAATAAATGGAAAGGCATCTTGCCACTGCAATTCAAATGACTTTGGTCTGATTTAATTAAGATGTTGAATGAATGAAAAGGTCTACCTAATTCTTGACAGTTTCTTTAATGGCACTGTAATCTGTGCGCTGTTTGTACACCAGAAAGTGATGTCCCAAATAGAAGCTCTATTAGCATGCCAACCCTTCTTATTAGCACCGGTAGATAGATTAACAGCATCTAAAAAAGACAGCAGGTTACAAAAACCTTGCATGCCAAAGTGGCTTTGTATACCCTAAAAGCTATCTAATTACCCTTTAGATGAGCTAAGAAAAAAAGCACAACTGGAATTTTATAATCAGTTTTTAGCCAAGGGTTTAAAATTTTTTCTGACAATTTGAAGTATATAATACACAGTCTAAATTATATTTCATTTATCTGCTTCCTGTGATGTTGACTGGTTTTGTTAAACTCCCCCTTTTGTGTTAATACAGTACTCCATTGCTTTAATACTTTCCTTAACTTTTTATACATAATATATTAAAGTCTTTAAAGTGTTTACTGACTTTGGAATTGTAATAGGTACAGTATTTCTATGGTAGGCCTGCTTTTGTAAACACATCTCAACTGAAGAGGGCACCATATGAATGCTTTTGAACTATTCAGAGCAGTACACGACCATGAAAACATTTAAAACAGATCTTGCTGTGCTATCATGTGCTTTTCCAATCTGGTCCGGTGGTTTACAAAGAGAGAGACTCCTCATAACATAAATGGGTGGTGGACATTCCCCCCCCCCCCCAATTTTATGGAATTTGCTTCTGCCATAAGATCTTGTTGCTCTACTTTCCTGTTTTTTTACAACACATGAAAACAACCTTATTTCACTGGGCCTTTGACCTAAGATGATTGTGGAGATCATCAATGCAGTATAGGAATAATTTCAAATTGATGAATTGTCAGTGAATTATTATTTCTTTATTTGTTTCTTTCCAAATAAGCCAGTCTGGCATGGGACAGGGTAAATTTTTGCTAAACATACAAAAAACCAGTCTAGGTTTCAAGACGTGAGGATATGAGGGGGGGAAGAGACACTTTTTAAACTATTGAATATGGAATATAAAGGTGTACAGGTAGTTCTCAAGTTACATCTATTTGTTTAGTGACCATTCAAAGTTACAAAGGCTCTGAAAAAAGTGACTTACAACCGATTCTCATATTGACGATCATTGCAGAATCCCCAGTCATGTGATCAAAATTTGGGTGCTTGGCAACTGCCATGTATTTACGATAGTTGCACTATTCCAGGATCATATGCTCACCATTTGTGACCTTTTCAGCTGGCTTCCAACAAGCATAGTAAATGATGGAAAATGGGTTCACTTAACAACTGCAGTGATTTCTTTAAGCACTATGGCAAAAAAAGGTCATCAAATCAGGCACAATTCATTTAACAACTGCCTTGTATAGCAATGGAAATTCTGAACCCAATTATAGTTGTAAGTTGAGGAGTACCTGTGTTCTATATCACCTATATGTCAAACACTTTAATTATATCAGCAAAAATTTATATATTCCTTTTCCTGCCAGAAAGGCAAATCTCTTATTAAGCAAGCTTTTGCCAGCAGAGGACAATGTACAATATTTCCTTGGTAGGCTTCCTTCTGTAAATATATTACAACTGAAGATGGCACTACATGAATGCTTTTTAACTATTCAGAGCTGTATATGACCATGAAAATGTTAAAACAGCTGTTGCCCTGTGAGTGTGTACACTGGTCCAATCTGGTCCAGTCATTTTAAACATAGAGATCCTCTTCTCATAAAGTAAATGAGGTGTGGACAAGGCAACAGGCCACCATGGGGCTGATGATACCCCACTGTCTAGGAAACTACATTTGATGGGCCCTTGGCAGTGAATCATTTCTGTTATGATGTCCACATTGTGGAATCTTCATCCCTGAGGCGAGATTGGTCTTATGCTTCTGAGCTTCTGAAAGTCCCTCAAGTTACACCAGCAGACCTGGGGACCCCAAGGAGTTGGATGAACTAGTGAGATAGCTGCATTACTATTAACATCCCTGTGTCTATTATTTCTTAGTTTTAGCTCTGTTTTTTAATTTTTACCATTTTAAGTAATCAGTAATGACAATTGTTTTTGATATTTATTGTTTTAGCTTCATTGTACACCATTGTATATTATTTTGTGATATGAGAAGCTATGTAAATTAGATAAATAAATATAATGAAATTCCTTAAGAATCTAAAACGTCCTGTGAATTTTGTAGATATTTAGTCATTTATAGAAGTAGAAAGTGGTTTAATTAAAAAAACCAGCTTTAATTATCTGGTTTTCCTAAATTTGATGCAACATGATTTTTCTATATTTAGCATGGAGGCAACAGTCTTATAACCAGCTCTGCCATATTCTTAAATGTTTTTAAAAACTAAGAAGCAGTTTCTTAAAGGCAGAATGGAAAGAAATCCCCCCCCCATCCCAAAAGTAGCTATCCTCTTGGTTAAATATAGAAACCTTCTAAGCCCCTGTAACATCTAAAACTAATCTTCCTAAGGCAATTCTGTGATTATTGATACCCAAATGTTACTAAATTAGATTACATTACCATCATGAATATTGGGCTCAATAATTTGAACTATACTGATAAGTTCTGAAATAGTAAAAAAAACAGGAAAGTTCTCAGCAAAAAAATACACTACAGGCTGCATGGAATGGAAAAAAAATGCTTTAGCGCATTAAATCAGTATTCATTTTTCTGAACATTTTGTTTAAATGCCTAGGCCAGGGGTAGGCAACCTTGGCTCTTTTATGACTCATGGACTTCTACTCCCAGAATTCCTGAGCCAGCAAGGACAGCAAGCCACTGAGTTCTAAGCATTTAAAACCACTGAAACTCCATGTATATCAGTACCTGGTAGTAGGAAAAAAAATGATACCAATAATATAAAGATTGTATACATTCTGAGTATTTCAATTTTATTTGAACACATGGTCAAAACTGTACATGCAGACACTTAAAACATCATACATTTGCTTCATGTTCATACCTCTTTTTCAGCTTGCTTCAAAAGCTTTTGGAATCTTTCATCCTCCAAAATACATGGAGGGAGGTCCGTCTGCTCTGATGCTTTCATCTCTTCTAACTTCTGCCTAAGAGCACGAAGTGTCCGTAGTTCATCATTCAGGCGACTCTGTCGGGTCCGGGATGCCTGAAGATCTAACTCTAAGTCAAGAGAAGTACGGACCAGGCGCTGTCGCATTGCTCTCTGTAAGTTGGACTGGCAAGTAGGCTATAATTATCAGGAATTCCAGAAAATAAGAAATATAATGTAATACATGCACTGTATGAGAACAGCCCAACACCCTTATGAAACATAACAAATTTGCTGTGGGCACTAAGGTACTATTTTTGTACAAATGAAGTTGCAGCTGACTAAATTCTAAGGGGTGTCTATTCTGCAGTTGTTTTTATGGAACTGGAATATTTTTGAATCCCTCTAAGATAAGAACCTGTCATACAATTTTCCTTAGGCAACATAAATGAGATAACACAGTAAAAATATACTCTGCAACATCTTTAAACTTTATTTCAATATCAAAACACAACAATTTTGGTACAACTATGATGAGGGGTATTCCTCAGGGGGAAAAAAATAGAAGCTTGTAATATTTCTAACTCTTGAGATTTTAAAAAAGACCGATTTTAAGATTGTGAACGTTTTAAAAAAAGCTATCTTGCAAATGTATGCAAGTAAAATACATTACTGTAGCAAATGGCAGGGCAAGAGTTGAGAAATTCTGAGTTCTATTTGCCCTCAAAGCAAGGCCCCTAGTACTATGCTCATTTACAGGCAAGAAAAAAATGTTATATAATGTTACAGAGAAGATTCAGGACCAACAGGAGGAAAATACTTTATAGAAGTCTTGGTTATACTGGAATTCATTGCTAGCAGTTGTGGGAGATTGTCAAGTTTTTTTTAAAAGGGATTAAACAGGTTCATGCAGGATCATGCAATCAATGACTATGAATAGGCATAGCTTTTTATTACCTTCTGAATCCTTAAGCAGCATGCCTTAATTGCATTTGGTTGGACAATATCAGGAAAGTTAGAGCCCTGCAGTCCAAGCTTGTAAGCTTTCCATGGGCCATTCCATGACAGAATGCTGGAGTAAATGAAACAATGGCCAAAGGACTTTTCTTATTAATTCTGTGTCTGCTACCCAGTCTCCTAGAATAGTTTTTGCCTTGGGAAATATGAGTGGGAACACTGCAATTTAGCAGTGCAACTCTAGCAGCTATGCAATTTATTAAAGATTGAGAGAAAGCTCTGGTGTATGCATATATAGTGTTAAGTAAGAAGGAAAATTTTGGTTTTTCAGGGTTACTTTTCTCTCTTAATGTTGGCTGTATAATACTGTACATGGCTGCTTAGAAATTCATATATTGTCATGTACTGTAAAGAATTCTGTTATGAAGTTATGAAAATGGCGGCGTCCTGTTTGGCTGCAGCTGCATTGGCTCTTTTCGCCATGTATATGTATACATTCGAACTAGACTGTGATGTTTCTGTGTCATATGTGTGTGTGTGTGTAGGTATATGCATAAAGGTATTTTTTTGAGAGCTGAATGCAACGAAATTTTATTTTAATGTATGTTGATTTAGTGTACATTTAAAGTGACAAAGTTTCTATTCTATTCTGTTCTATTCTATTAACACTTGCACTTTTTTAAAGAAAGTCAGTCAATGGGTAAATTTATGCTAGATACATCATTACACAGTTAAAGCCAAGGAACATATTTTTTTTTTGTTAAAAAACCCCCCACCTTTCTTGAAAGTGATTAGCTTGTTTTGCCTTTTAACTAATCAGAAAGGGTTCCATGTAATTGAAATTAAGCATAAATCTATATCAATAAAACATTGTTTGAGGACATATCAGTTTCCTTGGGATGTATTTGGAAGTAAATTGTCTGGATGTTAGCTTTACAATCTGAAAAAAAAAATCTTGTTTGAGATGGATCTATTAATTTTAGTAGCAGCTCTCCGGTCTGCTATGTCACTAGAACTGGAAATGACAGGCCTCTTCTCTGACACTATCTGAGACAATCTCCCCCTTTTTTAATTAAATGTGTAAGAGGACATCACATTCACAGTTCCAGGAACAAAACACAATTCTAAGAATAGCTACAGAGTATAAATTTGGTAGTTGATGAAAAAAAAGTGTCTGATTAACAATGTGAAAGTTAAAATTCTAGTCATGTACATTTCTCTCCACCCCAATTTCTTTAATATATGTAGTTATCTTTATGATTCTTTTTAATTATAAATTATCCAGTCTTGCGGTGAAGTCAGGTGGTCTCAGAATTTTAATATAAAGTTAAATTAAACTAAAAAGTATTTGCCACTGACTGCTGTGCTAAATTTATAATTTGACGAAAAGATTTACAGTCAGTTTCAGAGTCTTTGCTTTGTATGCTTAGATTTAATCCTTAATCTCTCCAAGTAAGGCTGGGAAAGATTCCAATCTATATCTCTGGGGAGAAAGTGTAAACAATAGTGAACTTGGACAAAGATCTGAACTAGCATGTAGCAGCTTTCTGTGTCCAAGTCCCACAATTTTCTTGACAAATCAGGTGGCATTGTCAAATTTATGAAAAAGATTGCCAGAAAAATGTCCACATACAAGAACAACTGGAAAATATATTGTGGCAAACTAACCACAAGTTATGATCATATCCTATATTGCAGCCTCACTCCTACCCTTTAGATGCCCAGAGTTTTACTATAAAAGTTCTGAGAAAAGCAGAAATGCAATGTCAAGAAAGATTTTTGCTACTTCTTGTTTTCAAAGAAATAAATCTTTGTTTTTTGTTTATCAGAATGCAATCTTGGAATAAGAGAAGAGGCAAGATAATGATCTACATCTTCATTAAGAGATTGTATGTGCATGCACACCAATCTGTGTAACATGCATAGCAGTTAGGTTTATAAATAAACCTTTATTATATATTTGAATATATTTTAGAAAAATAAAGAAATGGTCAAACAACACCTACCCTTTTGACTCTCAAGCTCCGCCGTTCTGTGGAATTTCTCACAAAGAGAGTTCTTTTGGCCAATGTTGAGCTATCGCTATCGCTTCTATTCAACTGTCAAAATAGAACAGACAGTAATTGAAACAGAGTGGATAAAGCTAAAATAAAAAAGCTACTAGTATTAAAACTAGCAAAAATAACTACTGCATATTCTATTGGATTTGACTACAATTTTGCATAAGAGATAATTAATGCAATATTGATAAAATGTCACAGTTCAAACATAAATAACTTAATATACAGAAAAACATTCACTTCTTGATTTTAATGAGGCAGATGCTGTTAACAGTATGTTATTAATGGCAACAATGTGGCATCCTACTTGGAAGGATATGATCTAGGATTGACATGGCCCAAGGGGATGATATATGCAGTGAGTATTGTCATTACTAATTTTATTTTTCAACTGGACTGATTGGTGTGAACACATACAAGATAAATCCCAAATTGCTTCCAGTATGGAATAAAATGTGTGAGTGATCCGAGAGGGAAAAGAATCTTTTTGTGTAACAAGGATTCCCATTATTAAATAAATGAAAGCACAAATAAAGAAGGCAGGAAGCTGATACAGAAAATCTGTACCAACAGGCATGATGGGTTTCCTGACTTAGAATGGAAGGAAATGATGAATTGGACCATACAAAGTGATTGTCCTTGATTGTCTTTTTCTTTTTACATTTGGGTTTTTTATTTTTACAGATCTTGGTTGAGACTGATTGATCATCCTGGTACTGAAGGGAGTTTGGATAGAATAATTAATTTCACTACGAAGCCCTATCATGAAATGATCAATTCCTCCCATTCTGTTTTGTAACAGCCTGGTAGGAGAGTCAAGTCTTGATCATGTACTTTAAGTAGATGTGTGTATCAGGAGAAAAATTTGCTGTTACAGTGTCAGAGAACTCCTCAAGGGATACCACTACTGCAGTTAAAGATAAACAGAAAGGACAATGGAAGACAAATACACAAGTCTCTTTCAAGTTTTGAAAAATTCTCAAAAGAGCACTGTGCAAGCCCAGATACCAATAGGATTGATTCACAGAGACTACAATGAAGAACCATCTTTTGCATTGGAGGGCAAATAAATGTTGAAAATACTGAAAAGCAGATTATTTGATGGCTCATATGTACACAGTTTTTGATATTTTGTCCCTGTCATGTGAACATATTGTTTCAGATTTCACATGCACACAGCAATTTTATTTGAAGTATTTCATTTTTGTCATGAAATTAAAAAGTAGATAGATTCTGATTTGTTGAACCTTCTTCCTTCTTTCTTTTGGAAGGTATTCTTAGAATAAGTGCTATTTTCATGTTGCAAATCATAATTAAAAAATTACATGCTGCTAGAAGTGTCATAAAACAGCAAAATGAATATAAATATTTGCACTGAAATGGGTATTAACAGTAAAAAAAGTGAAAAAATATTTTTGGCATCTGCAAGCCAATTCTACACATGACTATTGGGAAAGAATGACTGGGTTCATATATTTCACTAAATGTAGCATATGGTGCAAACACAGTCAATTGTGATTGTCTTCAGTAAATCATGGTTAAACAATTCATGCCTTAGCATCCTGTTCAAACCATGTGTTTGTATGTCAGTAAGAGGGGAAGAGTGAAGGAATGTTAATTGCAACAACTTTATTCTAGCTTAATACAAAGAGATAAATGCTAACATCCAAATAGCTGAGAAGTTACACATTATTTTATAGGTGAAAGCCATAATTTTCATAGCCTCACAGCTGACAGATGGACACTAAGTTCTCTAGAGGTGGCCCACTGCCAGCAATGAGCCACTGCCAAAGAAATTAAATGAGTCTTTAGTTAGCAAGAGTTCATTGAGAACACTCTTTATCTTACCCTACAGATGTACTGGTTCCGCTCGCCTGGAGAGAATGTCTGCGAACGTACTATCATGCTGTTTCTGACAAAGGGATGCTGTTGAGTCTTGAGGCTGGCTTTGTCCTTGGGTCGTATAGCTACACACTCAATCCTATCTTCTGTATTTGTTTCTCTATCAACCTGTGGATATATTATACATAATTTCTGATGTTGAAAACCAAAACCTGCTTACCAAGCTTGTCGATTTATGCCTTTATGACACAGACAAGCTAAATTCAAACCAAAAACCAAGGCTCAAAATACATTAATTTCTTAAGAAATAAAAAGTAAACAGGCATTTAGTGCTCCACAAAAATAGGATGAGATTCTTTTATCTGGGACACATCATATATTTTGCTAGATAAAGCGCCACATACTAAAAAAAACTCTTTTCAGGATTCTTAAAATGAGTTCATTCTAAACAAACAAATCCCTTGTCCATTTAAAACTAAAACTAGATTTTCTTTTAAATGATGATTACTATTGTACTTTTAGGAATGTCATTGTTTTATTCAGAAGTGATGAAATTATACTGGTAAAATAGTTATTAACAAATAAACATAAAAACATAGAAAACTACAAGACTGTCTTGTTCAACATCATAGTATGCCATCTGTAGGCTTCCTGCTGTTGAACTACAATTTCCAACATTTCTTGTCATTGGCATGATGGATGGGACCTTGGAGTTTTCATCTAGAGCAGACATGTCAAACTCGCAACGTCATGTGACGTCGCACAATGTATCAGAGTTTTTTTGCCATTGCCGGCAATGGGGTAGGTGTGGTTTCCTGATGACGCGTCCGGCCCGCGGGCCGGCAGTTTGACACCCCTGATCTAGAGTAACAGGCAATGGCTATCCAGGGTTCTATGAAGAATCTTTACTAGCTACACATGGACTGAAGGTAGGGATTTGTATGAATACTTGAACTCTATTTTTGACTACAGCCTTTCCCAAAGAAAAAACTCAACTAAACTAATTTTCAGTTGTTGAATTAGAATTCTAAACTTTTCAAGTGTTTTCCATTATACAGGTGGTCCTTGACATACAACCTCAATTGGACCAAAATTTCTGCTCCTAAGCTATTCAGTTGTTAAGTGAGTCACACCCAATTTTACAATTTTTTTTTTGCCATGGTCATTAAGCATATCACCATGATCTTTAAGCAAACCATGCAGTCAAAAAACAAATATAGTTTCCCCTATTGACTTTGCTTATTGGAAACCCCTGGGAAGGTCGCAAATGTTGATGACCCCATACCATAATTGTCATAAATATATGCTAGTTGCCAGGCATATATTTATGACAATTGAATTTTGATCATGTGACTATGGATACACTGTGATAGTAATAAGTTTGAGGAGTATGAAGTGGAGATCCAGTTTCCTAGTTTTCCCAATCCAAATCCAATGTCTTAACAATTATACAATATTGGAATTGTGGCTTCTAGTATTTCTAACCAGGCACCATCTTAGAAATTATTCCTTTATTTAAGAGAAGGGAACATCTCTTCCTATAATGGTATCTGCCAGCGATAGTTACTGTATAAATGTTTTTAAAAAATCTTCATATATATTGTTTTACTGGTGGGCACATTTTTTAAATTGATAGCAAAATTTTAATTTTTTTACACATAGTCCTCAGCTTACAATCATTTGTTTAGTGACTGTTCAAAGTTATAACAGAATTGAAAAAGTGACTTACAACTGGTCCTCATACCTACAACTATCACAGCATTCTCATGGTTATGTAACTGACATTTGGACACTTGGCAACCGGCATTTATTTATGACAGAATCCTGGAGTCATGTGATCCTCATTTGCAACTTTCCTAGCCAATTTCTGACATGCAAAGTCAATGGGGGAAGCCTGATTCTCTTAACAATTGGATAATTTACTTAACTGCAGTGATTCACTTAACAGCTGTGGCAAAAAAGGTCATAAAATTAAGCATGACTCACTTAACCACTGCCTTACTTAGCAACAGAAATTCTGGTCCCGTTTGTGGTCACAAGTCAAAGACTACCTGTAATATATTTCTTGGATTACATATCAGTATTTAGGCTTCTAGCATACTGAATGCCTGAATAATGTACACTTAAAGAGAAACAAATTGATTCATACTTTTGGTGAAATATGTGGACTGAAAAGTATAATCCTTCAATTTCCATAATTTTCTAAATGTCAGATTGCAGATCTAAATTCCAGATTTTTAAAAAAAAACGCAAATCATATAAAATATGTATGTTTGAGAAAAATATGGCCAAATGTAAATAGTCAAATACAGATTTTTATATGGATTATTTTTAAAAATTGCAGTTTAAAGAGGGAGTACGGCATAACAGATTTAAAAATGAACATATGCAAAATTTATAATTCATGGATGGAAAATGAACTGATTCATCCATCACATATATAATCTCCCTTCTAGCACTGTTTTTAAGAGCTCAGCCCTTGTTATTAAAACTTCAAAACAGTTGCAAAAATAAAAATATTAAGTGTGTATGCTAGTATAATTTAAACATTAAATAACTTATTAAATATTTAAAACATCCATTATTAAACATGAATTATCGAAGAAATAAGCATTAAATGTTAACTAGCAAGCTAAATATTTTTCTGTGGCTGCTCTAAGTATTTTTTTTTCCTTGCTCCTTCTCTTTTTTTGTACTATGCAACAAAAACAAATTCAAGTCTTTAAAGTACCAATTCAAAATCACTACATGTATTAAATGCTATACTAAATTTGTACATTTAACTGAAAACTTTTTGAGAAATTTGCGATGACAAATATTATGGCTCAACTATAAAAGGCATTTTAGGCCATATAGGAAATGTAATTTAAAATACTCACCAGTATTGGGGACATTATTTCTTCGTTGAGATCTACTTCTGTAAGGTTGGTGTCTTTCTCATGATCAGTACTACCTGCCTGTTCCAAATTAAAGCTCATTCTCTTGCTATCTGTGCATTTGTCTTCTTCTGTCTCTTTAATTTTGTTCTCTTCATTCATTTCTCTCGATACTTCTGCCAGTATTCCTATCCTGTGAGAACAAATCTACCCTTAATTTACTAAGGTATTTGGAAAATAAAATACCAGCATATTTGGAACCTAATGTGGGAAGAATCCAAAATCTTCATCACTAATAGTCATACAAGGTGACATTATCAACAATTTATTTTGGCCAGAGTTAAACTTCTACTGAAACATTTCTATGGTTTCGGTATTCTCTTCTTTGGAAAAAGCAGAAGGATCTGTTATAAATTTACTGTGTTAGAACATCATAAAATTCAATGTAAATTTGATGTTCAAGGTTATTTCTGGATATAGCACTGTAAGTTTTCTCCTCTGCATAATCACTTAGCTGATATTTCATGGATATTGAAAATAGATAAAATAACAACAATATCCTGAATGGATAGAAAGTCTAATTATAGCCCAACAAGTCACCTTTCAAACAACTTTACAGTAAAATGAAGGACCAAAACATTGAATCAACTAGAACAGAGTTCCCCAATCATTCCAGATGGTGGGCTGGGGGGAGGGGGGGAAAAGGGGATGGTTTTGTGAGAGGGGCAGGTGCGTGCATGCGCAGCACGAGCACACATTGCTTGTGTGAATGGGGCCAAGAACTTGCGCAAATGAGGGTGCAAGTGAGGCCCCAAGCGCTTGCTCGCACTCGTGACGCTCGCATGAGTGAGGCCCTGAGTGCCTGTGATGCTCGGCCGAGGGAAGTCCCGAGCACTCTCCACACTCTAAATTGTGCTTAACAAAAGTTGCTTAGAAACAAGTGATTCACATTATAAGCATAATAAGCATTTCTTAGAAGAGAAGATGCAAGAAACGTTTACTGCCTTCATGCCCAGCTTAAACTTACCAGCAGTAAGCTGCTATATGAATCTTTGTTCTGATCAAAAATAAAGGAAGGACTGCT